>NC_045698.1:10369866-10669866 GCF_009834535.1 Camelus ferus | reverse complement strand
TGTGTGTGTGTGTGTGTGTGTGTCTGTGTCTGTCTGTCTGTCTGTCTGTCTGTCTGTCTGTCTGTCTGTGAGGAGGACCTGAGATGCCCCTGGACAATTTGTTGCCAGACCAAGAAACATCATTAGAGATTTATGCAACCGGCAAGGGGGCTCTAGGGGAAGGAGGTGGCCAGTATATTAACGTGGGCAGAGGGAGGGGGTTATTTTGAGAACAAGGGCCAAATCAGAAACATTTACCAAAAAGTTGGCTACTCAGTTTACTGATATTTTAGTAGAAAATGACTTTTTGGTTTTGATTTTAATCTGAGG
The DNA here is from genome assembly GCF_009834535.1 of Camelus ferus. NCBI lineage: Eukaryota > Metazoa > Chordata > Mammalia > Artiodactyla > Camelidae > Camelus > Camelus ferus. Next base: position 10,669,557 of record NC_045698.1, on the reverse strand, counting down.
AAACATTCATCCTTAAAGAAAAATCTGTTTTCCCTTGGTAGTTTTCAACTTGTTGGTGCCCTATTTGGTTTATTTTTTTAAATAAATACTCTTGGGGAGGGTATAGCTCAGTGTGTAGAGCACGTGCTTAGCAGGCACAAGGTCCTGGGTTTAATCCTCAGTACCTCCATTAAAATAAGTCAATAAATAAAAATAAACCTAATCACTCCCCCCCACCAAAACAAATCAAATGTTTAAAAAAAATGCTTCTAAAAATAAATAAGTAAATATTCTTAACAGAAAAAAATCTACCCTTTAGGGTCAAATGATTAAAAGTATCCAATCAAGAATTTTATAAAAAGAAATATATTGAGAGAGAAGGAAGTAAAGGCTATGATGCTACCATGAATTGAAGTAGAAAAATGTGTTATTTTCTACATTCTAATGAGCCACAATGGTGCCATGTCTATTTCCTGTTGGTCTTCAGACTTTGAAGAATTAAAAGTGGAAGAAATTGAATAAGACGGACAATATCAAGCATGACTCTTTATGAAAAAGTGGATGAGATATTCCCACTCTAGGACCTTGTTGCCGAGGCTGATTTGATTGTTTAACTTGGAAAAAGATTCATATCGGTCAAGAAAACAGGAAATTAACAGAGGAAAGGGGTTTCCTCTGAAACAGGTGTTCAAATGTTAGTAAACTAAAAATTCAGTGGGTTGAAAATAGACATTTCAATATTCGTTTTATTCTTGTCTTATCACACAAGGTTAATTGTTGACTTGCATTTGTGGACAATGCGTAACGTCATCAGAATTCTGTTAAGCTGTGAGTTCCAACAGCACACCCCCACAAGGCAGTTCAAAGGGCTCTACAGTATACTGGGGTTTTTATGAGCTGAAACCAGCAATCCTGCCTGCCACTGACTTGGTGCCATTGTGCATGGGGGCCTCTTCATTCGGAAAAGAATAATGTGTCTGGTCTGGGTGACCAGTGGAGTCATCAGAGAAGAAAGAGTCCGGGCGCCCAGACTCCGGGTTTCTCCTCTTTCGCCTGCCCTGTCTCTGGGCTGGAGATCTTGGTCCGCCTTGTCCTTTTCTTCTGTGTGAGGAAGGTCGCGAAGTGGCTGAGTTTATTTCATTGGCACAGCTGAGTCTCTTGCAAGCCGAGTAACTATTTCATTACAGTCAAAGTGTTCGGAATGCTGCATACCACTCTGGGCAAAGAGGTTCCCTAATTTAGGAGGCTGTGTGGGCTGGTGCCGGAGGGATCATGAGCTGTACTTGCGGGAACATGATTAATCTGTTTTTAATAGTCCATTTATTTCCCACCTACCTTCTTCACCCCACAATGCCCCCGCTGAAGTCATTATTCTCTGTCAAATGACATTTTGCCACCATGGACATGAGAGCATTGATTCTGGAATTTTATGAATACACTCTACCATCCAGGGGTCTAGGTGTAAAAGAAGTTAAAAAAAAAAAAATGAACTTGACAGGTGATTTGCAAGGTTTGATCTCATACCAAATCTTTTGTTCTTTGGCTGACTTTTTAATTTAGGAACGAGAAGTCCACCATGGAATAATAAGTCATGGAGCAAAGGACGTGGAATGGCGTCAGAGGGCACAGAAAGTGGAAGTTAAGCACGTGCTTGTCTCTAGTTTCTTAGCGTTGCAAGAGATTCCTGAAACCTGAAAATCCTGGGATAAACAGCCAGGCACTGAATTCACGGTTAATTTCATAAGTCTTGTCACTTGGGTACTTTAAACTCAAAATCAATCAGTTAATCCTGGACAACCTTATCAGTGCTATCAGGTACAAACATGTCCATCATGATTCTACTTTACATCTTAAAAGTTAATAATTTGCATGCTTTCATAAGTGTTATTTCCTCTCCCATGAAATTCAGAATTGCATCTTCCATCTTCCCTCCCTTGGGTGGGATTCAGGAGCTGTTGGTGGGACACAGCCCTAGGAAGAGTCAGGACAGTGGGCAGTGATGCCACTGGAGACCTAAAACAGTCAGTGTCTGGCTGCCACTCAGCTGGCACCCAAAACCTAACTTCCTGTTTCGGCTCCTTTGTGAGCAAAAGCTTGGTTTCAGATCTTAATTCTGTTTTGGCTTCAGAAGCCCAGTGCCCAATCCAGGGTCACACTGAGACCAACCAGGCTGACTCAGAGGAAGGAGCCGTCCTGTTGAGTCATCCACTCCACTTCCTGTGGGTCCAGAGTTTTCTTTGGAGGCCTCTCATCCAAGTGGTCCCTGGCCTTAGCCTGAAAAGTTTGGGAAACTCAGAAGGATAAGAACTGAACATCTGCAGGTCCTACTTCTGGCTTTCATCTCTATGGAAAGTCATCATTTCTTCCCATGAACAGTTGATTTCAAGGAGAAATAGAAAACTGTGGGGGAAGAGAATCAGGGTTCTCTGTTGTGATGGACACACATCTCATCAAAGCACTTAAACACTCCTGTGTCCTGTGCTACTTTGCTGGCTTGTAGATTTATGGTAGGGGGACCCAGTGCCCAATTTTTGGGGATTTCTAACCTAAATGGATGACCCTAGTGAAAGCACATGTCAAGACATACATACCAAAATTGAAAATATTTTAATAAGCTGACCTTTCTCACAACTGGTTCAGGTTAGGAAAATTGGTACCTAAACAGCCAAGAAATTTTACAATCCTTCTTCATGAAGGCCAAGTGTTGACTCAGTAGCACAGATGGGATATCGGTGTGGCTGTGACTCTGTGGTAGGCGGTTTGAGGCAGGGGCTGGGAAAGAAGAGGCACCAGAAACCTTTCATCACGCGGAATTAAAAAAGAAGATGAGATTTTTAAAGGAGAACTATATTTTCTCAATTCATGGCAACCTATATTGTGATGTTATAGCTAACATAACATGGGCTTCCTAAAGTGAAGAATTCCGCAGTGCAAAGGTGCTGCCGGCCAGCTCCCTTTCTTCTTCGTTACCTAATCAGGTGTCAGTTCAGAGATTCACTTTTGTCTACATTTCCTTTTTATACTTACAAGAGGTCACAAGAGGACGGTTAAAACTGTCCGGAAGATGGATCACATCTGATGCAAGAGCAGCTAGGGCCCATTCCCATTAGAAGGGCCTCCAAGAACAGCACACACAGGAACTCTCCCTCTCGCTCCTGGCGCTCTGCAGAGTCGTCCCTGCCCTCGTCACGGGAGGTTGACCTCCTGCCACGGCACAGCCAGCACTCGCTCCCCTGGCTTCCTGAGAAAAGGGTTCCCAGTTCGTGATGGTCAAATACCACGCGCTCATCAGATACTGCCATAAAGGGAGGGTTCTGTTGGACTCCAAGATAGTTACTAGATGGCAATTATTAAAATTGTGATAACATTCCATTTAAAACATTGGAGTCCCTTGTTTTAACCGTGTTCAAGATATAGGCATACATAGATTGTTTCTCCCCTCCCAATTTTTTTTTGATGGGATGTGTAGAGTTTTGTTGGGTTTTTTTAGGGGGAGGAGGGCAGGTAGTAAGCAGAGAGAGGTGCTATGGGGGGGAGGGGGCAATTCTCTTTCACTGATTAATGGTTTTATTTTATTCAACAACTATTGAATTAGGCAACTTGTACCTAGTGGTTTTGACACAAATGTATTGAAGTGGCAAAATTGAAAATTGTGGTTACAAAATTGCCCCCAAGCCGCATATAACTATGTCTACTTGTACAAGTTTTATAAATTTACCTTATCTCCCCACCTAGATTGAGAACAAAGCAGAAACTACCTACTAACTTTATGTATGTATACATACCTTCTCAAAACGTCTAGCTCAGGTACTAATCAAAATGGCTAGAAGCACAGGCTGTTGGAGTGAGATTGTCAAAACCACCTGTTGACTGATGTCTGGTTAGGCAGAGAGCCCAGTGTACCTGGGTAAACAGCCAGCAGCGTGTGTTATCCAGTGACAGTGTGCTCTTAACTTTCCGTGTGGGAAGGTAAGGTGAATATTTTTGCACTGGGATAGAACCATCTACAAAGTTGTTATACGTGCAGCTTTGATAACATATGTCAGTGAGTCAGTGTGAGTTACTATCTAACACAGCAAAGAAGTCTATAGATTTGGTCTGCAGATACCAACAAGATAATTAAGAAAGGAAACTGAGAAATTCTATGCAAACTAGAGACCTCAGAATTAATACCTAAAGCAAGAAAGGCTAAATTAACTTTCAGAAGAGTCCTGGAGAATCTCCAGCTGCCTCAGGCTATCACACACAGATACTGAGAATCACACAGTTAGAGAAACTCCGTGGCCATCTGAATCATGCAAGGTGACCGGTGACATCTCCAGTATCCCAAAGCCAGCTATGCCGGGGCAGTTACTAGATCCCTGTGAGCCTGCGGCTCCTAACAGTGTCACCCTGTGAGAACCATCCGTGAGCACTGCTAATGGGTCTTTATTCTCCTGTGCCCAGTGCTCATTGCCTCAGCTCTGTGTGCCCACCTCCCAAGAGTGTATCTTCTTTAGGAAAGTCAGCAGTGTGACATGTGCCCCCAAAGCAGGATTTAGTGGGCAAAACATTTGGGAAACCCTAAATACCATTGTCCCCTTGGAGATTTAAAACACACATTGGCATATAAAGGCTTTGAGAAGTTCTTAAAAAAGAAAGAGAGAGATGTTTAACTTTGAATCCTAAAGTTGTTCGCCTGCCTTTCGCTTTATTTTTATATATAGCACTTATTAACATCCAGGAAACAGTGTTCCTGGAACACACTTTCAGAAACACTGTACACGCTTGTCAGTTTCCAAACCCAGGCTGTTTCAGAGGGATGTTAGGCATTAAGAACAGAGCAGAAGCAACAGGAAACAGTGTTCCTGGAACACACTTTCAGAAACACTGTACATGCTTGTCAGTTTCCAAACCAAGGCTGTTTCAGAGGAATGCTAGGCATTAAGAACAGAGCAGAAGCAATGGAATTTGTTTTCAGGAGGGACCTAGAGAATTTAAAGACTCCAGAGCTAAAGAAGGCATCTAATGTGTCCTATGTAAAGACAGGAGGTAAATGAACCACCTGGTAAAAAAAAGAAAGCTTTTAGTCCAGTGATTCTGTTAAACCTAAGATACATGCATCAAATGATACTCAAAAGGCACAGATATAAATTTCTTGGTAAAAATATCACATGAAAAATTTTTTTTCAGCTGTAATCCGCTCTGACAATCTGAAAAGAAAATGTGTCCAATATAATTTTAATTATACCAAGGAACAGAACACTTAATAAGGTTTTACATTGCAAAAGGACTAATTAACCAGCCTTTCAGTCTCTGAGCTCATCTCAAGATATTTGCTTTTATGTATTTTGTGCTACAATCTGCCTTTGCAATATGTCCTGTACAGTTCTCATTTGAAAAGGGCGAGGGTTTGCTTAAGGAATCCAAAATTTTCCTTCTTCATTTTTCCATATCTCGTTAGTCAGTTTCACATTGATTTTGGACTTATTTTCACTCACAGTGAGTTTCAGAACCACATATTGTTCAGAGGATTCTCTAATTTAGAAGAAAAGCTGCATCCTTTTCCCCACCAAATGCAAAAAATGCTGCCTGTTCAAATGGCAAACAAGGGTGCTTAGTAGGTCCTGATCGGACTTTTCTGTCATTGGAAGTCAGTTTTTTCCACCCTCTTCTTGCAGACTGCATTTTGTTGTTTGGCGGTAGAGGCTCCAGAGCAACAACCAAATTTTGCGTTGCCATCGGCACGCCGCAGAGAAAATGGTAAATGTTTCTGTGCGTGAACGTAAAAAATCCAGCTTCAAGAAAGAGCCGCTGCTTGCAGCAGTGTGTGATGAGTGACCAGCTGTGGACCACACCTGGGTCCAGGCATTTGAGGTCCCTCAGCCAAGCAGCAGAGAGTAGCACATCGTTTCTGTGCACCGCTTTCTAGTTCCATTACCTCTGAAAACGTACGGCACAGCAAAGGAAAACACAAGAGCAGACCTCCCAAAGCACAGGAAGAATTGTCTATTTCCACCGCCTCATGTTACGCTGAAGCAAGCACCATACCTATTTCTTCAAAGTTTTAGGACAAGATAGTGCTAAATGCAACCTCAACCCTGTTCCAAGATAAGAAGATCGCTCCATCCCAAACCTCGGTGTACCGATCTTAAGGCCATGTCCGTTAAGAAGCAAGCTTACTGTATGATTTGTAGCAAGCTCTGTTATTTGCATATTATGTCTATCACCTCCATGGGAAAAACAATCCAACTGCGCCTTAAGAAGTGATCTGTCTATGGGGGTCAGCTTTTAACCACAGCTTATTTGCAAATTACAGCGGTTAGTCAACCGGGGAAGATTTCTCTCTAAACCGATCTAACAGCAAGCGAAAGGATTTTCTGTGGAAGAACTATTAATAATTGGGGTGACAATGAAGAAAGGAGAGAGAGAGAAAAAAAGGCATTTAATTGGAGCATCCCCAAAGCTCTGGTGCTGCGCCAGCTGCCTTCAGGTCACGCCCGGGGCTTCTCTCTGCAGCCCCCCTCCCTCCTCTCTTGTCTTCCCATAGCTGCAGAGTCAGGGCTGGGTGCACATGAAACTGCCCGATACACTTCCAGCTGGAGTCATTCAGCTTTTTCCAGGCCTCCACTGTGGCGAAAATCCATGTCCTTTGAAAATGAGTTCTGTTGCCTTGGAACAGCTGGTGTTCACAGCAGGCTTCCCGACCGTGCCTTCGTGCCCAAAACAGAGTGCACACACCATGTTCTCCTTTGCTTGAGAGAATAGATAAAGCTCGACTCCATCTACAGCCTGTGGGATTTGGTTCTCGCCCGTGTAAACAGATCCCAGCGATATTTCCGTTTATCCCAACAGAAGTTTGCCATCAGATACGTGTTAGCTTAGCAAACACATTTGCTTTGCAGACACATTTGGTTAGCATGACTTCTTCCACTTAGAGAAACACATTTTTCCCCCAGTGGGTGGTCACCCCATTCATCGCTCAACAGTCAGCAACAAAGAAAAGCAATGATGGCAAATGAAGAGGCAGAGAACTTACTGTGCCCACCCCCCACCCCAAACGCCAGAGAGCAAATGGGGCAGGAAACTGCTCCAGCTGGGGCCTTGCTTGCTGCTCTCCTGAGGTCACCTGGCTAGCTGGGCCACTGGGCATCAGCTGCAAACGTCCAGGGCAAACTCCCTTGGGATCAGATTGGCCCGTTTATTCTGCCCCTTCATGCCCTGTGCATCTCAGACCACTTAGCCTGTGTCCCTTCGGCGAACAGTGCTGCTGGATGTCGGGTGCTCTCACCAGCCCTGATCCCTGCAGTCCTCACCACGCTGCCAGCTCTGTGCATACACCACCCCTTGGGGGTTGGGGGAAATGCCTGTGAACTGTTGAGCAAAGCCACCGAGGTGAGGGGAGCTCAGAGGTGAGATCTGTGGCCAGGCCGGGTCCAGAGATAAATGGGGTCCCACGGGCAGTCACTGCACACAGAGTGGGATCTGTGTGTGGCTGCAGCAACTCACAGCATCTTGTAGGCATTTTTCCAAGTTCAGGGTCCTTAGATGTCAGGGTCAAGGCTGCCTGGCTCTGCTGGCTCTGCTGGCTCTGCTGGCTCTGGTCAAACATCCTTCCCTAAAGATTATACCCTCTTTAAACTTGGTTAGAACATCCACTTTTTATTTAGGCTTTGTTGTAACTAAGTACTGTACTTCTCTTCTTATCTTGGAGAATGATAGTCCCAGGTGGAGTTTTCAGCTTGTGTTCTCGGGCACCCGGTTCCAGGCAGTGACACCCCTGCTGCAACTCACCTAGAAACCCTGACATAGTTCTTTCCTTTCACCAGTGTTGATTGACAACCTGGCCCTGCCCTCAGGGAGGCTGACTCAGGATGGGGATGCCCAAGGAAGATGAGAAGCAGATATCACTTCTTGCATCAAAATAAATGTTGGCCCCCATCTTTTCCCAGCACCAGTGCCCTGGATCCTGGACTGAATACCTGGTCCTTGGAGAGGTGGTTTTTTTGGCTCATTCCTTCCCATTTGTCTATTATGCCCCTTCCTACCAGATCAGGCTTCATAAGCTCTACACTCACAAGCTCTCAGTTTTTCCTATTGCCAGTCAGATCCAATCTTAACTCCCCTGCCTGGGGTCCCCTGACCCCACCTGACTTAATTTCTCTCCACTGCCCCACGCCCAGCCTCTTCTCTGGGCTCACCGAGAAGGTAGGCTCTGCCCCCCACCTAAAGCCCTCTACCCTCCTCCCTGCCAGCCCAGGGCCCTTCCTAGCTTTTCCAGCACACACAGTGGCTGTCACTGTTCAAGGCGGTCTCACTTCTAATCTTTAGCATTTTAATCACTCTTTACTGGTTGCACATTCTCAGTGTAGCCTCCTTGAAGGCATGGGCCTCATATTCAATCTCTTTTGTACATATGCTCTTGGCACTGGGCACGTAAGAGCTACTGACCCAGCCTTCCTCATCAAAGGATTATCAGCCAGCCCCGGTCCACATGGCAGCTGCATGGCAGAGATTTACAGGAGTGTCAGTCAAGAGTTGGGAGGGTCCTCTCCTACGCTGCTGGTGGGAATGCAGTTTGGTACAGCCACTGTGGAAAACAGTATGGAGATTCTTCAAAAGACTAGGAATAGACTTACCATATGACCCAAGAATCCCACTCCTGGGCATATATCCAGAAGGAACCCTACTTCAAAATTACACCTGCTCCCCAATGTTCATAGCAGCACTGTTTACAATAGCCTAGACATGGAAACAGCCTAAATGTCCATCAACAGATGACTGGATAAAGAAGATGTGGTATATCTATACAATGGAATACTATTCAGCCATAAAAATGACAACATAACACCATTTGCAGCAGCATGGATGTCCCTGGAGAATGTCATTCTAAGTGAAGTAAGCCAGAAAGAGAAAGAAAAATACCATATGAGATAGCTCATATATGGAATCTAAAATAATAATAATAATAATAAACATAAATACAAAATAGAAACAGACTCACAGACATAGAATACAAACATGTGGTTGCCAAGGGGGCGGAGGGTGGGAAGTGACAGACTGGGATTTCAAAATGCAGAATAGATAAATAAGATTAAACTGTACAGCACAGGGAAATATATACAAGATCTTGTGCTAGCTCACAGTGAAAAAAATTGTGACAATGAATATATGTATGTTCATGTATAACTGAAAAATTGTGCTCTACACTGGAATTTGACACAACATTGTAAAATGACTATAACTCAATAAAAAAATGTTTAAAAAAAAAAAGAGTTGGGAGGGTCCCGAGATAGATGCCTGAGTAGATGTTTGACTTAATGATCGCTCACTGAAAGCTGCTTTTGAACATGTAAAACCGGTGCTGCATTACACACTGTGCACATTTCCTTCTAATGCTGTCAGATTAATGATACATATTGAATAGTGAGAAGGCAGCTTGATTCTGCTTAGCTACTACTGCTTTTGACTGCATGCTGAATTTCTTCAAAACCAATTCCCATTCGTTTTTTAAAGCAAGGGAACCATGTTTATTTAAAAAAAAAAAATGAGCAGCAGGAAGAGGTTATTAAAGCTTGAAGAGCCGGCTAGTAGCTCAGAGACCTGATATAGAAGGCACTTTGGGAACTTCATTGAATCTTTATCTTGGCATTTTTAAAAACAACTAGCACAGTGACCTCGCTACCCGGTACCTCCCTGCTGACAGGAGAGCCTTAAATTTCAGGCAGGTTGAGTCAACAGTCACTTCTGGAGGACAGAGACCATCCATTCCTCCAGAAATAGGGTCCCTTCTCCAACCCCATGAGACCACACTTAGGGCCGCGTGAATGTCACCCAGGGCGTCAGGATATAATTTTGAGCTTAACTCTCTCCACAGGCTGTGGCTATTCTAAAAAGCATGTAAATTACAGAAGATTTTAGACCTGTCACGGGTCTTCAAGACTAATTTTTAATCTGCCCTGAATCAGAATTGCATCCTGAGGTCCTGAGGGGCCTTGGAGGTCCCTGATGTTCTGGGGCTTCTGCTTTAGGTCAGGGCAGGTGTCCACATCGTCGTACCTCCAGGGTTCTTATTTGGGGGAGGAAGAAAGGGTTGGTGATTTGCCTCCTTTGATGCTAAGCACTTTCATGATTGTCAGCTCAGCTAATCCTAAACTCTGTCCTATAGGAGACCAAACTGGGTGAGCATTCCTATTTCACTAAGCATACTGAGTCTCGGGGAGGTGAAGTCATGTGCCCAAGAGAACACAGCAGTACATGGGGAAGCTCAGATCTAAACTGATGGTCTGCATGCTTCTCAGCTTACTCTGCTGGATTTAGAGGCCAAAGTCCCACTTCTGCCACTAATCGCTTTATGATTTTAGGTGAATTATTTTCCCCTATGAGTCTCAGTCTCTCTACCCTTCACAAGAGCCAAGACTCCCTACCTTGCTGGGTTTTCAGAAGGAGTGAGTGAAGTGTGAGGACTCATGAGAAGATGGCCATCACGGACGGCTGTACACGCTTAGGAAAGTACTTGAAAACAGTCAGAGCTTCATACAACGCTGCTAATCTATGCAGGGATGAATATGAACGTAATTTTAGATTTCTACTTTAAAATATATTTTCCAAAAAGAAAGAAAAGGAAAAGAACCAGCAAAAAGGAAATTTGAGTGTTACTTCGGTTGTATTTTAAGGTTCTATCCCCTTTCAAGATCTACAGCCAATGTCAACACATCTTTAGTTTGTCTGATCTTTTTGTGGTTTGCAGAGAAGGTGGATTGAGTGTTTTTCAAAGTTGGGACTTCCTGTTTTCCCCTGATCAGTGTTTTTCTCTTTGAATTCTTCAGTTTTTGTATCAGCCAGGAAAACATTTGGGGCAGTTGTATCGGACTAGTCTTGGGTTCATACGTGTTTGAGAGGGTTAGAAATTAGCTGATGTAATAGTTTATGTCATATTTTATCGTTTAGTATACTTTCATCTTCACATAGCAGTAAGTAATTATAGAGAAGGATCTTTCGTTCTGTAGAAATGGTCTTTTAGGAAGACCAAGGGGAAAGTTCTTCATGCATTTTAACTTGTGGAGAAACAGCACATTCTATATTGAGCAGCTGAAAGGCATTGTAAAGCCTTCTTTAAAACAGATTTAAATATACTGTCAGAGTTATTTTAGGCAATGAGGAAATCTATTTGCTGCTCAAAGTCAAGAAACATCCTTGGTTTTATCCTTAAAGTACAATTTTTTAAAATTTGCACTTTGCCATTTAGAAACTTAACAAATAGCCTTGGGAAATAGCCTTTTACTCTCAGTAAAACAGGAAGAAATGTTTACTTTGGTTTATTTCTAAGTGTTAAGGAGACGTTATCAAGCCAAAATCCTGAACACTTCAAAAAATTTCTAGCAAAGAAGCTTAGGGTTTTTGTCACCACAACTCCAAAAGCACAATGTGAGTTTAGAGTAATTGAAGTGGACCTAAATGTATAGTGAGGACATCGAATTTGGTTTCAAAAACATGCATTTAAGCCATCAGGAAGCTCAAGAGTGAGACTCGGTAGAACAATTCTAAGGCTGAGGATGGAATGATTCTTAAATTCTTACATAAATGCTGTTGTCGGTAATGCCAAATGAGTTTAGATGTAGTTATACCCAAAGAGTATACCTTTTTCTTATACATTTCTTTTCTTTTTGCACAGCTGCTTAGGGCTCATGTATTTTTGTTCTAAAATTCCCTTTCCTTTCATTTTGATTGGTTAGAATTATCCTCCTGTGAACAACTTGACTTGTGGGGCTGTGCTGCTGTGTTCACATCTCAGCACTGATTACAGCCCTGTGTGGGCTGCACCCCACGGGCCTACAAGGCCTGGACTCACCCAGCTTCAGGATCAAAGGAAGAGCCCGGAGTCAGTGACAGAGACATCAGTGGCTTCATGGATGGGGGAGCTTCCATGTCTGAAGCAAGGTCCTGGAGACACACCCCACCACGTGCGGTGGACGGTGGGCAGGACACAGTGGGCATCTTCGCTCCCGGGGGCAGGGGGTGGTTAGCAGTTATAGGGGGCATTGAGGTCAGGTTGGCTCATTGGTTACCAGAGAAACCAGCAGAGGGGCCCACCCATCGCCGCCCCTTTGATAAGAACAGTCACTAGCTGGGACCTGGGGCAGGCAGGTAGGAAGGTCAGTCAGGAGAGTGGGGTGTAGGTGAGGCAGGGACTGGTCCTGCAGGGGATGCACAGGGAGCAAGAGAACAGCCATAGGCACTGGCTGACCACACACAGCGACAATCTTCCGTCCCTGCGTTGTCTCCCCACCCCCACTGCTTTCTCCATCTTCAGCAACTTGAGTCTGTCCTCTTCTTCGTCATACAAAACTGCCCTAATCCTCAGAACAGTCTGTCAGATGCGCCCCTAATTCTCAGGTTTGTGGGGGATATAAAGAAATATTCAGAGACACTTCGTGAGTGCACAGCGTCTTTGCCTGGCCCTGGGATTTTATTGATCGCTGTGCATGACATGGTGGTCAAAGAAGCTTAACAACCTGTTTGACCATCATATCGTGTTTAGTGATCAGAAAAGAGCACGGTGCCAGGCTGATATTCCGTACTCACTGAGTACATGTGAATGAATGAACTCGTTTCATGAATAAATAAATAACAGCAGTAATACCCATGACAGGAGCCGTCTCGTGGCTGAGACTGGTCAGTCAGGGGTTCCTGGGAGAGAAAGACTTGCCTGTGATCTCAGAGGATGGGCAGGCACTGGCTTTTCAGCTGGAATTCAGAGCTAGCACAGAGAGAAAATTCAGAGCTTGGAGTCTTACCAAAGGGAGCATGGATGGTCCTGTGAAGTTCACAGGACTCCAAGAAGCCGACTCTGTCCCTTCAGACTGGGTTAAATACCTTTATGCTGTAGTCAGACTGTGTTACAGTTGTTGTTACCTATTTGTAAATGCATCATGACTGAGGTGCTAAAGACAAAAAAGGTAGAAGTAGGCCACAAATGGCTTTAAATAAGCGGCAGCAGGAGGGTGAGTTAAACAAGAGAATATTCCTCTTTTCTTATGCCCAGAGTTCTCGGTTTTGGAGACTTGCAGCTGTCTTTTGGACAGCATGCAGCTTCCAGAATTCAGCCTTGTGTTTAAAACTGTCAGAAATCAGGGTGCTTTTCAAGTGCGATGAGCAGAATTCCTTCTAAGAGGTGTCATCTCGGGTGATCACAAAAAGCACACCAGCAACCCATCAAACTTCGCTTTGTGGGGTGGTTCTCTGGCTTTGCCCCCTGAGAATTAGACATTTCATTTATTTTGTGTGCATCGGTGAAGTTGCTTTCCTTTTTCATTTTATTTATATATATATATATATTTTATTGAGTTATAGTCAGTTTACAATGTTGTGTCAATTTCCAGTGTAGAGCACAATTTTTCAGTTATACATGAACATACATATATTCATTGTCACATTCTTTTTCACCCTGAGCTACCACAAGATCTTGTATATATATCCCTGTGCTACACAGTATAATCTTGTTTATCTCAGGGTAACCTAGGTTCTTTGTCATCAGTAAAACTATACAGATACGTGTGTAAAGTTAGTAATTTTCCTCTTCCTACCCTCTGTCATCCCACCCCTCCTAAAATCACCAGTGTTAAGTTGGTATATGTCACTCTCCAACTTTCTGCTCAGACCAATGTATTTACACATTTTTAGGGTCTTTTTTAAAAAAAGAAAAATTTTAATGGAGTGAGAACATACCATATTGTGGGCTTCTTTCTGGTTCGGTATGTTCAGTGGCACCTCATGCTCTGTGATTGCTGGTCAGCATTCCCCGGTGCGCAGGTACCATATATGCACCAAATAAGAACCATCATAATTTAGCCTGTCCCGTATTGGCAGATAGACAGAATGTTGTCCTGTGTCTGCCATTGCAAAGAATGCTTTAATGAATGCCTTTGTTTACATGGTATTATGCAGAAGTGCTTTATTTTGTTTGGATAAATTCTAAATGCAGATTATTGGATCAGGGAGTCCGTACACTTTAAATTTTAATACCTTTTGACATGTTCCTTTGCCACAAGACTATAGCAGTTTACACTCCAGCCAGTATGGTACAAAATTTCTTTTTGTGCCGATCTCACCAGCACTGGATTTTATCCACCCTGTTAGTGTTTTTAATCTGACGACAGTCTCCTTGTTTCTAGTTTTACTTCCCTGACTCCCCAGTCTCACAGTCTAGCATCTTTTCACATGTGTATGCTCCATAGTACTTCTTCTGTGAATCACCTGCTCTTCGTGACTTTCATACCTGGTAAACAAAGGTCCCCTTCACAAGACTTCTTTTAAAAAAAAATTGAAGTATAGCCAGTTTACAATGTTGTGTCCATTTCTGATGTACAGCATAATTTTTTTTTTAATTTTTAACGGAGGTAGTGGGAATTGAACCCAGGACCTCATGCATGCTAAGCATGTGCTCTACCATGGAGCTATACCCCTCCCCCACTAGATTTCTTTATCACGTTTTCTTGGTTGTCCTCCCATACAAAGCTGAAAATCATTTTACTCAGGCCCAAATGAACACCCAGATTGCTGGCATTTTTACTGAAACCCCATTAAACTTACTGATGAGTTCAGAAAGCTCTCTGCTATGTTCTCAACAATGTCTTGTCCAGAAGGAACATAGCTTGCCTTTTTATTTCGGTCTTATTTCATGAACTTCAGGAAAATTCTGTGATTTTCTGCATTTAGGAACTATTTTCCTTGTTGAGTTTATTCCCAAGAATTTTATAATTCTCTTTCTTATAGCATGGGAGAGAGGCAGTTTATTAGTCTAACATTGGTTCAATGCATTTATTAGTCTAATAAGACACGGAAGCCATTAGAAACAAAGAAAGAAAAATGGCTTTTCTTTTTTTCTCAACACATTACTTTTTTTTCTTTTTTGGGGGGGGTTGTAATTAGGTTTATTTATTTGTTTGTTTGTTTGTTTGTTTGTTTGTTTATTTAAGGGAGGTACTGGGGATTAAACCCAGGACCTTGTGCGTGCTAAGCACACAATCTAACAATCGAGCTATACCCTCCCCTTTAACAAATTACTTTTAAATAACAGACGTATGTTAAGGAGTTTTATTAGAGAGTTATTCTTTTAGCAATTTATATTAATATTTTCCTCTAGGATGCTTTAAAATAATGTCAGTGTCAACGGGTAAGATTCAGTGCTTGTACTGCACATCGGTCCTTTTTCCTTTGGAGTCTCGAGTCTGGATGGAAATGTCACAGGACTTACAAAGGCTTAAATAACCCCATGTGGCGGTGGGTATTTTGGGGAGGCTTCACTGTCCATTCTTAGTTTGTACCAGGAGACATACGTCCGCCGTCCACTATCCTAGAGGCACTGAAAGAGCACTGAGCACGACCATCAGACCATCTGGAGACCAGGTGGTACCCAAGCTGCTGTCCTGCTGTCAGTGGGGCAGCATCACTGATCTTCCTATTTGGAATCATTAGGGTCTTGAATGGGGCTGTAGTACTTTAAGGGATGCCCTTCCTAGATGCTCACGGGGATCCCTGGAAGCTTCGGTCCAGCGAGCTTTCCCAGCTGCTCATCCTGTAGGACTTCTTTGCCCAAAGTGCAGGATAGAGGCTGACCAGGCTGCACACTGCCACCTATGAAAGCATCACTGGGGCCAGGAGCCTGCTTTTGACTTCTTTCAAAGAGAAAAAGCCTCAAGGAAGTTTTTTTTAACCTTTTTTTTATTGAGTTATAGTCATTTTACAATGTTGTGGCAAATTCCAGTATACAGCACAATTTTTCAGCCATACACGAACATACATATATTCATTGTCACTTTTTTTTTTTTTTTTTTTTTGCCGTGAGCTACCACAAGATCTTGTATATATTTCCCTGTGGTATATAGTATAATCTTGTTTATCTATTCTGCATATGCCTGTCAGTATCTACAAATTTTGAACTCCCAGTCTATCCCTTCCCCCCACCTCCCACCCCCTTGGCAACCACAAGTTTGTATTCTATGTCTATGAGACTGTTTCTGTTTTGTATTTATGTTCTTGTTTTTTTTTAGATTCCACATCTGAGCGATCTCATATCGTATTTTTCTTTATCTTTCTGACTTACTTCACTTAGAATGACAGTCTCCAGGGACATCCATGTTGCTGCAAATGGCGTTATGTTGTCATTTTTATGGCTGAGTAGTATTCCATTGTATAGATATACCACATCTTCTTTATCCAGTCATCTGTTGATGAACATTTAGGCTGTTCCCATGTCTAGGCTATTGTAAATAGTGCTGCTATGAACACTGGGGTGCAGGTGTCTTTTTGAAGTAGGATTCCTTCTGGATATAAGCCCAGGAAGTTTTAACTTAACCTAATACATCTTCTTAGAAATGCTCATCAAATCCCCAAACTAAATTGCCATTAGATAAAGGTAATAATTTTCTTTAGTAATAATTATTTCTAATACTTAACCATCTGGATGAGTAAAGACATTTCTGTATGAGGACACACCCCCCTTCCCCTCTCTGTTAATAGTGGGGAACTGTTTATCCTGCCTACCCTCCAACATCCACCCACCATCCTCAGTCTAGTGTTGAAGGACGAAAGAGCCCCAGGCTAATGGCCTCCCTGGCTTCTGGTTTGGGCTACACCATATATTAACCAATATTAGGCAAGTCACAGAGTCTCTTTGAGCCTTGGTTCCTTTTCTACAAAATGAGAGTTTTCTGTACTTTCCCTGTTGCTATAGCATTGCTAGATAAAACCAATGAGATAATGAAGCATTGCTAGATAAGGCACATCCAAGATTCCCCTATACTGCACATGCAAGAGGTTGGTATTCTTCATGTGATCCATAAATGTTCCTTGAATTAATTATTATACACCAGCAACAAATATGCTTCTGTGGCTGCAGCATCCTTCAGGTTCAAGGGCCAGGTGGAGAAGGGTCCAGATGTCACCTTTCACTGGGTCCCCTTCATCCCCTTGCTCATATGGGTGAGAGGGCTGGAGCAGGACAGCTCTTCAGGCATCTCTGATTTTCAGAGATCCAAGACCAGAATTAGAGTCAATCTAGATTTACAGACTGAAGCTCAGCATGTGCATTAACTAACTCATTATTATATATATGAAATAGTGACAAAAATGTATTCATTCTCTTCCGTCTAGAAATTTTCAAAGCACTTTAATTTGACCCACATTATTCTATAGCTTATTAATTTATCCTGTCACTTGAAAAATATTCAGCATAATGCATGGTTATAGTTGTGCAGACAAAATAAATTCAGAATATATAATTCTTAAATCCCTGCAACAGCTGTTGACACCATTTGACTCTTTCCTGGTTCATTGGTGCTACCATGACACTCTTTGCCCTTTCTTGAATTGTGTTCTAAACAGTTTGTTCAGTGAGATGATTTGACTTTATCTAGAATCTCATGAATCAGGTAAAATAATATAAACCAATAATAGCAGTGGGGGTCTGGGGAGGTCATGACAAAGCTGCTTGCACACAGCAGAGCAAACACTGAAGCTTTATCACATTAAATATTGTCTATTTGAATTTGGGAGTTCCTTTCGGCGTGTGTACGTGTCTGTGCATGTGTGCACGTGTGTGTAGGACTCGGGTATAGAACATGTATGGGCTGGGTGGACTAACCTGTTTAATGACTAACTTTGACTCTCTCTCCCTCGCCTCCTAAAAGCAATCAGATCAAAAGCCCCAGACCCTTAGAAATCTTTCACAATACTTGGCGTGTGCCGGTCATATAAATACCAGCAGTGAGTCATAGCTGAGCCCCATGATGCAGAAATAAATGAATCCTGCAGCTGAGAAGCGAGTAAAAATTTTGGACGAGTTAAAGATTCTGAGATGATATTTTATCCCACGTGTTAGAGAAGCTCATAAGCATTCTTGTCCACATCTTTAGAAGGCCACTGTAGAGAACCCTTAGCCTCTCTCCCACCCCAGGCATGGTGAGGGTGGCGCGTAAGCTTATGGACGGCCCACGTGGTGCTGCGTTCCCAGGTTTTGTTTGTACCCTTCACCGTGCTGTGCGGTGCTGATGACAGAGTGTTAGTGACCTGATGTCTTTCATCCTCCTTTTCTTGGCACGGCTCAGATGCATGATGACTTCAGTCTCCCTCTGTTCATCCTCCACATTTACACTTGTAGGGCTTGCTACCCATGACTGTTTAAAAAATAATCTTTGCTTCAGGGTCTTTGGAATTTTCCATAAGAAATAGACTTTATCCAAAAGTTCTCTTTGTTCTGATCAGCTAATCCTCTCTGTCTAAAGTAAGCATTTGGCACCAGCTGCGATATCAAATTCAAAGTGGAAGGAGGGCTTGGTTCAGGATAATAGAGTGAATGGTTAGGATCGTAAGCCCAAAGGTCAGCATGTTCTGGATTCTTCTCCCAGCTCTGTGTCAGCCTGGACAAGTGCCTTAGCCTCTCCGTGTACCAGTCTTTCTCACGAGTATGCTAGGAGATGATAGTATGTCCCCCACAGGGTTGTCAGGAGAATTAAAGATCTTAGAACAGTGTCTGTCACAGTGCAAGCACTCAGTAAACGTTAGCCACCAAGATAGCTCTGTTGTCATTAGTACCGTGGTCATTGGGTTTCATAAGCTCCAAATGCAAATAGGCATTCTCTTTTTCTTCCCTGAGGAAAAAATGTGTTTATAAATGTCAATAGAAGTTCATAGATGACATTATGGAATGTTGCAGCATTTTTTTTTCTCCAAGCTGAGAGTTTTCATGCTGGAGGGAGCAGGTTGGGTCAGCATGCTCAGCTGAGGACAGTCCAGTCCAGCTCCTCCAGCCCCCCAGTGCATGCCCAGCCCCAGCAAGTTACCCAGTTACTCAGCCGCCCTCCCTCCTGAGTCTGGCTGTCCTTCTGCTCCGCCCCAGACAGGGCCAATCTGGCTCAATACAAGTCTGAGTCAGAAAAGGAATGGAGCTTCTGAGCTGCTTGCTTGGAGATCTACAGCCGAATTATAGGTGCTAATCAGGAAAAAAATCTATTACTAATTACAGAGAGAGTATGTAGGGTATGTAAGTGTGTGGGCAGAGAGAAAGCATAAAAAGTTAGACTCCCCAGATCCCAGAGTTAATCTATTCCAGACTGTTGTTTATGGAGTTGTTGTGCTGGTTGTTTTTTTGTTTTGTTCTTTTTTTAACATAAAAGCATTTTAAACTCGGTTCTGAAGTGGAATGGATGTAATCTTGAGATACTAAGAAATATCGTCATTTGGGGACCATATAACTTTATAAGTATTTTAAAAATGAGTAGGAAATGCAGAAATGTTCGTAATAGTAAAGATGTGAGATCAAGGTGAGGAATAAGTAAGGATTCTTTAATTTATGGGAAACTTTGGTTTTTTTAAAGTATGCTAGAATTTTCATAGTACTAGTTTCTTCCTTGTCAAGCCTCCCACCATCTTGAATGAAAGTTAAATTTAGGCAAATAAGCTTTGTGTTTGAATAAAAGATCAAGAGGATATGAGGAGGGCCCTATGACAGTAAAATATACCCTTGAATGAACTAACATATTTCTAGATTGAAGAGCTCAAAAGTAAAATGATTTGTGTTTCCCCTGAAGTATTGAAGAAACCAGCAGGGGAAAACTGAGTTAGCCAGACTTTGTATCTGTTTAGTAGTTTGTCTCTGTTCTTTATAGAAACTCCTCTCCAGGTGTGAGAAGTGATGGAGAAAACCAGTGTTATATTTAAGACTTGCCCTGTGTTGGCTCCAAGCTTTCAGGAAGCACTAAATATGGACAGTACTGAACAGAGCAATGACTCTGGACCAGAGAGCCCAGGGTTCATTTTACTGCCACTCCCTTTAAACCACAGCCTCATGTGTGGGTGTCAAGTTCTTGGCCAGAGCTCCAGCTAGACAGAGTGAGGGTGTCTCCTTTAGAGGGATATAGATCCTTGAGAAAATAAAACATGGCTGGAAAACTACCGGGAAGACCAACAATCTAATTTAACCCAAACCACTTTTTAAAATACAGACGAACAGAACAATCAGAGTGGAAAATTACAGGAACCCAGACTTAGAGGATGGAAATCCAAAGATGCTGATTATCCAGGTCATTAGAAGCTGTTCCCACAGGTAGCTTTGCCTACGCGTGGACTTCTGAATCTTCCGCGTGTCCCAAAACACAAATTTTTGAAGACCTGGGGTTTGGGAAAGAGTTTTAAGCTGTATTTCTTTTGCAGCAATAATATAGTGAGTTTGCTTCATATCATAAAAGGTGTCAAGGGATCACTGAAGCTGTAGACAGAATAGTCTGTTGTCAAAGAGATTAAATGACAATCTAGCAAGACAGAGTTATTACCCAGCCCTGTGTCCCATTGGTTATTCTAATCCAGGATGAAGCAAGTAAAGAAACTATTCCTCTTACTGAAGGTAAAATAATGGGACCTTCAGCATTTCATGTAATAATCTGCTATTTTAGGGAACCAGTTTCGAACTCAACACCTTTTTTGTGGAAGAATTTGAAAAGCCATTTCTAGATGAGCAACATGATTATTTTTTTACCATGTGGCCATGAATGTCAGTTACAAGCTCAGGGTCCAGGTGCTCTTGGCACTTCCTGAGCTGCATGGCCACCTCTTTTGAAGCCTTGTTGCCTTACAAGAACCCATCTTTCTGAATTTGGAGATTACCTCCCTGGTTACCTGTCACTTAGCACTTAGCAAGATTCTCTTAGCTTCTCCAAGAAGGTTCTCTTATTGTTTAACTCTAAACTTCTGATTTTCTTCTCACAGCAGGTGACCTCTGTTACAGAATTTGACTTCATAGGGGAACAGCTTGTTCTGTATCCCAGTTGACATTTGAAGGACACGGGAGAAAAGGAGTCGGAAAAAATCTTTGCTTCAGCTTTACACTTAAGAGGCTAATCCTGTGGCCCCATGTTGCATCCTATTTATGTCCGTGTGTCTACAGTTAAGCAGTCACCTTTATCTAGTACCTACTGGCAGCCCCATGTGACACAGTAGAAACAGCAGTGGAAGTCCTTGCCTATCTCATGAGAAAATACCACAATTACATGAACGTGTATGAGCTACTGCCACCTCTTTGCGTATATTAAATACATAGATTCTACCAAAAAATAGGTTTCTTTATCAGAAAACTAAACGTGCAGTTGGAGGATTTTATGAACGAACAGATACATAGCTGGATATTGTAGTTAACACATTCGTTTGTTCACATATTTGAGTTTCAACTGTGTGTCAGGCATTGTGCTGAGTAGAGGTAGGAAAGCTGGTGACAAACCAGCCCCGTCCCTGCCCCAGGCAGCCTGGAGAGATGGGCACTCAGGTACCCGGGCAGCCCCAGCCCCGCCTGGTGAGTGCGTCATGGGGCCGGGGTGGGGGGCGCTGCAGGGCACAGGGGAGACCCAGGCTTAAGGGACGCGTCCCAGAAATGTGATTCCCGAGCTGACTGTGAGTTCACCGGTGAGTGGGTTGGGGACAGGGGTGAAGGTGATTCTGTGCAGAGGGAGGAGCTTGGGCCAAGGCCTTTAGCTGAAAGAGAGCACGGCATATCCAGAAAACTGCAAATAGTTGATGCCTCATGAAACACCGTGCAAGGGGAAGTGTAGAGATCTGAGAGCGGACGGATGAGCAAGGTCAGATCGCGAGTGGCCTTTGTGTTTGTTCACTGGTTGCACAAGTAGTTATCGGATGCTGTCTACCCACGTGCCAGACACCGTTACAGGCCCGCAGCGCCACATTTCTGGAGCCGCGGTCTACAAGCAGGGTGCAGCCCTGAAGCAGCTTGGAGACCCTTTTTTTTAAAAACTTTATTTTTTTATTGTAGTATAGTTGATGTACAATATTATGTAAGTTATAGGTGTCCAGTATATCGATTCACAATTTTTAAAGGTTATACTCCATTTATAATTCTTATAAAACATTGGCTATGTTCCCTGTGTTGCACAATACATCCTTGTAGCTTATTTTATACATGATCGCTTGTACCTCTTAATCCCCTCCCCCGTCTTGCCCCCTCCCCTTTCCCTCTCCCCACTGGTCACCACTAGTTTGTTCTCTATATCTGTGAGTCTGTTTCTTTTTTGTTATATTCACCAGTCTGTTTTATTTTTTAGGCTCCATATGTAAGCGATAACATACAGTATTTGTCTTTCTCTGACTTATTTCACTTAGCATAATACCCTTGGATGCTCTTATAGGAACTGAAGATTTTTGTGATCTGACTCGAGCATGGAGGCAAGGAGGGCTTGGGGATAAGAAACCCACTAGGGACCTGACCCACAGCATGGCAACAGGGCTGGTGAAACCTGGTCAGATTCAAGAGAAACTAAGGAAGGCATATGGATAGGACCAAGAAATCCTGTGGGTGTGATGGTGAAAAGGCATCCAGGGAGGTCTTCAGGCTTTTGGGTGGGGACCCTGGATGCATTCATTTGAAGGGAACCCAAGGGGAGGGCCAGCTCTGTAGGAACCCAAGTAGCCTAGTAGGTGGTGAGCTCAGTTTTGGAAACGGGGAGGTGCTCGGATGGAGATGTGTGGGTCTGTTGCTTGAGAAGCCTGAGAAATCTGGAGAGATGGACCTGAGACACCCCCCCCACCCCGGCAGAGTAATGGAAGTTGTGGGTGGGGGCGGGACTTCTGAGTTGGAGTGAAGACTGAGAAGAGGTGCGGGCCCCAGGGAGAACCCTGGGAGCACCAACATTTAAGAGACAGAGAGAGAGAGAGAGCACCAAGGAGAAAGAGCTGGAGCAGAAGGAATAGGAGGAAACCCTAGAAACTTTAATGTCCTTGAAGCCAAGGAGGAAAAAGTGCTTCAGAGAAGGAGTGGCCAACAGGGTCAGATCTGCTGAGGGGTCAGAAGGATGAAGACAGAAAGTGTCAGTCTGGTTTAGCAGGAAGAGCACGTATCGCGGGCGGGGAGTCAGAAGCCAGAACCCAGCGGGAGGTTTTAACAAAGCATTACGTGTTGACTACCTGTTATGTGACCAGACCATGTCAGATGTGGTTCTGGGGATACAGACAGGGTGCCTGCATTTTTGGAGCTGCTGTTCTAACAGACTGAGGAGTAAATGCGAAAAACAAAAATGGAAATAAGGAGCACACGTAACGTTTGATAGATGTCTATGGAAAGAAGGTGGGAAAGAGGGCGGTAACTAGAGAAGTCAAGAGAAGGGTGATTTTTCAGATGGAAGAGGCTTAAGCAGGTGTATTTACATGCTTAATGGGGAAGGGCCAGTCAAGCAGCCAGGATCAGACCAGCAGGAGAGGCAGATGGCTGCTCCTGATGAGGTCAGAGAGGCACAAATGCAGAGACCCAGGTGGATGGCCCCACACCGGCCCAGGTCAGACTGGCCTTTCCATTGTAATAGGTGAGAGCAGGTGAAGAAGGGTTTGGGGCAGATGTGTTTTGTTGAGGATTGTTTTAGGGTGAGAAGCAACAAGGAGTTTAGTTTCTACCTGATGGATTCCGTATTCCGGATGAAGTAAGGGGTGAGGTTATCTGCTGAGTAGGAGGCAATGAGGCAGCCCAGGAATACAGAGAGGAGGGAATGGGAAAGACGGAAGGAAAACTGAGCAGCGAACAGCCTGGTCGAGGAAGGAGATGATGAGTGGATAGTGGCAGCAGCCTGTATTGTTGGATACTTGATTCCAGCCGTTCTCGAAGCCCAAGTAGAAGTCTGTAAATATCGATAAGAGTGGAACAGGTAAATAATTAGATGAATCCGGAACCAAAGATTTGGTGAGCTGTGGGCATTGACAAGATTGTGGTTAAAGTGATGAGCATTGCTTTAAGGAGGACAGACTGCAGGAGCCAAGAGAGAAAAATGGTGGGGGTGGGGGGGAACCGAGAGAGTGAGAAGTTTAATGAAGTTTAGAGTTGGGGGGGTGCGGGGAGAAAAACTCACAGAGCTCCCAGCCCGGAGATCAGCTGTACTGCCAGGTGAGCCAGGGCTGCTCTCAGGGACAAGGCGTCACCTCCTGGACCCCTTCCCGGGGGTGCGACATTCTGCCCAGCTAGTGAGGAACGCTTGCTGTTAACATTGGCACGAAATGATGGGCAGGACTGGGGTGAGGCGGTGACTCCTGGTGTGGAGACTCTCAGTCTGCAGTATAGAAATGTTTCTGGCCTCCCGAGCCCACCTTTAAAATGTCAGCGTGTCTTCTAGGGTTTAATGATCTAAGACAGTTCATCCTGGGAGATCACATGTGGGATTTGTTAGCCATTTCCCTGGAGGTTGTGTGTGGTTTTTGTTTTGGGGGGTTTTTTTGGTCTGTTTTGAGTTTTTTGTTTTGCTTTGTTTTTTTTTACTTTTTAATACCCTGTCATTCTGCTGACTTTCTGGAGGAAAAAGTTAGGCAATAGAACACCATGAACCTGGCAGACGCTGGGAGATCCTAAGGCAGGTAAGACCCAAGAAAAGCCTTCTGGAGCCAGATAAGTTTTTAAGTCAGACATTCTGCATTGCCGAGTGCCCGCAGCATGGAGAACCCTGATTGAAGGGTGAGGAGGCATGGGGGCCAGGCCATCTGGGATCAGAACCAGGCTGTGGTCGAACGGCAGCTTCCTATTTACAGTGGTTGGAGTCCTGTTAGCTGTGGCCCTGATCTAACGTGTCTTTACTTTGGGAAGCCCACGAACATCTAGAAACCTGCCTCTAAACAGCCAATGAGCCTCTGTACTTAGGACTGTCTTGGGACAGAATTGTGACTCCAGGCCTAAGGCACTTCGAAGACACCTTAAACACGTCTGCAACTGAATTTCAAAGCCATAGCTTTTCATCTTTCAGCAGCTGTTCTTCCTGGTCTTGGCTAGAGATGCAGCAGTGTTTGCGAGTGACGTGGCCAGGACAGAACTAGCTGACTGATTGACGCTGACCTATAGCATTGTGACCTCCCCAGTATGACATGGAAGGCTTGCTACATCCTTAATATGTTCAAATTTATCTCTGGAGTGCTGCAGGGCTGAATCTCAGACTCCTTTCTGTCTCTGTCCTGTCTAGATGGTCTCATTTAGTCTCCTGCCTTTAGATACTACCTATACGCTGATGACGTCCAGGTATCTGCAGCCCGGACATCCCCTGTGGACTCCAGGTTCATGCAGCCAACTATCTTACCTGATGACTTCTGTGCTTGGAATCCTAACGGGCATCTAACACCCAACAGGGGACTTCCCAGTGGAGGTCTTGCTTTTTCCTCCCAACCCTTACCTACCCCAGTCTCCTCAGCTCAGTAAGTAACTATACCATTTAATTAGCGACTTACCAAAACACTCAACCGTTGGCTTTGATTTCTCCCTTTTCTACACGCCCACCATGTAGTCCATCACCAGAGCCATTTATTTTACCACCAAAAAGCTCTCAAGTCAATCACTTCTCTCCATCTCCACTCCCCGGCCCCCACCCAAGTCCAAACCATCGCCTTCTCTTACCTGGATTACCACAGATCTCCTGACTTCCTGCTCTGCCGGTCCCTCTTCAGACCACGTCCATCCTTGCAGACAGCAGGAGCCTCTGTCCCACCTCTGCTTGGACCCTTTGACAGCTTCCCACTGCTCGTAGAACAAAGACCGTGTTCGTGTTCTCCACCGTGACCAGGAATGACCTCAGCATTGCCTACCCTTCCAAATTCACCTTACACCCCTCTCTCCTCTCACTGGCTGCTCTTCTGGTCCTTAAAAACACCAAGCCTTCCTCCAGCTCTAATACAGCTGGTTCCTTCTTGTTCTTCGACCCTCGGCTCAAATGTCATCTCTTTGAAGGGGTTTCCTTGTCTGGGTCATCTGAATAAGCTCCTCCAAGGAGTCCCCAGCTCATTAATTTCATCTCTTCAGCACCCATCACAGGAAGGGTTTATGTTGTTTGTGTACCTCTCACTTCATCCTTTCAAGTAGTCATCATTCTCCTTTCACATGACCCCTTACCATGTTGTAGGTCTGGGGATGTGGCCTGAGCCAGACACAGTTCTCTGTGCCCTGGAGCTTACATTCAAGTGGAGAAGATAGACAGGAAGACAAATAGCAAGTAAGCAGCAATATAATGTCTAGTAATGAACATGCTATGAAGAAAAACAGGGTAAGCCAACTGAGACAGCCAGATAAAGCAAACAGTAGGTGCGTGAAGGGCACTGGAGAATTAATGACTGATAAGAAAACGTCACAAATAAATGGGCAGTGGGTATTTTATTCCATTTGGTGTTGAAGAAATACGCTATTTTGAGAAAATTAATTTTAGGCCATACTTCACAGCATAAGTTGCAGGAGGATTAAAAAGCTAAAGGTGCAAATGGAACTACAAACTGGACAAAATTACTTTATCTAAAGATGGGTAAGAATGATGAAGTCCAAAATTATGGAAGGAAACTCCATGAAATGATTGACTACATAATAATTTAGTATTTCTGGTATCAAAAGAAAATTATAAAATTAGGATATGAACAAATTGGGGGAAATACTATAAAAGGGAATAATAAAAAGGCTAAATAATATTAATATAATATATGTCTTCAATTCTAAAGCTCTTTTTCCCTTGTACTTTAATGTTTCTTGAAATCAGGATGTTTCCCCATCACTGCATACATTTAATGTAGTCAAAAAAAAAGTTAAATCAATGGTATATCTTACAAGTAATAATGTCTTCATCTTACAATCAAAATGTGATTTTTTTTTCCAAGTGCATACTAATCAGTACCAACATCGAAATTCCTGGTAGAAAAATACCTAATTCAGTCATTCAGCCAAAAACGTTTGAGTGTTTATGATGTAGCAAGGTGGTAGGTGTAAAGCAGTAAACCACATAGACAAAAATCCTTGCCTTCAAGTGCCTTCTCTGGGCCGATGGTGCTTGGGGCCCTGTACACTACTTACATACAATCTAAGAGCCATTATTTCAGCGAGAATAAGTACTTTGGCCAAGGCCTCTCCGTTGTTAAGAAGAAGCAGATCCAGTCAAGTCTGCGTGGCTCTAATCCCTGAGCTCTTTCCTCAAATTACCATAATTGTTGAGCTGAGTGGAGTTTCCGTGCTCAGTCTTGCTGACAGAGCCATCATTCCCAGTGCCCTTCTTTCTTCGCTTCTGCCTCCGCACTGGATTTAGGACTCCCTCAAGGAACAGCTGGTGGAAATAGAAACATTGCAGTGGATGCCCCAGTCAGGGCTGATATGTTTTTAGCAAAGAATAAAGTTTTACCAATAAGACACATAAAAAGATTAATCCTACTTTATTTAGGTGCCTTCCTATATGCTTTTAAAACTTGTACTGATGTTATTGAAACTCAGGTCCGGCAAACTGGGGCAGGCAGGGAGATGGTGGGGCAGTTGGCCTTTGGACATGAGTCCACCCTTCCCCCAGGTGCTGGCCTCCAGAAAAGAGCAAACTTTCCTTTCTACCAACACTTGCTTTTCACGTGGTGAGCAGCTGAGCCTGAGTTTTGATAACACTAATATATAATGATATCATTTAAATTTGAACACACATTTTAGCAATGAAAATAAACAATTTACAGTCATGGACTCGGGGAGGATGAGAAGGAGAAGAACAAACCATAGACTCTTCTCTGTCTGAGAGAAAGGAAATTAGAAGTTGCCTTCAGTTAGATTCTCTGGAAGCAGAACCCGCCTTGGGGAATTCTTGTGTGAGTGATTTATTGAGTGTGAGCTCTAAGGAGGAGAGGAGAGGGAAGCAGTGAGTGGTGGGAAAAGGTTATGCAAGGATGTTGTCCCCACTGAAGACCAACTTCCACTTGATCCTACAGGAGCTCTGGAGTATGAATTGTACCAGGGTGATCCCACAGAGAGGCTGGGAGGTGATTTTGTATACTCTGAAGTCAGCCAGCCATTGGCTGGGTGCTGCCTGGGGGTCAGGTGTGGCTTAACCAATCCAAAGTGGCTGGGGGCAATTTTCCCTGAGAAGGAAGCAGCTGTGGGGCATTAATGGCCAACTCCTAGCACCTGGGGATGGATGCGCTGACCAGTAAAAGGGATCTGGGTGGATCGCCGACAACATCCACTATAGAAGTCCAGAAGGAAATTAATCTGGAAGATTATCAAGTGATAGGTTTTGACACATAGCAGGAGTCCTCTGACTTGATACACCTTTTGAACACGAGATTTACTATCAAAGAGCTTGGTGGTTGTTATTTTGCTTTAGGGTGTTAAAGCATTAGATCAGCTTTGGTAGAAGGAAAATTTGTTCTTCCGGAAGGCGTCATGGCAGGAATGCTCTACAAAGGCTAAGAAGTTTCTTATGGAAATTTTTACAGTTATGATTGGAAAAAGGAAAAGAGAATAAGAGATATAATTGGAAACAATTAGCAAAAACTACTTTGTGTGATACCACTTTAGCAGAGGAATGATACTGAATTCCTACAGCTATCATTTATTTTTATCCTAGATTTTTCTAAAGTGATTTTACACGTTGGTATCTTCCTATAAATACATTCTTTTTGCTAACAGTGTTTTGCATAGAATGTTCAACTATAGAGTGGTGGATAAGCATCATTATAGAACATTTGTCAAAACCCCCAGAATGTACAACACCTAGAGTGAACCCTAATATAAACCATGGACTCTGAGTGATAATGACGTGTCAGTGTAGGTTCATCAGTTGTGATAGATGTATGGGATGGGATGTTGATGGTGGGGATGTGGTGTGGGCTTTGGGGGAGAGGGACTATGGCGACTCTGTACTTTCTGCTCCATTTTGCTGTGAACCTAAAACTAATCTAAAAAATTAAGTCTATGTTGAAAAGTGTAGGACTGTACAGAAAGCTGACTCTCCTTCTCAGTCAGTGGCCTGTTCCCAAAGACAGAGTCCATGTTCTGGCGACATTTTAAAAATAAAGTTCTTTCCACCTGGACATCCATTCTCACCATCTCCAGTCTAATTTATACATCCAGTAGGTGGGCAAGTTCACTTGGAAATGCCATCCTGACAAGCTGCCAGGACCTCAGAGGGCCGGCCCCTCATGGAGGGTGGTTAAAATAGAATGTTCTACAACTGCATCTTCTCCAGCAAGAATTATCCCAAAACAGTGTGTTTGGTTTCAAGGTTTTCCTATTTGTCTGCACAGAGATCAGGAATATAGATCAAATTAAAACACAGTAGAATCAGGTGAATAGCATCATTTGATGGTGTAGCAAATTCCTTCAATACCTATTTTCATAGTGTAGAACTTACTCTGTGCTATGAGGGATACATATATAATACACACACAATATTTCTCTCTCTCTCTCCCTCTCTCACACAAACACACACCCCTTCCTTAAAGGAAGAAAAGAAGCCATCACCCACTCCGTATAAAGTGGTTGACTCGATCTCCAGGATGCCTGTTGCTGTTGTGTAAATGTAGCCTGCAAGTAAAATTTAACATGTTAAGCTCTTAACCCAGAACTTCTTAGAAATGTTTTCTGATATTAACATAAAGTGCTTATTGAGTTTTTGCTATTACTTTAACCCCAATGGACAGGTATCTCCCCTACAAGAAGATATTTCAAACTGAAGCTAATATGGATGAAAATGAAAAATAATAACTTTTATCAAATTACAGTGAGATTTACACTGTAAACTGCTTAGCGTTTCTATAGAAACATGATCTGCTGAGTTTTACTGTTGAAGTGGGACTCCCTGGAGACAAGACAACATTTCTAATGCTGTGTGTGTGTTTCTTCCCTCCGTAGGCTTTGAACCGGGGCATCGCTGCTGTCAAGGAAGATGCAGTGGAGATGCTGGCCAGCTACGGGCTGGCGTACTCCTTAATGAAGTTCTTCACGGGCCCCATGAGTGACTTCAAAAATGTGGGCCTGGTGTTTGTGAACAGCAAGCGGGACAGGACCAAAGCTGTCCTGTGCATGGTGGTGGCCGGTGCGATCGCCGCCGTCTTCCACACCCTGATAGGTAAGGCTGTTGGCCATCCACTAGGAATCTAGCTTTGGTAATTCCTTATTCCTCTTAATTTCTTTACATGTATTTATTGCAATGTGATCTCTTCCGTAATCATTAAATATTTCTCCCAAAAATTTCAAGGGATGGAAGGAATGGAATTTGGCTTCTAGGGCAAGAAAAGAAAATGTGTTTTCTCTGGGAAGCTGTAGTTTTGTGTCTTTGGTTCCCAAATCCTGTGTCAGATGACGATATATACATATATGTGTGTATATATATATAAAAAATAATATGTAATATTATGTATTAGTGTATGCATGACTGGGACATTATGCTGTATACCAGAAATTGACACATTGTATCTGACTATACTTCAATTGAAAAAAAGAAACAAATCAAAGAAAAACATGGATCCAACCTCAAGGCACTTTTGGTCTATTGGGTAGAAGCAGATTTTTTTTTAAGCTACAAATAAAGCTACATAAGATTAGAGAAAGGAGGGGTGGGGAGAAAGAAAGAGAAGAAAGAAAGAAAGAAAATTATATATTAGTGTTATTAAAACTCATCACCACTAAAAAAACGGCACATGCTTTTGCTAGAGACAGACATTACTATACAGACTCACTTAATCTTAAGAATAAAAATAGAATGATTGTTAGGATTAATGTGCATCAGCTGTGGAAACAAAGGTTGTTTTATGTATTAAAATTATCTCATTTCAGGACTTCATTCTTCTATTCCAAGACAAGACTAAATACTCTTGGCATGACATTCTTTCCATGAAACAATGAAAACATTGTATGACACACACACAGTGACTGGCCTACAGGTTCACCAAGACTTGGGAAAGCACCTTCCTTTAGAGCTGGAGTTCTACTTCTGCCTTCTATTGAGTGATAAAACCCATAAGGGCATGATTTCAGAACCTCTTGACTTTAAAATAGGTCAGGTTACCTAGCATAAAAATTGAATGCACACCTATTGAAGGCAGTTGCATGAAGCCTGTGAACACTTCACAAACCCACTGTAGGAGAACCATGGATGTTAGGGTTGAATGAAGAGCCAGGAGATAAACCCAGGCCATTTCCAGTGAACCCAAGTGTCTGCTAATGTTTACTCCTATGACTGAATCTGAAAGTAAATGGAGTGAGGCCTTGGTGGTTTTCCTTTTTAATGCAGCATAGAATTTTGTGCTGAGGACCGTGTGGAAGAGAGGATGCTTCTTGCGGGCCAGATATTCAGCCAAAGGGTCACTATTGATCATCGCATTGGGCTCAGAGCTTCAGGGCATGGGGTAGAGAGGAGATACCTTGCTTTCCCTCAGCTGACACCCTGAATGCAAACTCATCAGCTGAGGTTTGAAGAAACTTCTGCAGCTAGATTTGATCTGGACCATTTTCAAAGATGTTTTATGTATTTGAGAAAATTCCATATGTGAAATGAATGGGTCTAAATAAATTTTTGCCTAAAAAGAAAGATAAGTTAGTTCCTTTTTGTTACTAGGTTTTTGGTTGTTTTTTTTTTTTTTTTTAAACTTCTAAATAAAACTAACATTCCCTGTTTTAGTCATGCTTGGATGAGACTTTGGGACTAACGGCTAATTACTAGCTGCCAGTAATTAAGGAAAAATTGAGTGTACTGGGTAATTGACACTGTTGGGAAGAACATTTGGTCATTGAAATAAAAATCAATGTCATTTTCCAAGTTAAATCTAAGATTTTCAATTTTAAAATGGAATCACAAAATCTTACATTTGAACCAAAATTGTTCTGTATCCCAGATATATCTAACAATCGCTTTTATCACTGTTGATATTTTTACAATTATAGTGATTTTCTTCCACCAAACAGGTTCTTTCTGCAATTGCTAAGGAAGCATGTGTCAATTTTTTTCAAACACTTAAAAGTTAAACGCTAATGATTTTTCCTCCTTCAGTTTGCTGACCTCATTCCAATTTTCTGCCTAACTCTTTAATTCCTCTCTCGCCTTCTGCTGTCCGCTGCATCAGGCATCTTTGCTCTCCTTCCTTCTTCTTTCTTAGTGAGCCTGTTAGCTTTTTTTTTTTATTCAGGTATAATTGATTGACAGTGCTGTGTTAGTCTGTAAGTGTTTTTATACTCAGACCTTGCCCATTCTTTGTTTCCCGTAACCTTGACCACAGGCTCAAGATGGGGTGCTGTTCTCTCATCACCCCCCACCCTTTCCTATGTCACTTTCCTGCCCCAGTAAACGCCCTCCCCTGTTCAGTGTCTCCTTTACAAGTCACCTGTGCCAGACACTAAAACCCATTTGCACGTCTTCGTCATACTGAAAACAGCTACTTACATTTCTTTCTTTTTTTTAACATTTTTTTATTGAGTTATAGTTATTTTACAATGTTGTGTCAAATTCCAGTGTAGAGCACAATTTTTCAGTTATACATGAACATACATATATTCATTGTCACATTTTTTTCACTGTGAGCTACCACAAGATCTTGTATATATTTCCCTGTGCTATACAGTACAATCTTGTTTATCTATTCTACGTTTTGAAATCCCAGTCTATCCCTTCCCATCCCCCGTCCCCCTGGCAACCGCAAGTTTGTATTCTGTGTCTATGAGTCTGTTTCTGTTTTGTATTTATGTTCTTTTTTTTTTTCTTTTAGATTCCACATATGAGCGATCTCATATGGTATTTTTCTTTCTCTTTCTGGCTTACTTCACTTAGAATGACATTCTCCAGGGACACCCATGTTGCTGCAAATGGTGTTATGTTGTCGTTTCTTATGGCTGAGTAGTATTCCATTGTATAAATATACCACTTCTTTTTCATCCAATCATCTGTTGATGGACATTTAGGCTGTTTCCATGTCTTGGCTATTGTAAATAGTGCTGCTATGAACACTGGGGTGCAGGTGTCATTTTGAAGTAGGGTTCCTTCTGGATACAAGCCCAGGAACGGGATTCCTGGGTCATATGGTAAGTCTATTCCTAGTCTTTCGAGGAATCTCCATACTGTTTTCCACAGTGGCTGCACCAAACTTCATTCCCACCAGCAGTGTAGGAGGGTTTTCTTTTCTCCACAGCCTCTCCGGCATTTGTCATTTGTGGACTTTTGAATGATGGCCATTCTGAGTGGTGTCGAGTCTTGATAAAAATAGAGATAGAATTTAAGTTCTTGTGTTAAAACTTCACCTTTACTTACTTTATGCGTGGGTCTACAATATCTCTCCAAGGCCTGGGCAATGTTTGTACCTCCCATCCCCAAATCTTCCAAGTAAATATTGCTCATGTGCAGATTAAAATGATGAGTGTCTCATATGTGTCCCAGCCCTCTTGCAGGTAACCAGCCTCTTTGCAGCTGGGTGAGTTGGTGTAGTGCCTGATACA
Source organism: Camelus ferus (assembly GCF_009834535.1). Classification (NCBI taxonomy): domain Eukaryota; kingdom Metazoa; phylum Chordata; class Mammalia; order Artiodactyla; family Camelidae; genus Camelus; species Camelus ferus. Next base: position 10,636,361 of record NC_045698.1, on the reverse strand, counting down.
ACCACTATTTGTTGGAGTGATTTAAATATGTCCTGTCCGCCATACAAACACACATATTTTAGAAAGGATACATTAGAAACACAGGGGTATGATGACCTGCCTCTGTGAAAAACCTAGTAAACAGAACATAGCAGGTCAATCAGTAGTTCTTGTGAGGTTTTTCAGCCTGGGAATTAAGGAATTTGAATTAGAATAAGAGTTGCCAGATTTGCGTCTTGAGAATACACATATGATCCTGTTACTAAAATGAGAGGAGGGCTTTTTCCTTAATTCTCATGGGGAAAATTATAGGTAATGAGACTTGTCTAGATTGATATTAATATTTTGTGGCATTTTGCAACAAGTATAAGATCTATGGGATGGACAAGTTTGAGAACCGCTGATTCTGGAAAGGGCCCGTCCCCCTGGTGGGCTGGGGTCAGAAGAATTTGGAGATGTGAATGGCCCTTCCTGTTTCTGGTTTGGGCGGCTCAGAGCTGCATACCTGTAAACAGGCCGAGTCAGTGTCCTCCCGCTGCAGCCACACCACGAAATCCGTCTACAACTGTTCAAAAACCTTGCTTAATTTCTATTTTTAATGTTCTACTTGTCATAAGGAATATAAGCTATTTCCGAACAGTCTTGGAAGGCAGTTTATAGGAGCTGAAATTTACTAAATGTCATTACGGCAGCTCGCCTGGGAACTATGGACTCTATGCAAAAGCACTTTTAACAAATGACCCCCAGCCAACAGCTCCACTTGGAAGCAGCTCAGGGACACGGGACTGGGTGGCAGGCGTCGGGGAAATGGATGAAAAACAGCTTCTGGGATTTTACACTCCCAGCTAACCAGGTGGAAACAACCTCGTAGTTATAATCAGACTCTTCTACCAGAGGGGAGGCTAGAGAGAAGGAGGGAAAAACAAGAAGAAAAAGCCTCTTTCCTTGGCCTCCAGAGTTTTCCTCTAGTAACTAAAAGAGGACAAGAAGTAAAAAAGAAGAAAAGCATCCTTGGGCCCATTGGTCCCAAAGTACCCGGGAGCGAAGCAGGGGCGGGGGCGGGGACGACACATCCTGGGGGAGTCAGAGGCTTGGCCGAGCTCATCCCCCAGCAGTCAGTCCTTCAGGCCCTTTAAGCTTTATAGATGGTTGCTCTTCGTTATTCTGCATAGAAGCTGCTCTTTTTGATGTTGGTATATTGAGGTATATATATTTACAGAAGCAGAGACGCTTTCTCACAGCGATCTCGGTACTCTCAGGCCGCCCAAGCAGACTGCCCGCCCTGCTCAAATTCACGTGCCCCTTCTCAGCTGCTCAGATTCATGTGTCCCTTCTTTCCCTGCCCCGCCCCAGAGTCTCTCCTGTCAGGGGACAAGGCGGGCCGGCGTTGCAAGCAGTGAAAGAGTTTACCAAAGGCAAAGGATGAGAATAGAAAAGGAGTTTATTAGGTCATGCTGTCATGGACCACAGTGGGCCACGGGGGAGAGCGGCCTGTGTGAGCGCCAAGGGCCGGTTGTGGGGGGCCTTTATATGGTGGGGTCACAAGATGCCTGATCAGCTTGAGCACAAGTCTCTGACTGGATGTAGGTGAGATAAGAGGTTTAGGGCCGTGAAGGGCGGTGGGGTTTACGACTCTGATAAGGCGGGCTGAGACAAGCCAGCCTGAACCTTCATGAGATTAGGCGCTACCTGGGGCTAGTAGTTTGTTAGGGCCACACGCCCAGGAGAGGATGTGCTTTATCTGTTGAGGGATCGCAGGCAGACGTCTGAGAGCCCAGGAGCGGGGCTTGTGGACTTGGCTGGACGCCAGTCGGCCCCACACCTCCTTTTCTCAGAAGCCGCCTGAAGGAGTTTGCTGGGGCTGTCCTAACACAGCACTGAGACCAGGGGAGCTCAAATCCCAGAAATGTGTTGTCTCACAGTGTGGAGGCCGGAAGATGGAGGGGGTGGCCAGTTTGGCTCCTTCTGAGGCCGAGGGGGGGACCTGCCCCAGGCCTCTCTCCAGCTCCTGGTGGTCCCTTGGCTTGGGAGGCATCTCCGCAACCCCTGCCTTCATGCGCCTGTGGGCTTCCCTGTGAGCACGTCTGTCTCCGGGTCCAAGTCTCCCCTTTTAGAAGGACATCACGTTGAGTTGGGAGCCCGCTCTACCCCATTGTGACCCCTTCTTAACTAATTGTACCTTCAATGACCCCGCTGCCGAGGAGGGTCACGTTCTGAGGTACAGGGGGGTGAGGACTCAACAAATGACTTGTGAGGTTAACCTAAACGTACAACAATAGGGGGCGACTAAGCCCTACTAAGTAAACCTACAAAGAGGAACTCAGTGCGTCCATTCAAATGTAGAAGCATATTCTGGAAAGATGTTCATGGTTTACAAAAGACTACAAATGCAGCCCGACCCCGTTTTTATGTTAAAACACCCGTGGATACCCCACCACACGCACCCATAAAACAGCTGGGCAACTAGAACCCGGAGTGTTAACTGTGACCCCTTCTGGGTAGAGAAATGAATGAGGTTGTAGATGATTTTCTTCTTTTTTCTCGTTTAAATTTTCTAATTTTTCTACCAAAAAACGCCCAAATATTATATTTAAAATTGTTTTTAGTCTTTTGGGATAAAAGGCTTATAAGGCTGACTTTTTCTGAACACCGCCATGTCTGTTTTTGGACCTCCTGCAGCGTACAGTGACCTCGGCTACTACATCATCAATAAACTGCACCACGTGGATGAGTCCGTGGGGAACAAAACGAGAAGGGCTTTCCTGTATCTTGCTGCCTTTCCTTTTATGGATGCAATGGTGAGTGGAGAAGATCGCTGGCACTTTTTTTTTTAATTATGGTAAAAAACACGTAACCTAAAATTTACCACTTTAACCATTTTTCTGTATTTAGTTCTATGGCTTGTAGTGAATCACATTGTAGTGAATCGCATTGTTGTGAATCTTCAGAATTCTTTGCATCTTGTGATACTGACCCTATTCCCATGAAACTCGAACTCCCCATCCTCCCCTCCCCCGCCCAGCCCCTGGCAACCCGGATGTGGAAATGGCTCCACTTACCCCACCCAAAAATTGATCAACATGCTTGAGGCTCTCTTCACTGCCCTGCACATTTCCTTTCTAACTGTGGTCATATGCACATAACATAGAATTTACCATCTTAACCACTATGAGTTGTGCACTTCAGTGGCGTCAGGTACGTGCACACTGTTGTGTTCCGTCCACCCACGGCTGTCTGCATCTTCCCGACTGAAGCACTTCCCCACTGAACACTCACTCCCCACCTGCAGCCCCTGCAACCACCGCTCTCCTCTCTGTCTCTGTGAACTTGACTCCACTGTGGAATCACACAGTGTTTGTGGTTTTGTGTCTGGCTTATTTCACTTCGCAGAATGTCTTCAAGGTTCATCTGTGTTGTATGTAGCTTGAGTCAGAATGTCCTTTTTTAAGGCTGAATAATATGCATTGTATGTATAGACCACATTTTGTTTACCCATCATTCATCCATCAGTGGACATCTAGGTTACTTCCACCTTTTGACTATTATGAATAATGCCGCTATGAACATGAGTGTACAAATAACTCTTGAGTCCCTGCTTTAATTCTTTTGAGTATATGCCCAGAAGTATAGTAATTCTATTTTTAATTTTTTGAGGACCCATCATACTGAATTCCATAGCAGCTGCACCATTTTACATCCCCACCAGCAGTGCAGAAGTGTTCCAACTGACCATTGACTTTTAACCAGTCCATCTTTTCAGTTTCTTTTATGAGAATTATCTGTATTTGCCCCAAGTTCTGGCAGAAGGCAAGAGAGCTCATTTGAAAATTTGATTCAAATATAAATTCTTTTCTGATATATTCAGGATCAAGGGATCAGAATAGCTTTGTGATAAACTTACCACTTGTGTGGTATAAGCACCCAGAGCTTTTTAGAATAAGAATCACTCAAATATACAGATAGAATTTTATTACTTTAATAACCAGCTTTACTAGATTAGCTAAGGGTGGCTCACTTCCATAGATTAAATTCTTTTCATGACACTGAAGAGTTCTCAGAGAATGCTTTTTCCTATTCATCTGTTATAGATATAAAAGAGACTTAGCAAAAATATATATTTTTTTCCAACAATGTCTAATGCTGCGGGAAAATAAACCCTTTCTTTGGGCTTATTTTAAATTAGCCTTGGAAGGAGACTTTAAAATATGTTCATCTGTTCAAGTTTTTTTTACCACCTCCTATCTCAAGTTTTATATACAGTAGACGTGCGAGGTGAGTGGACATGTATATTGAGGTAAGGCAGCAGCCCCAGATCCTTGGAGGAATGAGACAAGGTCGAAACGTATGTGGTCCGTCCTCTCAAATGTTATCAGAAATCTTAATCTGGGTTGGGTTACAGGCACTGGCTCGTTGACTCTCTGACAGCCTTGCGCTGCTGTGCATGGGAGACTTAAATATTAAACCCTTAGTTTTGACCCAAGGTTCTGATTGTCAATTGTCACAGCATCACTTTAGGTGGAGAACTTGGCCACTGAAACACTGGTAGCTGGATTTCCTTTTTCTTACTTGCCACCAGGTGTAGTGGCTGTGGTAGTTGACATATATCTTCTAAAAAGAAAAAGGCCAATGGGTTGGAGTGTAGAATCAGATTCCCCATGGTGCCCTGGCTGGCCGGAGGGGACACCACCGTGCTGTCAAAGCAGTGAGCGAACTGCAGGAGGCGACCAGAGTGACAGTCCAGCTTCCTAGACAGAGCCCACGATGTTGCACTAATGCCTGTGCTCCCAGCTGCACTGAGACTCTTGAAACACATAGAATTACAGTGATACAGTGAATTCAGGGAACTTGGGACAAAAAAGTGAATCACAGACTTTTTAGTGCCCCATGTTCCACTTCCATTCTGTATTTATTTGCCACGAGAGAGTTTCTAAAACTCAGAATAACAGCAGAGCACTTGTGATCCGCTCCCTTTTCTTCCATGTTTCATCTGTCAGCTCTCGCAAAGGCCCAGCAGGAAGGGACTGCTAATAAAAAGCAAAGTAATACACATCACCTCCCCAAACACACACACACTCTGCAGCATGGCCCTGATGTATTAGTTGGAGAGAGAATATTTGAAAAGCACAAAGCTTATCATCCAGATGGCTTTCGGTCCGCAGAGAGCCCACAAGCTGCACTTTGCAGACGTTACTTGCGCTTTGCATTTCTTTTCACATTCACACCTTGGGACTTGTAGATGTAGCAGCTCCCATGTTAAGTCTTGACACAGACCTGGGGAGTAGATCGTGCCTCTCTGATTGTGTTTAGCTCACGTGAAATGCTATATCTCTGTCAGTCTAGGTTAACCAGTACAAGTTAGAAGGATGATCCTTAAATGCATCCTACTTTGAACTTCAAACCTCCTCCAAACCTGCCATCCCCTGGGCTTTTCATTGTCTGCAAACCTTATAGGACCGTCCTCTTCATTTCCCCCAAAGGCACAAAGTCTCAGATCGGGTCCTGCCCAAACTTGAAGAGAAGGACCCCAATCAGTCAGCGAGAACCTGTAATGACTGTCACAACTCAGAACCAATTTAGAGCCCTTATTAAAACATTGCTTCAGGGGAGAAGGTATAGCCCAGTGGTGGAGCACATGCTTAGCATGCACCGTGTCCTGGGTTCAATCCCCAGCACCTCCATTAAAATAAATAAATAAATAAACAAACAAACCTAATTGCCTCCCCCCCCGAAAAAAATTAAAATTAAATTTTAAAAACATTGCTTCATATATAGAGAATGCAGGTGCTGTGATTCGCACTGCCCACAGAGAGAGGGGTCACCCAGCTCTCCAGCCCGGCACACGAACCAGTACACATGTCTGCTTATAACTGGTACCAAATAAATACTGTGCAGTCACTGGTTCCTCTTAAAAATCTCATGTGGTCCTGGCCACCAGGCTAAGTTACAGTCATTTTACCAATTGTAGATTTTTCAAACCTGTGCTACTCAGGTCGGGAAGAGATGAGGTATGTCCAGGAACTCATAACAACCAGAAATAACCTAATCCTGAACCCTCCTACACAGCTAGTGGGAATGTAATTTGATGTTGCCTCTATAGAAAGCAGTATGGACATCCTTCAAAAAACTAAAAGGTGAGTTACCCTATAATCCAGCAATCCCACTCCTGGGCACATATCTGGAGAAAACTCTAATTCGAAAAGATACATGCACCCCAACGTTCAGAGCAGCAGCATTTACAATAGCCAAGACATGGAAGCGACCCAAGTGTCCACTGATAGATCACTGGGTAAAGAAGTTGTTATACACACACACACACACACACACACACACACACACACACAATGGAATACTACTCAGCCATAAGCAAAGAATGAAATAATGCCATTTGCAGCAACATGAATGGACCTAGAGATTATCATACTAAGCAAAGTAAGTCAGACAGAGAAAGACAAATATCATATGATATCACTTATATCTAGAATCTTAAAAATGACACAAATGAACTCATTTTACAAAACAGAAGCAGACTCATAGACACACAAAACAAATGAATGGTTATCAAAGGGGAAAAGGGGGGAAAGGATAAATTTGGAGTTTAGGATTAGCAGATACAAACTACTATATATAAAATAGACAAACAACAAGGTCCTACTATATAGCACAGGGAGCTATATTCAATACCTTGTAATAACCTATAATGAATATATATACATATACATATATATAAATGTATACCTGAATGACTATGCTGTACACCAGAAATTAGCACAACATTGTAAAACAACTATACTTCAATTTTAAAAAAAGAAATAAACTAATCCTGAAGGTGTGTCTCATGCCCGGTTCTTTCTTTCTGGCAGGCATGGACTCATGCTGGCATTCTCTTAAAACACAAATACAGTTTCCTGGTGGGATGTGCCTCAATCTCAGACGTCATAGCTCAGGTAAATGTGGTCCTCAGGTAAATGTGTGTCCATCAGAGCTGCTCAGAGCGCCTTTTAAGTGAGCCCCGGAACCAGTTGATGCTTCATTTCCATCCATTTACTCTGCAATGCATTTCCTCATTACTCAGATCAAATGTGGACTTGGGTAAATCCTTGTTACATGAATGAGAAAATGAAACCCCCCATAATACAAGTATGGATGATCTTGCTACAGTGGGGGTTGTAGGAATTTAAATTTAGCATCAGAGGTGTTGACCTTTATTATGAAGATGCTTGCATGTCAAATGGCTGTTAAGTCGCAGCTCGTGGGTGGGCAAAGGGTCATGGTGCACATGGCTGGGTGTGCATGTGGTTCCAGGTTCTAGAGAGCACTCGGGAATTATTCTTAAATGCTTCTGCCACCAGGGGCTGCTGCTCACATGTCATTCCCCTACATTTAAAAAGGACCAGCAAGTCATGTGTATAACTGAATCACTATGTTGTACACCAGAAACTAACACAGCATCGTAAATCAACTGTACTTCAGTTAAAAGAAAAAAAGAACTAGAAAGTTGGCTCTTCTGAGAAGACCTCTGTTATCTTGCTGTTCTGTCCAGTTCCCTGGGGTTGGCACCAGCCCTGGTTTCCATTCTCCTTCCTTTTTTATCCTACCAGAGATAATACATTAAAAATTTCAGCAGAAAAGTAGACTTAATCCCTGTAGTCTATGTTGACTTAGTTCCTCCAGTCAGGGATCTGGGGGAATGATTCTCTATAGTGCAGGAGGTGGACTGATCTCTAAGCTCCCTTCCTAGTTCTCCGTTCCAGTCTATGAGCATATCCACCCGTTTCTTCCTGTTTTTCCCTATTGTACATGCTAGCCTTCCAGCCACCTTTTGGAAATAATCTGCTGTTCAACTGTTAGTATCTCCCTAAAGACCAAAAATTAAATTTCCAAATTAATTGCATTTACTCCACTATTAAAACTAATTTAAATGAATTCCTGCTGACACTATGTGTGTGTGTGTGTGTGTGTGTGTGTGTGTGTGTGTGTGTGTGTGGTGTGTGGTGTGTGCACATGCCTGAATTCTTGCTAACGTCATTCTCTGGTGTATCTTTGTTAATTTTCTGGTGAGTTATTAGAGATTTTATTTCCTGGTCTTAAACTTTTAACTCATCTTCTGAGAGATGAACTGAACTGCCTTGTTCACTCTAATCACTTAATTTGAAATTAAGGAAACAGCTCTCATTTTCAACACTAGCATCAGAAGCACAATGAGCATTTGAGGATGTATTACCTTAAAGGCAAAAAAAAAATCCTGTCTTTGCCTAAGATAAGTCTAGTAAGCATCCAAGGGTGGAGGGAAGAATCATATCCCTGAAAAATACTTCTGCCCATACAGATCTCTGCAGCTGTTCCCTCCTCCATGAGATACCCCTCCCCACGGGCTCTCACACCGCCACCTCCTGTTTTCACTCCTACTTCTGCTCAGCTATTGCCGTGTAAATGTTGAAGTTCCTCAAGACCCATCTCCCTCCTCGCTGGGTGTTCTATTTGTGAAGAATCTAACTCACACCCTGTTATTAAACCCTTCATAACATGATCAATGATCGCCAAATAACTATCTGTAGCCGAGCCCTCTCCTCTGAGTTCTGGACAAGGGATCGAAGTGTCTCTGTGATGCTCCCACTTAGACCCTTCAAAGACACTCTAAGTCTTGATTCAGAATTGTCATAATCTTGATGACTGTGCTTTTGAATGAATCGGTGCCACTACCTTCTGGTCGGGAACCCGGGAACCACCTTAGGAGCATCCCTCTTCGTGACAATTTTTTTTTAAATAATTTTTTTTGAAGTTAGTTTTTTATGGATGGACTCTTACCTCTGAAATCTTTTTTAAAAATTTTTAATCCCAGATATTTCTTGGTCGGCCCTCTTCCCACCTCTGCCGCCCTTGCCTGGTCTGAGGGACATCCCTCCCACCTGGACCCTTCGAGGTGCCTCCTGACTCCAGTCTGCCCCTCTGCCCTGTCTCTCCTCCATCCTTTCCCATTGCAGACACAGTGAGCTATTCTCAGTGACACTCTGGCCACTTCACCCGCTGCCTAAAACCTGCTTTTAAGCTGCTTCCTGATGTTTGGGGGATTAAAAAAAAAAAAAAAAAAAAAACAGAATCCTGATCATGGCCTATAAGGAGCTAAAGACCCATGGTCTCTGCTTCCTTCCTCTCATCTGCCCATCCTCTGCACGCCAGCCGTTTGTCCTCCCTTCCAGGTCTTGCTCTGGCGGGGTCTCGCCCTGCAGCCTGGCTCCCCCAGCACCACTGCCCTCTTTCTTTCACGGATCTGGTCACAGGTTGTCAGTGGATGCTCGCTGGCGTCACAGACGAGCTTTTCTGCCTTCCCCTGTAGACCGTCAGCTCCAAGGGAACAGAGTCTGGGGCTAGCCTGTCTGTCACTGAATTCCCCGCACCCGATACAGGGCCAGCACTGGGAAAATCCTCACCACCGAGACAGTAGGTTCCCCTCAGAAAATAACCCGACAAAGTTTTGATAGTTATATCAGATTCAAAAATCTTAATTCTGGAATGAAATGCGAAAAGCCCAGGTGTTCGTTTAAGTTGATGAACGATACAGCCCACAGGGAAGATGTAAAATGTATGGTAGGCGCTGGACCACGAGGCACCAAGCTGTTAACAACACGAGGAGGCTGACAGAATCCTCGCCTTGACCTTGGATCGCTACTGGCCGAATGCGTCCTGCCCACCCTCCATCCCTCCAGCCTACTCTGCTCCTCCGCGTGCTTTGTCATCTCCACGCCGACTTCTCCCTTTTCCTTCAAGTCCAGATCCTCCTCCTTGGTCCTGCTCGTCTTGCACGGCTGCCCTGATGGGCTGGGGGCCTTCCTGGACTTGGCAGAGGAAGGGTTGGTCTTCACGTGTTCCTTTTTCCTCCGGCTTGTTTTCAGTCTCTAAACACGATCAACTTAGCCTACGCTGTAGGTTTGTAGCATGTCTGCGGCAGACATCCTAGTTTCCATATTAGGGCACCTTAGAGGCCTCTGATTAGTTAGAGAAATAAATGGGCATCTTGGCCACATCACACAACTCTCAACCTTCTGTTCCAAACGCAATGGGTCCTTAACAAGGCTCGCCCCAGCTGGTCTTTGCCTTCTTCAGCTCATGCGTTACTCTTGTTCCACTGGGAAGCAGTGGCCATGGAGAGTCACAGGCATCTCTGCTTCCACCGGTGGGTTCCGCTGTATCTGCCCTGAGCATGAGTGTGTGGTCGTGAGTGTGACTGTGAGTGTCCACTCACGTCCTCCGTGCTCCAGGCAGCCTGGTCATGTCCGTGCAGCCCCGCTCTCGCTCTGGCCTCTGCATTCCCCTCCTCTGACAGGTTCTCTCCCATTTACTGGTATGAGAACAACAGCCCAGGCATAGACGTTGGTTCACACTGTAACCAGACCACCTCTAACATCCGATACTTTTATTTCGTTCAGGAGAGTTTCTCTGGATGGCCCTGCTTTTCTGTGTTTCCTCGAGCAATCGAATGCACTCATTTGAGGAATGGTGCTCATTCCCCAGCTTCTTTGTTAACTTTCTGTCACCACTGATTTCTTGATAACTCAGCGATGGGGATACCCCTCCTCTGGTCAGCATCACTTAGTGTGGTGTGTTTTACACGCCTGTCACCCCGTGGACATTCGGCTGATGTAAGGTTGATGTAGGCAGACAGTACCTCCCCGCCCCCATCACTCTACTTCTGCACGCAGCACACCTCAGTGGCCTTGTAAGTATGTGAGTCCCAGGAGGATTCTGGGTAGAGGCTGGGCTGACTCTCTGGCTTCCTGCAGGACAGGAGGGGACGTACATTGATAAATTTGCCTTAGAGGCAGCTCTGTTCAATAGAGATAGATACTTTGCTATTATTTCGGTCCCTCTTGACTTTGTATTTTTTGACCTATTCAACTTTTATAAGTTAACATCTTACACTTTAATTATATTGTTTTATAATAATTCACTTTGGTGCTTTTTACAGCATTCTTAGTGAATTCCATTTTATAAATGTTAATGTCCATTTTTCTGTGTACCGTCATTGATCACGGTTTTGTCCTTTATGGATGGTAACAGGTTCTCAGGTGTAGATTACATGTGCACCTCGAGGGGGCAAAGCTTTTCTGCATCTTTTGGGGTCTGGATGCCAAAGTTTCTGGATATTTTTACTGATAACCTTAACCGGATAAACAGTTGCCTTAAAAGAATCTTAGTGGTGAATATAGCAAAGTGACTGTGTGCTCTTCCAGTGACTCCCAAATGTCTGACCCTGGATTCTATGAAAGCAGTGTTGAGACATAGCACAAGTGTCTGTTGTCCTTCTGATCCGTGTCAAGGTTTTCGCTCGGAGATCTATCTCCTCCGGCTGCAAGAGGTCGGGCTGCGTGTCGCGTCTGTTGATGGTTCCGTTCTCCCCGCGCTGACTTGTTCTTGTTTCCTGTCTCCCAGGTCGTTTTTGTAGCCATTTTGCTTCACAGTCACCTGGAATGCAGGGAGCCCCTGCTCATCCCCATCCTCTCCTTGTACATGGGCGCCCTTGTGCGCTGCACCACCCTGTGCCTGGGCTACTACAAGAACATCCACGACATCATCCCGGACAGGAGTGGACCGGAGCTGGGGGTACGTCCTCGCAACTGCAGCTAGCTGTGGGCTCTCCGGCTCTGGGCTCTCCAGCTCTGGGTCAGAGCTGCCCTGCTTGGAAAATAGTGGCCTGGCTCCATCAAGCTTAGATGTGTGTTTTGATTTCACCACAGCTTGCCAGCCGTCTGAGTTCATTTCTAATAAGACTGTACGTTTTATTGTAATTCAACTTGGTTTGTCTACAGAGGCTTTTCCTCTGTTATTTTTAAGTGTGGTGAGTTGAGCCATGGCAGACATCAAAAAGAAAGACGCCAGCTCTGAATTGTTTTATCTGTCCTTCTTCTAGAGAGCAGTGAACATTTGTCCCCTTTTCTTGGTGCAGGGAGACGCGACAATAAGAAAGATGCTGAGCTTCTGGTGGCCTTTGGCTCTGATCTTGGCTACACAGAGAATCAGCAGGCCTATTGTCAACCTCTTCGTGTCCCGGGACCTTGGTGGCAGTTCTGCAGCTACAGAGGTAGGGCAGCCCCTGGGGATGTGGGTACCCGTCATCACTGTGCAAAGAATGGGGGGAGTGGGGGAGGTGGATTACAAATCTATTTCCAGTTCATCTCGAAAGCCCAAGAAATTCTGTGATGTTAAATTCTACGACACATTCACACAAGGAAGCCATGAGGATCTCAGCATCAGTGACTTCAAACCATGTGGTTTAATATTTTTGTGAGTATGGAAGAAAACGTCTCATTCATTCTCCTCTTTTACCACATGAGGAAACCAAGGCAAGGACACAAAGCTTGCAAGAAGCTGGGCTAGTGTTAGAATCCAGATTTTCTTTCTCCTGCCAGTGCCTCTCCACTGACTTGGAGTCACGCGATGCCTCTTCGCTGCGATCACAGAGGACAGTGGAACATGCCAGGGGGCAGCAGCGGGAGTGAAACTATCTGAGGGTGAAGGGCCGATGCCTCTGTTTTGACCCGCCTGCTGTCACCTGTCCTGTCTCCACCTCCTGCACATGCCACCCCACCCACCACGGCTTTCTGTGCCCTTGGCCATCTGCCCTCCTCCCAAGGAGGGTCTCCATTATTCACTCACCACTCAAGAAATTGATCTGGAAACTGGCAGCTCCACCGAAGAAAGAGTCAAATCATTTCTTTCCATCTTTCAAGTATGGGATGAACAAATAGAATTACTTCATTTGCTTCCTCCTCCGCCGCCCTCTGGAGAATTAATTCCGGCTCTGGAAACGCTGATCCCTCAGGAAGGCTGGTGGCTGCTCCTTAGGGCCTCCTGTTTACACACTGCCCTTGAATGCTTGGTCAGCGTGTTTCCCATCTGGGGGCTCCTGCCAGTTTCCATGTCCTCGGAGGCAGCGCATGTTGGCTTGGAATGAGAAGCACATAAATCACAAGCAGAACACTTTCTCTTGCCTCCGCTGGTGCCTGGATTTTGCTTTTTGAATCATGAATGTCATCTGGGGTGGCTTCTGGAACATAGCAGCTTTTTTGCTTAAATACTTCACTTTAAGTTGCCCGGGAAAAAGCATGTGGCTCCCATCTCCTGTGTGCAAGTGTGCCCCTTCCCCTTGAAAAATCAAGGCAAATGATACATTAGAGCCACTTTAAGATGGACTGCGGTGGCACAGAGATGTGACATGGGGGGCGGGGATGGAACAGACACAAATCCATCGTCTGTGTCTGATCTGCTGGCATCTCTGCATGTTTCCTTGACTGCCAACAGCCCTGCGTGATGGGCGGTTCTGCTGGAGGGACAGTGGGGGGCCTGAGAGGGATCGTGCTTCGCACAGCTGGGAAGTGATGCAGGGAGGTTTGGCTCCGGCTCCGCCTGATTCCAGGGGTGTCCAGCTCCACCGCGTGCTCCTCACAGCAGTGTGGGCACCCAGCTGGGGGCTTACCTCCCTCGGGTTCCTGGCGTCTCTGTGATGCTCTTTAAAAAGGACGAAGCCTGTATTCCTCCTTTACTAGCTAGTCAGGGAGTTGGACTTGGCCGAAATGTAGGATTAGACGCTTTGCTTTCATTTTCCTTCCTTTTCGTTCGCATAAGAAACTCTCAGTTTCACCCAATAATCTGTTTGGCTTCCCGTGAGAAGTATTAATTGAATTTTCTTAAGTTCAACATCAAAATTGAGCTCTCCTGGCTGAACAGATTGGAAGTGAGGCAGTTGAGTCAAAAGAGTACCATAAAGCCGTCGACAGATAGACGCAGACCGTCAGCCTCCCTGAAGGTCAGTGTGGAGGCGGAGGTGGACCCCGAGGGCAGAGTATTCAGAGAGCAGGGGTGGGGCTCAGAATCCCATTTTGAGACTCAAGAATCAGGCTCGACTGGAGGATTCAGTTTGGCTCAATGGAAGAGTCTAGCGGACCTGGGTTGACATCTTGGCTTCTCAAGCAGTGATCAGGACCCATTTCTTGTTGGATTCATGTAAAACGGGACACATCCTCCTGGTCTCAGGTGCGCCCCCTGGGCTGAGGGCCCATTTCCCCAGACGCAGGGGAGCGCCTGCCCCTCCCTCCTGCTCCAGGGCCGGCCTGCAGCTGGCTACGCTGGCCCCCAGGGTGCAGTGACCTGTCAGCGCGGGGCCACACCTGGCATGGGTTTGCTCTGCTCTGCCACGTGGCCAGCGGCAGCCAGCGGCTGGAGGTGCTCTCTGCGGATGCCTGTGCTAACTCTGCCGGCTCTTCCTCTTGCAGGCCGTGGCAATTCTGACAGCCACGTACCCCGTGGGCCACATGCCATATGGCTGGTTGACGGAAATCCGCGCTGTCTACCCAGCTTTTGACAAGGTGAGAACCCCGTGCGGCGCAGTTTCTGAAACACACTCTTTAGAACTGGCATTTGACAGACAGGGCTGTCCGATCAGGGACACCTCGCGGTTTCCCAGTCTCACGTCCCTTTGACAGGTTAATGTGGCATTGGGGCTGGCGGAGATAATTGTGGACTATTTCCCTAGGAAATAACAGGTGAATTCACACTTGCCTTGATGCTGCTCCCATGATGCCTCTCCAAACTGACCCTCATTTTAGGTTATGCCTGCTGAGAAATTATTTGTTTGCTAAAGGGAAATTACACTCTCAAAACGTTTCAATGTATTGGACTTTGTTTCAGTGGGGGTTTTTTAGTGACACCAACACTCTACTGACTTCGCAGCAGACATAGAGGTACAGAGAGGAAGCTGTGTGCTCGAGTTCATAAGCACGCCCATCTCTTTCGGGGCACTGGGGTACACGCACGCCCGAGTGGTCCATGCAGCAGCCGGGGGTCCAGGCTGGCTGGGGGGCAGTGGACTCACTCAGGCTGAAAGCCCCCACTGGCAGCCGCCTGCAGCTGCTGCCTCAGCCCAGGGGCGCACGTAGCCCTTCGGACCTGTAGCCTGAGGCCGGGTCAGGATTGACCTGCAGATCATTCGAGAAACGCCTACTCCATTAAAGCTTAATTATTTGAACCTGGAGACATTTATCTGAAAACAAATGGGCTAGCAAAACAGACCCCCCCAAAGATAGTGCATGATGTTTTAAAATGAAAAAATAGGAAGAAAGCAAACAGCCCGCCGCTTGCACTCTTAATAGCAGCTGTTTGGCCTTGAATTTCTATAGAAGTAGCTCAGAGCCACTACCGATAGCATTTTCTCTTATCCCAACAAGAGCCCTGGGAGGGGAGGCGAGGAAGCCTTTTGCCAGGGGTCCCCAGCAGATGACCTGCCTCTATCCAATCACCCATGAATAGCAGCTCACCCCCAGGCACTTCAGGGATTGCCCCCCGCCTGCAGCCTGACGTGAAGGAGGGTGGGGTGTTGCCCAGAACTCTCTGCCAGGTGTGGAGCTTCCCCACTAAACCATGAGCTGGACCCACCACTGACTGTGAACCTTCACAACATTACAGGCAGAGCATCTCCTAAAAACCTCCTTTGATCCCTCCTTCCCAGGCCTTTGAGAATGGGCTTCACAGGGCACAAGCCACCTGCAGGAGAGAGAGCTGATGGTTCGTGTTTGAGTGGGTTTAATCCAATCTATTGACAGAAAGCAGTGTTCTTATGTCAAGGAACGTGTGTGTAGAAGTAAATCCTTGAAAACCAAGGCGGATATAAGTCTTCTTGCTAAACATTTAGCTCTTGGAGGATAAGATGATTAATAAAAGTCAATAGCAGTTACTCAGGTGTTAGAACCCTCCTGGCTGTGAATGTCTCACCTGAAATTGTTTTTGGCTACCTGGAAATAAAAAAATGTAACAATACAGCACTCCAGTTTCAAAGCATCCAAGAAAAACAACGCTTTATTCATGATCTCAGAGGTTAGGTGCTGTGAACTTCCTTTACCGAGAGTACCTCTAGCCAGAGATACTGGAGTTACCCAGAAGCCTTGTGAAACCTCCTCCCCCATTGTTTGCATTCATTCCGCTGGGCTACTCCAAGCCATTTCCATGAGTGCCGTCTATTCACCCCTGTCTTAGACACCTCTGTGTGGACTTCCAGAATTTGCTGCATTGACAAGTGAAGTCCTTGGCCTCTTTGTGGGTTCCAGAATGAGAGATTCAAAATTTCTCGCGTAACTTCTGACGCTTCCAGCTAAAGAGTGAGCGGGGAGGGTTCTCCACTAGCACCAGTCCTCTCCCGTCTTCAGTTATCACCTGCTAAAGAGCAGACTGGGCAAACACAGCAGAGCACAGACGCGAACCCCATGAGACACGCTAGCAGAAATGTTTGCTGTTTTGAAAATAAAAGTGCACCTGGTGGAGCTGGCACACGTGGCTGTCACCGCAGCACTTGGAGTTCCCTAGCTCTTTCTGGCGTAGCCTCCCTCTCCCCATCCCACCAGGGCACCAGCACACAGATCCCTGGGGGGAGGGGGATGGAGGGACGTCTTCCCCACTGTGATTTGCACTTTACTAGGAGAGCTGGCTGATATTCGGAAAAGCAGGTGTGCTTTAAAGGCGGGAGGTAAGAAAATGTAAGCCCCTCCAGAGGTGTGTGCTGGTGGCACCTGCAAAGGGAGGGGACTCAAGAGATCGCCTCGGCCTCCAGGGGAAGGAAACAGCAGAAGCTTCTGCAGAGGGAACCTGTACCCCCTGTGCTCGTGAGCCCCTCGCTAGGCTGGACGTGGGGGCCAGGTGCTCAGGGCTGGGTGCGGTGAGCCAGCTCTGGGACCGACTGGATCCACGACGAGGCAGGCGATGTGTTCTCTCTGCTGCGGTTCACGGTCGAGAGCCAGACGCTTGTTTTGATTGGGCGATGGGCACGCAGAGCCCTGATGCTGGGGTGGCCCTGGTGAGCCTCGGGGATGTGTCAGAGGACCTCTGGGCTGTCTGCAATTTTTGCTTAAATGTCAACTTAACAAAGGCTTTTTGAGCATCTTCTCTACTCCAGAAAGACTGCTAAGTTGCAGGAGCTAAAGAGATGGGTGAGGCGCCCAGTCCTTTATCTCAGAGCGCAAACACACACCTCGCGGGGGCCTCACACCTGCCCCCGAATACAGGCCAGATGCACCCCTGCCTGCGAAGGGCTCCGGGGCAGGGGGCACTGCAGGAAGGACCAGGTCGTGGACTAACCCTGGGGCGCCGGGTGCCAAGGAGAGGGGCTGATTCAGGAGACACTGCTGGGCAGGTGTTCAGTCCAGAATTCCCTCTGGTTTAAATGTTCACGTCCAGAAACCAGAGAGAAGCCTGCCTGAGAGAGACTCAAAATGACAGCCGTCTTCCCAGCTGTCACGCGACATCTATGCTTCAGACACGTGAAGCAAAACAGAAACGAGATGCTCTTTAAGAGGCATGTGTGCGCAGCCCGGCTAACCCGGAGCCTTTTCCTTCCCCCTAGAATAACCCCAGCAACAAAGCGGTGAGCACAAGCAACACAGTCACGGCGGCCCACATCAAGAGGTTCACGTTCGTCTGCATGGCCTTGTCGCTGACGGTAAGGGAACTCCCGCCCCCGCCTCTGTTTTGCTTTTGGAAAGGGCAGAACTGCCGCTTTAAAGGGAGAAATCTTGTATTCCATAATGTGATGCTGTGCTAGGTCATTTAACAACCTCTTCAACATATTTTCATCCCAAAATATGAATGATTGTTATTCAAGGAGGTCCTTGCATCTGAGAATAGAGGGTCAACTTCTGGCATTTCTAAGGACGGTTTACATGCTGAAGACAGCAGGCTCTGCCTTTTGTTTTAATGATACTCTGTCTTAAACATCCAGCGGCAACTGTATCGCCATCTCAGTCCCTTTTCCAAATTTAACTGGTGTCATTTGTTTCCCTGTGAAAGCTCATTTCCTCATCCATTAACACTAATGTGCCCTACCTAGTTACTCACCAGTCAGCACCTCCTAGACCCCTGTGCCATCTTCGAGAACACAGGTGTGACAAGTGTCGATAATACCTCATTGTTGGCAGGGCCTGTCGGTGACTCTGCACAGCCTTAGATAAACAGCAAACATCCTTTATCAACTGCCCTGGGTAGTTCAAATATAGAAGCCAATGTTCAAAAAACGTGGAAGAAATTCCTACATGCTCTATAAGCCAAAGCACATGATAATATAACTTAAGGTTGTTTATAACATTTATCAATAGTAACAAAAAATAATATCTTGCACACTGTGCGCTTTGGGTTCTAAAGATGGAGCTGAGAAGAGGGTAAAAAGAAATAGGGGTCTTTTCAATTCAGTTCCTTGTTTGATGTGGTGGCTACACGTGCCCTAAGCCCTGTGGAAATCCTCCATTTATAGGATACACAGAAGTCTGGTACGAGAATGCCGGGGTGTGTGCGGTTCCCTTCATAAACGGCTGAGGACGAGGACACAGGGCAACAAGGAGGGCTGTGTTATGCTGAAGACAGGAACACAGGGACCGCCATCCTTCTGATCATTTTCACAAGAACCACTTAGCTAGACGAGCCCCAGTATTGGTCCCTAAGATCAAGCCCTACACACATTTTAAACCTGTGACTTGGTCCATTGATCCAACACCTGAATAGATGGTCTCAAGGGCGACACAGACAAACAGCCCATCGTCTGACTCCTCTGACACCAAGCCGTGGCCTTGCGTCCTCAGCCCGCCCCGTCCGTCACCCCGACCCAGCCCTTTCTGCTGGTCTACCCTTCATGAAACTGGGAGGGGAGGGGGTATCAGAAGCATCTGCCAGGCCGCCTCCTCGTGGAGGAATCTGATAGCGTGCCTGCCTGACTCAGGACAGGTTACCCCAGGCAACCCTGCTCTCCTGGTTGCATTATTTCTCCCTCTGGTGTGCAAGTTTTTCCATTGTTCCCTAAAATATTAGCAAAACGCTGCACAACCTTGAAACTGTTTGCAAGAACATTTTAGGAAAAACAGAGAAGGTTTCTATTCCAGGAACAGATCTCAGCTTTTGGATGCTTGTGAAGTGACTGGAAGTCGAAAGTTGAGTTGGTTGGGGTGCCAAGTTCTGTAACTTGGATGTCATCCCGCATAGAGAGCTAGACGATTTTGGTTGGTCCGGCCTCCTCTGTCTCCTCCATTTCAACATCCTCCCACAGCTGAGTCCGATGGAGAACTTTACCAGGTTGGGTTTAAGGATGTCTCTTCCCTCCTTCAGTTCACAGGCAATAATCTGCACTTCTAAAGCGAGAGCAAGAAGTTTATTTTGAAATGATAACTATGTAAGATCTAGGAAAGTGCTTTGATTTCCCATGTAAAGGTCTTATTTATTTAATTATTCCAACCCTACCTTCTGTGACTAGAAGTATCTCAGGGTAGATTTGTCACCATAGAAATAGAGACTCAGAATCCTTTGTTGGAAAAGATCTTGAAGATGAACTGATCAAACCCATAATTTTTTAGTAAAGGAAATGACTCTGAGAGGATAAGTGACTTACCCCAGTACCCGGGACAGCTATACCTCACTTTACTGAACTTTGCAAATAATGCTTTTTTTTTTTTTAATACCAGTGGAAGGTTTGTGGCAACCCTAAGTTGTCAAGTGATAGTTGGCATTTTTTAAGCAATGAAGTGTTTTTAAATGAAGGGCTGTATATTGATTCTTCAGACATAATGCTATTGCACACTCAATTGACTATAGGATAGTGTAAATGTAAGTTTTATATGCACTGGGAAACCAAAAATACATATGACTCACTTGATGGAGATAATCGCTCTGCTGAGGTGGTCCGGAATGTAACCTGCAGCCCCGCTGCGGTCTGTCTGTAGCGGCACCGGCTAGAAGCCAGCCCTCCAGCCTCATTCTCCGGGGCCCCTTCCTCCGTACTGTGCTGTTTCCATTGGCAGGAGTAGATATTCTGTCCTGAGGCTCCGGACTAGGGCACCTGCTGTCATACTTGAAGCGGTGGTTTCTTCAACACTAAAAACAGTAGTATTTGAGTCTGCAGCTTATGGTGTGTCTCCCTCACGTTATCCTTTTAATGGTTCAGTCAGCTGGTCCAACATCTTGGCTAGAGGAATTGCCATTAAAAGACACATAGAAAAAAATGGAAGGGTGTTAGGTTGCTGCTGTAATGTGTACATACCTTTTTCTAGCACTGATCGTACTCCTTCTTCACGTCTGTTACTCCTCATGGGCTCTCAGCTTCCCAAGGCAGGGTCATTGGCTTCGTCACCTTTTATCTCCAGGGCCCAGCATCATGCCTGGCACAGAACATGCACGATAAACGGAACACAAACACATGGATCAATTAATATATTATTAACCGTGAGACAAGGATCAGAAAGGTGCCGAGGGCACCCGCCCCTCGTGAGCAACCGTCTCCTGATTTATACTCAGGTTTTCCTATTTTTAAAGCTGTTCAGAGGCCCGTTAGTCCCCAGTCTATTTTCGTGTTGTTTTTTTTTTTTAATTTTGCAACTTCTTAGCATCAGGAAATGAGCGTGGCAGAGCCCTCAAGGTCGGCGCCCTTTGCGTTTAGTCCAGTGGGTGATACTCCGTTCAAAGCCTGAGCCGTCTGATGGTCCCCCAGCTTTCTGTGCATTGCCTAGGGTTAGAGTGCCTTCCCCAGCTCCTTCGGGCCCGCTGACTTGTCTCCCTGGGACTTTGAGAAGAGCTGGCCCCACGGATCCTACAGACGCTCAGTCACCCGGTGATGCTAACTGCTTGCCAAAGGGAAGCGTGTACTGGCTACAGCAAAAACTCCTCCGACCATCAGAACGGGCTCCCTCTTCAGGCCCTGACGTTCGGATCCAGCGTCCGCCTTTGCCTGTGAAAAACACTTTTGATGGTTAATAGGGACTAGTATCTCAGCATGCTACAGTGCACTGATGCGTTTATTCCCCAGTATAGATTCTCAATCTAAATTTAGTCTCCATCCTACTCCAAAAGTCGGTTCCTCCTTCATATTCTTATCCAGGAGTTTGTTGGAACCACTGGGCTTCAAGAAAAGCAGCAAATGCCTTCAGCCCAATTGGAAGAGGATGTGGATTCAGGAGGCGTGTGGAGTAGAGAAGCAGACTTCTTGTCCTGGCAGCATTCTGCCTTCCCTCCTTCAGAGCTGCCTTTGGGAATGCTCGGTGAAGCGCTGGTTCATTGCTTTAGACCATCTGATGGGAGTGAGGGTGAGGAAAGGGGGAGCCTTAGTCAGTCCAAAAGATTAGCTTCAAAATGGGAGAACCATCCGATAAAAACTAATCCCCTCAGCAGCCACAAAGGAGCAGACACGACGCAAACCAGGGTTAGCAATGTGGCTGCAGACTGGCACGCTGGCTGCTGTTCGGGGAGAAGGGACACACAGTTCCAAAATACACACGGTGGGGAGGGTAGAGCTCAGTGGTAGAGTGTGTGCTAAGCACACACGAGGTCCTCCTGAATTCAACCCCCAGTACCTTCATTAAAAAAAAAAATTAAAAAACAAATAAATAAATAAACCTAATTACCTCCCTCCCCCACCAAAAAAAAAAAAAAAAAAAAAACCCAAAACAAAATATATACAGTTTAACTGGGTTTGGAAGAACAGCTTCAGATGGTGTGCTGCATAGGGAAGTCTGTGACGTGGTGGCCACACGGAGGAGGAAACGTCACAGAGCAGCGATCAGAGCCAGGCAGGCAAAGGCAGGACCATAAGGAACAAGACTGTCGCTGGCGCTGGGGTCAGAAGCAAGCAGCCAGTTTTGCCCTAAACCTTCCAGTAGAGCCATGGTCTCCCATTCTTACGTGGCTGATTAAAAAGCCCAGGGATAGTTAGTATGTCCTAAAAGGCTTTTTCTCTAGTAGACAACCGTGGTAATCACCATGCAGGGCGGTGGCAATGAGCTTGTGATAAGGAAGCAGGAACGGTGTTCCTCCCTCTTGGGGAAAGGAATGGTACCCGAAACTTACAGAAGCCAGCTTCTCGTAAACCACTTGGGACTCGTGATTCCCTCCCAGCTTCCAGATTTGGGGATAAAATAAAAACCACTAGCTAGGGTAGGATGTGCCTTTTCAACAGTCCTTTTGATGCAGAGAAGCATCTCCAAATGGTAAGAACCTCCATATTCCTGGATGTTAGACCATTTTGGTGAAGCCAACAGATTCGCTTGCTAAACTTAACCAAACTTGCCAACTTACTCCAAACATGTTTTTTTTTTCTTTTAATTTTTTTCTAATGTTCATAGCAAATCATATTAAATGGGGAAGTTTTAGCAGCTTTAGATGATTTCAGTTGACCAGCTTCCATTTTGACTTTACAATGGCACTTTTTCAAACATTTGGTGTTTTCTTAAGCTCCCTGCTGCTCTAGTTTGGGGGGAGCCATTGCCAAGAGAGGGGGCCCCTCTACTGCAGGAGAGGCGGAAAAGAATTCTTACAAAGCACAGGCTTGGCTGCTGCCGAGGCGTCCCCCAGCCCCCTTTTTACAAAATGGAAATGGACATCCATCCAAATGGATGTTGGCAGGCAGAGCAGGCCAGGCACTTTTGTGCAGTGAGCAGCCTACACAGCCGTACCCAGCAGCTCCTGGATGCTGAGCCCAGAGAGGCAGGAGGGGAAGAGCGAGGAGCAGGGAAAGGGGAGAGACAGGTCAGAGAGATGGATGGACAGTGCAGGGCAGAAGGAAAAGGGGAGAGACTACCTGCCAGAAAAAGAAAGGGGGTGGTGGGGAGGGTCAGAGGAGATGGAGCAGAGTGACGGGCGGGTGCAACAGCCATCCAGGGACGGTGGAAGGCCCCAGAGGCTTCTAGGGCCTGCCCAGCTCCCCCTGGGGCCCCGCCAATCCTTCCAGTACAAATTGTGTCAACTTTCGAAGAGTTTAAAAGAGACAGGTTTTTAAGAACTCAGAAAGTGTGACAAATTGTCGACTGGCCGGATGGACTGTTCCACGGACTGGGCTGTTTCAGGAAGGCAGGCTGCTCCAGGGCGGCTTCCCGACCCCAGGTTCCGATCATGCTGGGGTCGTGGGGCTGGGCCAGCGTCTCCAGGCTGCGATCCACTGGCCACCTCATTGCATCCCTGGCCTCCCTCAGCTTCAGCGAATGGAGGCTGCCTGGTGGTGGTGGTGGTGGTGGTGGTGGTGCTGGAGGCGGTGGCCCATGTGTGGCAGCGGGGAGGCGGGGAGGAAGGCTTGCTGTCACCTAAGGCAGAGAGAGGAGGGCACCAAGGGTATCTGAGGTCAGTGGTTGTTACCACGTAAGGATCTGGTTCTTTTTTAAAAAGAGTTAAAATAGATTTTTACTCTGGATCTGCCTGAGCCTTGCTTTTTGACATCAGTGGGTGGTAAAAAGGGAAAGTGTGACTCTGTACTCAACCCTGAATCTTCTATTCTGATTGTCATGGGGTGAATTGTGTCCCCCAGATTCCTGTATTGAGGTCTTAACCCCCAGTGACTCAGAATGTAGCCCTGTGTGGAAAGAGGGTTCGGATGGGGTCCTGGTCAGTGAGTAAGGTGGACCCCTCATCCAGTCTGACTGGCGTTCTGGGAGGAAGGGGTGTGGACAGGACACACACGGGGAGAGCGCCGTGTGGAGGTTGGAGGGCTGCTGCCAGAAGCCAGGAGGCCGGGGGCAGACCCTGCCCGACACCTTCAGAGGGAGCGTGGCCCTGCCCACACCTTGACTTTGGCCTCCAGGACTGTGAGACCTTGTTCTCAGCTGCCCGGTTCGTGCTGCTTTGTCCGGCAGCCCCCAGCAGACTCACCACTGATGTTTCTGAAAGCAGGGAAGCTGCTTGTCATTTAGGGCCACGTGGATTGATTGACCAGGCCTAACTCGTCAACTGATGTATTTTCTTTTGAGATTCTCCACTTTCTGCTTCCACAAGACATCTCTATTCTTGTATTTCCAGCTTCTCCAGGTGAGAATCTGAGTGTAGGATTTGCTTAGAAATACTGTTCCTGCAGGTCAGCACTATTCCCAAATTTATGTGCTTAATTATGTCCTGGCTGATTTTTTTTTTCGGGGGAGCAGGGTTTGTGGGGGTCATAGCCTCCATCAGAAGTACCAGTGTTCGATTTAGGTTGCTTTGCTTTTGGTTTTATTCTGTTTTCCATTAATTGAACAATCCCGTGCGTCTCAACCAGGCCCTTGCAGGACCCACCATCCTGAACACCGAAACAAGTTCCCAATTTCAAGAGACAAGTTAAGTTGCTAGTATTGTATCCAGTTGTGCTTATCACCCCAAATTGTCTCAAAACCTTGATCCCTTCCACTGCTTCCCACCTGAGCATTTTAAATGGTGTCTGATTTGGCACAAAATTGTAGAAGTTACTTAGTTTCAGTTTAACCTATCAATACACACCTGTGTTCTACAAAGAGCAGGTGCAGGGCAGCCACCTGAAAGGGTTTGGGAACCAGGGGGAAGGCACCGCGTTCTTCCCCAACGCTGCTCAAGTCCCGCCACATGCTGCCTGCCGGACCCGTCTCACATCCAGGATGTGGTTCCCAGGCTCCACCCCGAGGCTCTTCTGGTGTACAAGCAAATTTATCAGAGGGATTGTTCCACATAACGGCAAACTAACCTGGTGGGGGTGAACACATAGACTTCCAGGAATTACATTGTATGACTCTCTGTGGCTTTAAAAATCATTTTTATTCTAAGACAGATGCAGTCTGGGGAGCATTTTCTTTCTTATCCAGTCAGTGGGTGGGTCTCAGTGCGTAGGACCCAGACGTCATCCAGATCAGATGTGTGGTCCAGACCCTCCCGACAATAATCACGATGCGACACGTGGACAGAACAAGGCTGTGGTGTTCACGGCTGCTCAGTTTTCTAATTTCAGCACCTGCTCTTAACCCCGGGTGTTTTTGTCTCTGAATATGAACACCTACCTGGTGGCCTGAAACTTTGACGCCCTTTGCTACGACGTGTAGGGAGTCAGCAAAGCCCGTGGAAAACATCTCAAAACTTTTTTTTTTTTTTTTGGTAAATTATCTCAAGAAATACCAAATAGATGTATTGAAATGAGCACAGGAGGACATAAAATGCTGTGAAGCAGAGACCATTGGATCCAGAAACGGGAGGAAACAGTCAAGTATCATTCTGGTCACGTAGAGATATTTGCAAAAAAAGTAAAGTAACATAAATCGAACACTGATACTTCTATTGGATGCTATGAAGCCAACAACCCACCATCCTCACCTCCCCCCCAAAACCCATCAGCAAAGACATAATTAAGCACATAAATCTGCGGACAGTGCTGACCTGCAGAAACAGTATTTCTAGGCAAATCCTACACTCCAATTCCCACCTGGAGAAGCTGGAAATACAAGAATGGAGATGCCTAATGGAAACAGCGAGTGAAGAATTTAACACCTGCTTTACCTCTCCCAGCGCTTAGGGGTCTCCTGCACCTGCAGGCAGACTAAGAAAGTGAACAGGAGGGCAAGGTCGCTTTTAGCTAAACTGACACTTGGCCTTCGCTGCAAGTGTTCTTAATTTTATCGTGAAGGGCTTTGTTGCATCTCCAGCTGTGGGTGGGAGCACCCACTGGTTCAGGCACAGTGAAGGAAACACGATTACATTGTGCCATGAGATTATTCCGGGGGTCTTTTTGTACCTTCTGAGCCCCTGCTACGCAGCAGGCTCCAGGGCGACCCCAGTGAAACAAACACACAAAACCCCTTTTCTTCAGGAGTCTGTGATCTCATGGGGAAGACAGGCCACCGACGAACACGATGGTTTTGGATAGCGTGTTGGTTTCCTGTGGCTCCCGTAACAAAGCACCACAAACCTGATGGCTTGAAACAAGAGAAATGTGTTCTCTCCTAGTTCTGGAGGCCAGAAGTCGAAACCAGTTCGCTGGACTGAAATCAAGGCGTTGGCGGGGCTTTAGGAAAGAGCCCCGTTCCTTGCCTTGTCCAGCTCCTGGCGGCTGCGGGCCTTCCTTGGCCGAGTCACTCCAGTCTGTCTTCAGAGAGCCGCCTCCTCTGCATGCCTCTCTCTTCTATTATCAGGACACCTGTGATGGTATTTAGGGTCTACCAAGACATTCCCAGATCATCTTAGCTCAAGATCCTTCATTTAATCTCCTCTGTTACTATATAAAGTAATAAATCCTTGTTCTGGGCACTAGGGTGAGCGTGGCCCCTCGGTTGGCCATTGTGGCGTCTTCTACAGGTAGTCAGAGCTCCTTGGGAGGAAGATAAAGTAAAAGGAAAGAGAGTGAGGGAGATGCTGGTTTGGGCTGAGGGGCACACTGACAGCTGGCAGGATGTCCTGCAGGCCAGCGCCCCCTATCCCCACAAAGCCGTGGCAGGGTGGACACCGCACCCCCCACCGCCCGCATCTGAGTGGCACCTCGGTGGGGGCTCAGCTGCCCTGCTTTATCCATCCTTTATGCTCAGGGACTCTGTCTCAGTTTCTCCCTCTCTCCCGTGTCAGCCTCTCCCAAATTACTCCTTCCTATCTATGTTTAAATATACTCAAGGCTCCCAACTTTAAAAAGAAATAGAAGGAAAACAGAAAAATCATGTCTTTATCCAGCAGGTCCCCTCCATTTCTCGCCTTGGCACCCAGGCTCCTTGAGAGAATTACAGGTAATCATGCCCATCCTTCCCACGGATGTTTGCCACCATCTATGCTCCCGACCCATGCCATCTGCTGTCCCCCTCCAGCCCACCTGCCCCCTCCCTCCCCCTCCCCGAGGGGCCTCACTCCCTTCCTAGGTGGTTCCTTGGATCTGCATTCTGTCTGGTTCCCCGTTGTCTCCTTAGAGAGCTGGCCGAGGTCCCTGCAGGCTCCAGCCCCAGCTCCTGTGGGCGGGTGCCATCTGGTTCTCACCTCCCATCGCCTGCATCCTTTGCTTATTTCCCATGGCTTCTGCAACACTGTTTTTCCGTCTTCCTTTCTGAGTATTCCTTCACAGGCTCTTGGTGGAACATCCTTCTTCCTCGCTCCAAGTGAGCGTCAGAACTCTGTCCGAACCCCCTGCCCATCTCCCTCCTCAGCCCTCTCTCTGCAGGCCGTGGCTTCAGTTGCCGTGTTTAGCTCCTTCCCGAGTCAGTATCTTCAACTCCGCTCTCTCTCCTGAGCTTCAGGCCCTGACATCTAACTGCCTCCCTCACAGAGATGCGCTTTGATTTTCCGCAGGCACAGACAGCTCAGCCCATCCCAAAGGGGCTCATGGCCTGCACTCCAAGCTCTTTCTGCTCTCCATCCCCTATTTTGATGACTAGCGTGGACTTCTGCTGGTGATGCCAGAGGCTGGCCTCATCCTCGGCTCGGCCCTCTTCCTCAGCCTGGTGTCCCCCCGGGCACAGAGCCCTGTCTTAGCCTCATCCTAAATGCCCCTCGGACCCCCCTCGTCTCCATTCCCCACCGTCATATCCCTATTTGTGCTCCTACAGTTCCCCTTCGACTTGCTCCATGGCCCCCAGTGGGGGTCCACACACTTCTCCTCCAAACCAGCCCTCAAAGGCCCTCCACTGACTCTCTGGTGCCATTGTAAACCAGACCCTAAACGGCAGTACGAGGACCATCTCAAGTGTCCTCCTGCTGTCCGTTCCATCCGCACAGAGCACCCGGAGCGGAGGGACCATCTGTGTGTTCTCTCGCCCAGGCCTCTGCCCCCAGTGTCCCTTCTGCCTGAAACCCTCTCCTGCCTCCTCGTCCAGCATACATGGCTCCAGCTTGCTTTCAGACACCAACTTGGACGCCATCAGTTTGCTTCCCACCCACTGCGGGCCCTGCAGGTCCCATCACGCCCTGAGTCCCCCATCATGACATTTAGCGCTCTGTAGTGACAGGGGCTCTGAGAGGGCTGGCATCGCCTCTGCCATGTTCCCCATTGCATGCCCAGCATCCGCACAGTGTCTGGCTCAGAACAGGTGCCCAGTAATTACTTTTGAATGAATACAGGTATAAAGCACGTTGTTATAATAACAAACTAATAACTGGTGTTTCAGGAATCAGTAGGTCACTGTAGAATCAAAACTACAGAAGTCATTAAGACGCGACTACCTAGGACCCGGGGAGGAGGCTGTTGAGATGGACTGTAACATCCCTCAGACAAATGATGGGGCAGGCAGTCGCCCTCATCCGTGCTCCTGCTGCAGAGTCTGTCTAACCCTGCTTCCACGTGGCTGCCCTTCAAATAGCCACACCCAGTTTTCCACCTTTTTAGCAGCCTGGCTTCTAGACCCTGTGGTGTTTTGGTTCCGCTCCTTGAAATTTGTCAGTGCTCCCCTGGAAACATGGGGCACAAACTCCAAATCAGGTCTGATCCTGGCCATCGGACTAGAATTGTCCAGTTTTGACTTCGTAACATTCATTAATGCAGCCTGTGGCTACGTGGTGGGCTTTTTCAGTTAGCCACATGGTCCTGTTATGAGGTGAAACACAAGAGCCAGAAAGACCCACTTGGCCATATTCTCCTGACAGTCAGGGTCCGGCCCCTTCTAGAATCTGTCTGCAGGGGATTTGCCAACCCCAAGGCTCCCAGCGTCTCCCCAGGTCTCTGCTTTCTCAGTTCGTTCTACAAGTGTTTTCGCCGCAGGTGATGTTCGTGATCCGAGCCTTGCACAAACAAAACGCTTTGCTCCCTCTCATCAGTTCTAATCTTCAAATCCCTCTTAACCGTGTTTGCCCACCTGGCCGAGTATTAAGATGATGCTCCTTCGTGGAAAAGGCAGACTCAAAGGAGCGGCTTGGGGTGTACCCTCGGCCCCTGGCAGTTCTTTCCTTTTTCTCTTTTGCCCTTGAGCATGTTTCTTGGAAGCCCTTTCTCTTGATCTCAGCACTTGTACCAGGTCAGCGTGTCTGACTCTCTCCTTCCTGACCTTAATCATCCACGAGATTGCGAGCCTTTAAAGGTAGTCATTCTTAGACCTCATCTGGGCTTACCTCCCGGGGACTCGGGAAGAGACAGCCTGTGAGCAGGCAAACGAAGGCAGGGAGGTGACAGGTAGCCCCTCCCCACCTGGCACGTTCCCTCCCCCAAGAGCAGCTTGGGGGACCACTGCGACACCTTCAGGTGCCTTCTGTTCTCCTTTCTGGTTGGGGTGGAGTGGAGTGGCGGGGAGTTTCTCTTTTGAGAGCTTTCCAGCCTCCTTGCAGCATCCCTGGTGTTATTAGATCGTACCTCACAAACTTTGAAATCTGTTTTCTTTTATTGGTTGTTTTTTTTTAAGTTTCCCTGGTTATTGTGAATGCAACAAGGACATGGTCAGTCTCTGCCACGTGAGTGGCCATCTCCTCCTCGACGGTCACGATTCCATCCAGTGAGGCTGTTCTTCGTCTGGGTCCCCAGCTTCCTGGGATGAGTGTCGTCTGGGAGAGGCTGGGTTGGAGGCTGCTGCAGAGTGGAGCGGGTGACTGTGTGTGTGGTCTGTAGAGACCCACAGTTGGATGCCTGTCACACCTTGCCATCCAGGGGGTGGGGACCACTGCAGTATTTAAGGTGAAGATGTTTGGTATTTAAAACATCTTAGTCCTAAAGCTTCAGAACTTCAGGGCCTCCAAGAGATCCTCCTGGAGGGAAAGAAAGCAAAAAGGCCAGCATCAGAGAAGGAAGCAGTCAGAAACGTGTGCACCATCAGTCCCTCCTCTGTGACACGCGGACATAATCCCTTTCAGGGAAGTTCCGCTAATCGTAAAATATTTCTTCTGCTGTTCACACTAGGTAAGTCCTCAGGAAGCACAAATCCCACAGATACACTCAGGAACTCTGCTCTGCCTTGTCCCCTCCCCCAGAGCGGCCACCACTTTTGAAAGGCAGCAAGGTCACTGACAGTGGCAGTATTTATAGCGCCCCTAATCCCACCAGGCCCAGCTCCGGCCACCTGCTCCCCAGCCACCTGCTCCCCGAGAGGTCTGGGCAGCTTGGCGAAGGCGCTGCCGGCAGAAAACACAGGAAAACGCCCTGCCTCCAGGCTGCAGGCCAGGAGTTTCATCCAGCCCTGCCTGTCGCAGCCTCAGTTTCCCACAATTAGAGGGCTTTTTTATCATGTAAGGGCCAATCAGAGTGAGCTCCCCTAGTTCTGTTTCCATAGATAACGGACCATCCTGGTGCTCTGGTGGGCATATTAACTCCCCGCTGTTGCTGCTTCGTGGGATAGCGTGTCAGCATCCGA
Organism: Camelus ferus; assembly: GCF_009834535.1. Taxonomy (NCBI): domain Eukaryota; kingdom Metazoa; phylum Chordata; class Mammalia; order Artiodactyla; family Camelidae; genus Camelus; species Camelus ferus. The sequence goes on along the minus strand of NC_045698.1, from coordinate 10,606,362 downwards.
CGTACGTCAGCATCCGACAAGCACGTCAAGAATCCCTTTTCCTTAGTTGCGTCCCACTGGTCAGAGCTGCATCTCCATGAAGCACTCAGGCCTGAGTCCTTCCCCTGCGGCTGGAAGGCTGCAAAACCCCAGCTGATGAATAGCAAACGCGGCCATCCCCCAGGACCTCAGCCCGTCCACCCTGTGCTCAGTTCATGAGAGTGACCCAGTCTCACCTTCCTGTGGCTGAACTGCTGTCCCTTGGCCATCAGGGCCGCGGACACTACCGGCCTTATTCCAGCCGTGGTACCATGCTGGCCCTGTGTCTCCAACAAGGACAGCCTGTTTGAGGCTTTGTTTCTGTTGCGCTGCCCCACCCCCGCGCCCCGAGACTGCCTTCTCATTGTTCACATTATCCAGGAGAAGACAAGGATCTCTTGTGCACGGGGAGGGGGGAGGGCAGAAAGGGCCAAAGGTAAATAAGCTGAACTTAAAACTTTCTAAAAAAAGACACTTCTTCACTTGGCACCCCTACACTGTCCATGCACCATGTACCATTGGGCCATTTGGGTGCCTTTAGACATCCTGAGAACATGAGGGGAACAAGGCTTCTGAGTCCCCCAAGGCCGGCATTGAAATCCTGGCCCCACCCACCCTTTAGCAGTGGGATGACCTGCGGAAAGCCACACAGCCCCTCTAGGCCCTGCTGTCCTCGGTAGAGGAACCAAAAAATGCCACTATCCTGGGACTGTAATAGGGATTAAATGAAATACCCTATGGAAAGCCCTTGGTGTATAATAAGTAATTGATGAGAGTTAGTTCCTTCCCACTGAACCTCCGCCCTCCCTTCACACTTCTCTCCCAAACTCCAACAGTCCAGCATTTGCTTTTAAGTCACCCTACGTTGTGGATTTGAGAGGTTGATTGTTTTTTGGGGGGGAAGATGAAAACAATTAAGACTAGTCCCCAGATCTCTAAGATCCCCCTCCTAAAGGAGTGACAGCACAAATCCACATGTGCATTCTTAGAACAATTAACAAATGAACGAGCATAATGTGTCATTATAAGCAGGTTCTAATTTTTTTTTAATTTTTAAAAAATTGGGGTAAAATACACCGCCCATGTAGCTCAGCCCCTTAACCATTTTTAAGTGTACAGTTCAGTGCATTCACAGTATGGCACTCCCAACACCACCGCCCATCCACAGAACTCATCTTGCAAAACTGAAACTCTACACCCATGAAACAATAACTCCCCATGCCCCCACCCCTGCCCCCAGCCTCCAGGAAGTTCCAGTTTGACTGTTAACAGTCAAAACAAAAGTTAAGGCGAAACATAAGCTAAGGCTGGAACTTTCTAAATAGTCTTCAAGCCAGGTAAGTAAAGAATTAACATTCTGCAGGTAGATGGAGTGGGCAGAAGCGAGCATCTGGAGCGCGATCTGCAGACTGGGTGCATGGCGCCCCCTGCTGTTGAACTGTATTGTTTCTTTCAATCGATCCTTTGTTTCTTACTAAGAATTTAGTCATCTTACATCTGAAAGACGTACCAACTGCTCTTAGGAGGTGTATATATGGCAATTTCCTTAAACCTAAATGATAACAGGGATGATTGAGCTTTCATCTTCTTTAACTGGCTTTAAAAACTGCATCCGAAAAGGTTGCTATTTTACGGTGAATGTGCTGTAACTGTTGATGGCTGCATCAGCCCCTCTGTGAAAGTATTCCAGATAGATGTGTAATGTTGTAACCATCAGCAGCCACACTGAGAAAGCTAGATGCTCCATAAACACTAACATGCTTTGCCCAGCGAGAACGGAGCTCTGGACCTCTCAGCAATACATGTCTTTTACCCCATCTGTTTCAGCCTACTAAAATTTTTTCTAGCCTGACCTTACATAAAAAGTCCCCCTTTGTATGTATCTCATCACTGTATATATTGTAATACGCATTACCCTACCTGTGACTGCCCTACACAGACGTGTTCCTCTCCGACGCCCCTTCGCGTGCTGTCCCTTCATTTCCACACCCACGTGACTATTCACCCAGCTCCCCCCTTAGAGGATGGGTCAGTGGTCCCCGGAGCAGCAGCTCTGCGGGACGGCAGCCTCGTTCCCTCTGGAGATTACCACAGGCTTGTTCCCATCACCCCGTTGAAGGCTGATCCCTAGAAATTGGGTTCACTGGCCTTTTCACACATGGTCTACTTGAGGTCTTTCCACTCTAATAATATTAAACAGCCCTTTTTTTTTTCTCTTCAAAGTTGGGACTCACCCTGGCTCTGAGAGTCAGTCCTGATGAAATGCTGTCATTCCGTTGGGGATGGGTGACTTCGTAGGAACTCACTGTCACCCTTAGGAGAGCTGTTAGAAGTGACCCATATGGTTCAGGTGGCAGCCGGCAAGGGACAGTGAGCAGCTGTGGAGAGGACAGGCCAGAAGGACCCTCCCCTGTGTGGAACCTTCAGCCTCCAGCCTGAAGGAAGAGAAGGGCTCACTCAGTCAGATCACATCATACTGTCTCATGCTGCAGGTGGGCCCCTCAGCACATCCTGTTAGCACTGACTTAAACACCTCCAGCCTTGGCCATCTCTCACCTGGATTGTTACAGCAGCACCCCCATCCCCACTCCCTCCCCCTCCCCCGACAGGGCTCCTCCCTGCTTCTGCCCTCCCCTGCCACCCACTCCCCCCACAGTCTGTTCTCACAGAGCACTGGGAGAGCCTGTCAGGATAGCAATCGCATCACATCACCCTCCACTCAGGACTCCCATGGTTCCCAGAGTCATGACCATGACCCGCAAAACCCGCTATGAACTACCCCACCCCCGCCCGCACCCCCACCACATGTGTACAACTAACGTGATTCAGTACAAGGAATCAAAAGGCAGATGATATTTCCCGGGTCCAGGTCAACTCTCTCTGAAAGCTCAAGCAAGATAGGTGTGTGTGTATGATAGTGTCCTGCCTGGTTTTGCCCCCCCCACCCACCCCACCCCCCAGTAAATCAGATCCGTGTGCCTTCTGCCTGGAGTGACACTGGGTGTGGTGTCCAAGACACTGGCTGCGAGACACAGGCCATCGGCCCCCCTCTGAAAGCCACCCCTCCCTCTGAAACAAGACTGCTCCTGTCCATCATAAGTACGCGTAAAGATTGACTTTATCTGCTGGGGGGAGGGTGTAGCTTAGTGGTAGAGTGTGTGCCTAGCGTGTGCAGTGGTCCTAGGTGCAGTCCCTGGTACCACCATCAAAAATAAATAGAAGCCTAATTACCTCCCCCCAAATTTTTTTAAAAATTAAAACGTGAAATTGTTTTATATATCCTTTTTTTAAAAACAGCGGTACAGGGGATTGAACCCAGGACCTCGTGTGTGCTAAGCGCATACTCTGCCATGTGTGAGCTATATCCTGCCCCATGTGAAATTATTTTAAATGCTCAAAAAAAAAATAATTGAAAAAAATTTTTAAAGGAGAAGATTGACTTTATCAGTGAAGACAGATTGAGGTCCTTTTTACTCTAAAATGTTTTCTGATCAAGAAAAAAGACAACATGTGCCTTGTGCCAAACAGGGAAGAGTATGGAGAGGACAGTAAGGTCAGTCCTGATCTCACCACCTGCGGATGACCCCACGGCCGGCATTGATTCTGGTCCCAGGAAGCCTTTTATTATGACAATAGTTAAGATTGATCCCCTGCACTGTGCCTGGCGCTGGCAGCAGCATTTTGTGCAGATCCTGGCTCCTCAGCCTGGGGCTGCAGTCGTGCTGGCGGTCTGGTGATCCGAGGTGCACTAAGGAGCTGGCACCGGAATGCAGATCAACTTCCTCCCCAAGCACACCGCCCAGAGCCAAGCTCGTAACCACCTCTTTGTATGCGGCATTGTTGAGGGTTAACCACTGGTTTACCCAGGGGAGACTTCAACCCAATTAAACATAAGTTGAACCCTTCTAAGTAAAAACACCAAATAAAAATGATACCCAGGGCCAACTGTTTTAATTCAAAACAGCTGCATGTATTTCAGATCTCACTGCAGGGGAGGAGAATTTAGTTTTAATCCTGATTATTCAGGGTCATGGAGGCAGCTTTGTGACTTTCTCAAAAGCGTAGTCAACAGCTTCTGGAAATTAAGGTAAAACATGAGCTCTTGGCAGTGTTTCCTTTGTGGAAGGGAATCCTCTCAGGACGTGCAGAAATGGCTGTGCCCCTGTGGCTGGGTTTGTATGTTCTCTGAGCTCGGATGCTGACAGAGACATGAGCTTCTTTGGATCTCAATCGTCAGTTCTTGGGAAAGAGACTCAGTCCCAGGATAAGTCAGGGTCCGACTCTGAATGAGAAGAGTCTTGGAAAGGATGCTCCTTATGTGGTTCCAGTCACACTGACTCCGACTGTGGCATCTTAGACCCAGAAGTGTCATTTCTGTAAGGTTTGGGGCTCCCTTCATCCTTTCTGCACACTAATCCGATTTGGGAATCTTAATTTATGGTAAAACTTTGTCAGAATGTAGCTATTACATGGATTTCAAAATGAAAGGTTAGATACTGCCCCTACACTGCGCAGTTACATACAGCCAAAGCCTCTTAACAGATTGCCTCTAAGGAAGACGTTAAATTCCTCATCGATCTGCCCAACGGGACCGTTGTTAGAAATGTGATCGTGACACAGGTGCTGACCAGAAACTTCATGACAAGGTTGTGAATAAAAGAGCTGCAGCCCTTTGGTTAGTTTCTACAGAGGCTAATCCAGTTTTAAAAAGGAGAAGCCAATGGTCATGAAGACAGAAGGTTTGTCTGGAGTGGCGTACATTTCACTAGAGATGAATATATCTTGAAATAAAAAGAAGTATTTCAAAATTCAAAGTAAAAATGTCATGGTCAGTGCCAGGTCCTCAGAAAAGGAATCACAGTCTGTCACATAAAAGAGTAGGTTATGGGTCTTCTTTTATATATATGTACTTTTCGTTTGAGAGTTTTCCTTTTTTTTTTTTTTTTTTTTTTTTTGAGTATTATTTTTAGACTTACAGAAGCACTGTGAAGCTAGCCCAGAGTCCCCACACACCCCTCACCCCCTACTCTGTCTTACTCTGCTGTGGTACATTCATCACAGCTAAGGAATCAACCCCAGTACGTTATTACGAATCAAACTCCACAGTTTATTCAGAGTTCACTAGCTTCTCCCTCCTGTCCTTTTCCTGTCCTAGGCTTCCCATCCACGTTACCATGTTAAAGCCCGTCACTTTGTCTTAACCTTTTCTGATCTGTGAGAGTTTCTCATATTTTGCTTGTTTTTGTGGCCTTGTCGGTTTCAAGGACTACTGCTCAGGTATTATGTAGAATGTCCCTCAGTTTGGGCTTGTCTGGGGTTTTTCTCATGGTGAGACTGGGCTTATGGACTGTCGGGAGAGAGACCACATAGGTAGAGTACCATTGTCATCATGTCTTATCAAGAGAACATGCTATCAACGTGACATCACTGATGAGGTTGACCTGGCCAAGATCCCAGTTGCCAGATTTCTCACTGTGGAGTTCCTTTCCCCCCTTTCCATCCTGTCCTCTCTTTGGAAGGAAGTCACTATGGTGAACCCACACTTCAGGGGTGGGGAGGTATGCCCCTCCTCCCTGAGAGGCGAGTAGCTACATAAATCACTTGGAATTCTGTGCTGGGGATGTGTTCCTATTTGTTTATTTGTATCGGTGTGGACTCATGGGTATTTATTGTGTGCTGTGTGTCCTAACTCAATACGAAATCATTTATTTTCTTGCTCACATTCTTCCAGATTTACCATTAGGAGCTCTTTCTTCTGGGCTCCTGTGCCCTTGAATATATTATTCCAAGCTGATCATCTTGTATATTTCCCACCCTAGTCCTAGAATCAACCATGTCTCCAAGGAGCCCTGGTTCCTTTATTGCAGAGTAAATAGAAAAACCAAGATCTGGGCACTGAGTGGGTTGTTCTGTTTTGCTGGCTGCTTCCTAATGAGATAATGTTGACAGCAAACTCTGCAGCAGAAAACCTAACCCGGCGGCTACTCCAAGGAACAAATCATGTTTACTGTCGGTAGTTTATTAGGTTTGTGTTCTGGTTTGGAAAAGTCAATGTCATTAGCTCTCTGCAAATATTTGAAGAACACAGCATGTCCTGGTCAACGGGGAGGGCATGTTCTGAGTCAAAACTACTCTGGGTGAACTCGGCAGAGTGATACTTTTCCTGAAATATCCTTTGTGAGGTTAACTTCTAGAGCTTCTTGCTTTCTGAAATGGACTGGTTAAATCTGATGATTATGCTTGGGCTCAGCATGCTTCTTAGAGAAAGCGGACCTGCAGACAGGTGTTGCATCTTTTAATCAACACCATAGCTGCTTCTGAGTTGCCAGTATTCCTTTCTGGGCAATGCAGGAAATAGTCTTTTGTTTTGTTTTGTTTTTTGAGAACTTTCTGGAAGGCAAGGAGCATTTTCAGACTGGAAGCACAGCAAAGGCAAAGGTTCAAATTCAGAGACTTCAGGGAGAAAAAGAAAGGAAGCTTCGATACAGGCGATGTCACCTCCCTTTAAATAGTTACCTGTGATTGCTGAAGCCCCGGACCGGAGTGAGGGCGTTCAGTTATGTTGTCCTAGAAAGACTCCATCTAGGTGCTAGGTGTGGGGCTGAGAACTGAGGAAGAACCTCGGTGGCATGTCGCCTTGATGGAGGCATGTCGGGTGTGCCTGGCACAGATAGATGCCGGATAGAGAACAGAGTGGTTTAGTGGTGCCAAGACAAAGCATACTGTGGGGTTTTAGAATGATGTTTCGGAGCCACCTTCCTGGGAAGGCCTACTGGAGATCCACCGCACCTCGCCGTTTAGCTTCCAAGGGACCAGAACTGCCGTCACCCACCCAGATTACTTGATATTAATGTAAATGTCTCACATGATTTGGGGTTTTTACACGTCTCACTATCCTGTGTCGTCAGGGTGGACTCCTTCCTCCGAAGCTTACCGATCCTCTCCTCCAGACAGTGAAAAGCCTCCAGCGGAACTTTATCCATGCGGAGAAGCAGGGGGACGAGTTACCCTTGCTTGCACCTTCCTCTCCGACGCGCAACGACACCCTCCTTTTTCCTTGCTTTGTTGCCATCTAAAAGCCACTTTCCAGTGATTTTGCAAAGCACTGAGATTGCAGCAGGAGGCATTCTCTCTTGTTCAGATGATCACTGGCTACAAGCTGAGTAAGGAATGCCAGTGATTTTCCTGGAAGCCTAAGTTTGTTTGGGGGGTTTTGGAGGTTGTTTTTTTTTTTTAAACAGAATTTGGCCTAGATTCTGCTCTGACCATTAAGGAAACCCAGGATAGCTTATCCTCTATTGGTCCTAATGCACAATCGAGTCCAGCATTGGGGCGGTGCTCACTTATCTTACTTCTTTACAGCTTTACCGCTATGGAAAATATATGGAAGGAGGGCTGATGGATCTAGTTGTCAAGAAAGTGAACTGTGTCCCTGTGCAGTGCTCGGTGGCATTGTGAAGTTGTGACAGGAAGTTGCCGCCATCCCTGGGCTGGAGGCATGAGCAATGTCTCACCATTCCAGGCTGGCAGCTCTGTGGTGAGAAAAGAGGACAGGGCCACTTGTCCAGGCCACTCAGTAATAAAGCCCCTGAGCTCCAAGTTGCTACATCTAAAGAAGTGTTTTTCCGTACATGTCAGAGATGGGGCATAAGTCCTGGCAGCAGGCAATAGGGTTAAATGATAGTACATCTGTCATTTCTGAAAACCAAAATGGGATATCCTTCCCAGATGCTGAAAAATATATGCTAGAATAAGATTCCATTGCGTTTATAAAGTGAAACATTTATAATAGGTCCTCCAAGTTATTTTTTTTAATGTATTTCAACACAATAGTAAGTAGGACTAGCTTAATTCCATGAAATTTAATTTACCCAAAGCCTAAAGGATGTTGTATTGTAAGATTTCAGTGTTCTGTTTTCACACGACTGCAATTCATTTTATAATGTATTCACTCTCATTTTAGAGAAGAATCATGTGCATGGTAAGAAAGGGAGAGAAAAGTTTTATGGAACTGGCATCTTCTAACAACATTCTCTTACAAAGTTATATTATTACATTTCTAAATTCAGTTTTTTATACACCCACGGAGCTCAGAGTCGGCCTTACTGCTCCCCACAATAGCTGCTCTCCCCACCTCCCCTCCCCGCTTCTACTCCGGGATCTTCAGATCTCTCGGTGGATTCTGACTATGATAAACTCTGACACCTAAGTCTGATTCCCATCCTTTCTTTTAAAAAAAGTTAGTTTTCCCTGAACTTAATCATTGTCTTAGCTATAATTTTTCTTAGCTTTCTAAAAGCTAAATGGTAATTACTTACCACTCATTTATTCCTACCTTTTCCCTTAGTTCCCGAAACCCCCTTTCCTGTGTTCACACACATTTTGCTTCCTGTCTGTTTCATGCTCTCAAAGAAGCATCTCCAAGGCTCTTCCGACCAGCTCTAGTGCTGACCAGCTCTGACCTGTGGGCCTTGTCTTGCCTTCCTGGGGTCTCTCCTTACCCCCACCCCAGGGATTCCTGTGCCTTTTTTGTTTTTTTATTGTGATCAACCCTGCATCTTTCTTTTTCTTCATCTACGACTCCTTTGCTTTTGGCAGACTGTACCCTACAAGAGCTTCTTGAAAAAGTGTGCGTGGAGGGGTAAATTTTTTGAGGCCTTGAACATCTGTAAATGTCTTTCTTCTAAACATACTTGACTGATGGTTTGGTTTCAAGTTCTACGAAGAAGTCATTTTCCCTTCTAATTTATTGCCCCGTATCTCCTAACTCTCAGTGCTAGCTCCCTAGCTGTCTAAAGCAGGAAGCTCTGAGGATCTGGTTTCTGCCCCAGGATTGTCCCGTGCCATGCCCAGTGGGTCTTTTTTCATCCACTGTGCTATGTCCACATCATGGACCCTTTTCGGACTTGAAATTTGCATCTTTCAGCTCTCAGACTGTCAGTCTGGAACTCCTGTTATTTGATGCTGAACCTCTTAGATGGGTCCTTTATTTATATTTTTAAAATCCCTTCTTGCATACGTCCCATGTCTTTGTATTCTGCCTTATCTTTGTTGTAGACTTCCTCAACTTTACCTGTCATTTAGTGAATTTTTCATTTCTGCCTTAATTGTTTTTTAATTCCCAGAACTTCTTTCCTGTTCTTTGAAATGTCCTTTTTGTAACACTTCCATTCAGTTCCTGTTTCACGGGTAGTGTCTTCTCTCGTCACTGAGACTATCACTGGGCAAAGGTTTTCCTCCTCTTTCTCTCCTTTCCTCTCCCTTCCCCTCCCTCCCACTCTGTCTCTTGTCGTTGTCTGTTTCCTCTGGGGTTTTCTTCCCTCTTTGTTTTAGCCTCTTCATATTAGAGTTCTTCCTCAAAGCCTGGTGATCCCTGGTTGTCTCCTCGTTTTTATAGGCGGGGCACTAGAAGCCAGCTGGCAGCTGTGCACATGTGGGTGAGGTTTATATCCCTGTGTGGGCCTCACTGATGGCTGGGCTGGTGGGGCTGCTTTGTCAGGAGCCTCCAGTTTTTAGGAACTTGGGGTCTTCTCTCTTGGTGGGTCAGGTTCCTCAGCCATCACTCTGGGTTTCCTGCCTGTCAGGGGACTCAACTGCCTTCCCGTGTTCTGGAGCTGAATAGAGGAAGAAGACCAAACATTCGACATGTCATCCTTCCCTTAATCCCTCTGTTTCCTGTGCAGTAATTCTGCCCTCAACCATGCTGGTTTTACTTTATTCAGAGACTAAACTCCAGTAAGTTCGGGGAGGCACAGCCACCAGCTGTGCAAGGGGAACTGTGGACGAGCGGCTTACTAACTAGACTTTCCACAGCCTGCCTTCACCCCCACTTCTAGAAGGACCTGTGGCCACGTTCTCTGATGGTGGGGAAGGGAAGGGCAGGAGACAGCTCCACTTTCCCCTGTCAGTTTAGGATTCTAGTTTCTTGAGTTTGTTAAACTGGTTTACCCATCTGCTTTCCCAAGTTCCAAATTTTGTGGCTTTTGTCTCTTCTTCTCTTAACTAGACCTTGAAAAGCTTCCAGGCCTTTCATTTATCCAGATGTTATCATTTCCTTCTTTCAGTAGGTGTGCTGATTCAGTGCAGTTCTGCAAGCATCCAGATGCTTTCAGGTCACTTTTTATTTTTTGGTTAAAGTTGTAAAAACTACATTAATACACGCGTTCACCCTGAACTAACTGAGCTGTCCAACAGCCTAGGTAAGCCTTCCACACTGGCCCGATTACCCACTTGGACGCCTGCCCATCTGCTGGGCTCCCTCCTGGGCAGGTGTGGCGAATGGGCCAGTGCCTGTGTTGTCAGGTAAGAACAGAGCAAGTGGTGGCAGCTCAAGGACTGGGGTGCCAGCCCCGCATCGGCCCAGCTCCTCAGGGGTCACGTACTACCTGACTGTCTCATTTCACGCATGTATGCCTTTCCTAGTAACCCTGCCTCCTGTCTTTCTCCCAGCTCTGTTTTGTGATGTTCTGGACCCCCAACGTGTCTGAGAAAATTTTGATAGACATCATCGGCGTGGACTTTGCCTTTGCGGAACTCTGTGTGGTTCCTTTGCGCATCTTCTCCTTTTTCCCGGTTCCAGGTAAAGGAAAACAGAATGAGAGGAAAATTCCTATTTACCCGCAGGCCCTATCCAGTCTTCTTTCTTTAGAAATGTTTGCAGCCCTGTCCCAAACAAAAAATGGGTTTTTTTTTTTAATTCACAGTGGATTAAAAAGATGCAAAGACATTATCCAGTGGATTGAAAGTTTGAGAAACAAATCAAACAGGCAGCATTTTTTTCTTAAAGGACGAGGCCTTCCACTTCCTTAAACCCCTTCCAAGTTTAGATCAAACCTAAACATTTGCCAAGGGTGTCTGTGCCCCCAAACCAGCCATTTAGTACTTCACACACCAGCCACTGAGCCCCGCCTCAGTGCTGGCCTGTGCCCTGCCTGGCCTCCCCAAGCTCACACGTCAGGATGGGGAGATGGGGGATACAGAGCACTCTGCAAGTCTTTATGAAATACCAAAATGGGCGAGGTGGCCGTAGACCAGTGGTCAGGAGGCGGAGGAGGAGACAGGGAAGTGAGACAGGCCCCTTTTCTGCCCCCACGCCTCTCCCCTCCACACCTCCCCCAGCCTGTGGGCCAGAAAGACCTGGCTTCTGGTCCAGCTTCTCAACTCCCAGAATCAAAATGGACCACAATCAAGTTACCGCTTTTCTCTAAGTTTTCTAGACAGGCGGGATCAGCGCTTGAGGCTGGGCCGAGGTGGGGGTGGCCAGAGTAGCAGCTCTCCCCTCTCCCCACCCCCACTGGGAGATGGTGGTCATGGTGGGGAGTGGCCCTCAACCTGCTGTCTGGACACAAAGGGCTATGATGGGGGAGCCGAGGTGGGGACAGGCCTCCCCCAGGCCCAGAGGTGGCATCAGAAGCCCCCCCCCAGTAAGATGAGGTGACCGACTCAGGGCAACAGCAGCAGGGCCTGGGCCCCAGCCGGCTGCCCCAGGACCTTGGGTCTGCTGCAGGGGAGACAGGGCGAGAGGTGCAAGTCAGGGAGAGGCAGGATGTCGCTGACCAGTCCTTGGCTCTCCCATCAGTCACTGTGAGGGCCCATCTCACCGGGTGGCTGATGACCCTGAAGAAGACCTTCGTCCTGGCCCCCAGCTCCGTGCTGCGGATCGTCGTCCTCATCGCCAGCCTCGTTGTCCTGCCCTACCTGGGGTACGTCGCCGGGGGCTGGGGTACATCGCGGGGGGGCTGGGGTGCGTCGCCAGGGGCTGGGGTACATCGCTGGGGGCTGGGGCTGTGCTCCTGCTGCTGCGTCCGAGTTCTGTCCAGAAGTTAAATCTGCTTTTTCCCCTGAACTCCCCAAGCATGTCCCCAGCTTAGAAATGCAGAGTGATACCTTGCTTCTCTGCCTGGGCACCGGGGGGGAGGCTGCTGAGATCCATTCCAGAAGAGTACTTTCTCGTCCGGCTCCCACACAGTGTTCACTGAGCATCTACCACGGTGTGGCAGAACCGGAAGGGACAAACACAAGGGAGCAAAGGTGCCGCCTTTGTCCTCAGGGGCTCCGGTCTCCTAGGAAGGGGCATAGTCAGCCCCACAACTAGGAAAACCTCACTACACGGAGAGGAGGGGCAAGATGCTTTGGGCCCACGAGCCGGGGGACAAGCCCACCTCCCCTGCCCCCCAGCAGTGCTGAGCTGAGGCCTGGAGCTGGGGTGGGAGTTGGCTGGGCTCGGAGTTCCAGGCCCCCCCCCCCCGCACTCAGGTGGACCGTTTCTCAGGTGCAGCCCTCATCATCAGATCTCTAATGCAATTGTCCCGTCCCCCTGTTGTCCACCCCTTTCCTGAGTTTCAGCTGGGTTTTGACTTGACTATGCCTCAGCACGGCTTTAACAGACGAATGTCCCCTGTGTTCTCATCCCCAGGGTCCATGGAGCCACCCTGGGTGTGGGCTCCCTCCTTGCAGGGTTTGTGGGAGAATCCACTATGGTCGCCATAGCAGCGTGCTACGTCTACCGGAAACAGGTGAGATATGGGGACAAAACCGCACACCTGCCCCAGGTATAAGGAGTCATGTCTGCACCTGAGGAGGAGGAGGGGAGGGGAGGGCAGAGCCACCATCGGGAGGGACTGCAGGGAAGTGCCGTGGTTGGGCAGAGGTAGGCCTCCATCAGCTGACAGCCCGGAAGTGGGAGACGGGATCCCTGAGTGCCTCTCCCAGTCCAAGCATGGCCGACAGCCAGGTAACCCCACCGAAAGGAAGAGCTGACTGAGATGCAGCATCAGCAAGGTCACCCCAACCATAAACAAGGGGTCCCCTGAGACCCTGTGGCCTCTCCCTGCTCTTGGCTCTGCTGCAACGTGCCCCTGTCCCAGCCCCACGCTGATGAGTCTTCTCTGGTCTAGAAAAAGAAGATGGAGACCGAGTCGGCCGCCGAGGGGGAGGACTCGGCGATGACGGACATACCTCCAGCAGAGGAAGGGACAGACATTGTGGAGATGAGGGAGAACGAATGAGGCGCTGCAGGGACAGCTAAGGTGACACTTCGGCGTCATCTGCTCTCCTGTCGTGTTTTTTTCCGGTTTTGTTTTTGGTTTTTTGTTTTGGTAAAGCAAGAGGCCTTGATTCAAAGGTTTCACGGACACGCTGGCATACTGGGTATGCTCACGCTGATGTGGGGGCCTGCAGAATGGGCTTGCCACTGCTTTGTGGAAACAGAACAATTGACTTCATGCCCCCGCTTCGTGAAAACCCCAAAGACATAGCTGCCTGGTAGTCTACGTTGTCTCCCCTCCCTCGGACAGTCTCCACTTGGAACCAAAGGACCACGGCACACCCCTTGGCCACCACTGCCGAGCAGGCCACAGACTCACCCTGTCCCTTGCATCACTCTTAAGAATCAACAGGTGACAACTCGGCTTTCTTTGATTGGCTTCCCAGTAACATGGCTGTGCAAAGAGATGTAAGCCAGCAACCTCCCACCGTGGAGGCACAAACCGTCTGTGACACGCGTGTGGAGGGCAGCACCAGGCTGCAGCCCAGAGTGGCCGTTCCTGCTCAGGAATGGATCTGTGAACACACTGGACGGACGGACAGATGGAAATCATCTCCCATGGGAAGGTTTGAGGTGCCGTGGGAGCAGCAAACTGATACATGCAAATGATAGCGTCTCACCTCACATTTTTCCTAGATTTGAGTGTGCGCGCACTTTCCCGCACCGCCATGTACATACGTGAGCTGCCTTGTTCAAGGTGTCACAAAAGCGCATCTCCCCATCGCAGCGTCCTTGGGCATGACTTTCCCAGAAGGCTTGCTTTTCACTTACCTTTCCTGAAGATGGCACTAGAGCAAGTGAAACGGAGCATTCTAACTTTTACATGTTAGTTTTTAAAGGGAACTGAAGCTTTAAGTCATAATCTAGCATTCTAATGCCAGGTTGCCGAATCGTCACTTGGGAAGTAGATTTATGACCTGGTCCTGCCATTCTTAGTCCTCACCATGCGGTACAGGTAATTCCGAGTGTACTGTATTCCCCTTTTACGCCACACGAGAAAGCAAGACATTTTATAAACCACAGCAAAGTCACTATGTGATACTCCCTGAAATGATACATTTGAAATCCATTTAGTGCAGTCTATTTTTCTAAGTTTTGGAAAGCGGGTTTTTTTCTTTAAAAAATTATGGACACAGTTCACTAAATTCTTGATTTAGTCAAAATTCCTAGACTGAAAGAACCTAAACACAAAAAAAAATATTTTAAAGATATAAATATATACTGTATATGTTATGTAATTTATTTTAGGCTATAATACATTTCCTATTTTCGCATTTTCAATAAAATGTCTCTAATACAATACGGTGATTGCTCGTGTGCTCAAGGTACCTGCAGTTGAAAACGTATTGTATCCATGGATGTTGTATCTTGTTTGTAGCAGTTTTACAGTCTGTCATTTGTATATAAATGTAAGGGTCAGTAAATGACAAGAGAACTATTTTTCACTATGAGTAACAGGGGTTTAAATGGGTCAGGTGGTGTAGACTATCGTGGGAATGGACATACATGCTAGAAGAGCAAAAAGAAGGAAAAAGTCAAGCCTTTTGCATTTATTGCTTTCAGTGCTGTGTAATCATATCGTCCCTCATAGAAAAAAAAGAATGTAAGGGCTTGGAGTCAGCCATGAACATCACAGGGTCCATTCACATGTCTGGACAAATCCCCATGTGCTTCCTGTGAGCAATTTGTCATATATATATATATGCAGAAAATTAAGATGCATAACTTTGGGGTGTTTCAGGGGCAGATCTGAGAGGATGGGGGAAAAATCTAATTGTATCAGCTTTTTTAAAGTACATGACTAGAAAATTAAACAGCAGTATTTTTTAACATGTGTGATTAGTATTTCATGCTTGTGGGGTTGGAGCTTAAAGAGCAAATTGAAAAAGCAAATTCCTTCCCTCAAAATCGAGGAAAGACCCCCCCAGGCTCCTTATGCAACTAGAAGAGGGCATTCTGACATCAGAAGCACTTTCAGGGTGAAGATTCGTGGGCCATGGTATTTTGCTAGTTTGGGAAAACACGGGCCGCAAGCCCAGACCCAGACCGCCACGATGGAGCTGTGACTCTGCAGGACGCCCGTGTCCAAGACCTTTCTTCCTGAAGTACACGCTCCCCTGACACAGTTCCTTCGTTGGCTTGTGCTGCTAAAACCCGCCGGCCTGACAAGCACACACCTTAACTTCTAAAGCAAACCCCACCGCCGGCAGGTTCTTCGGCACGGGCTGGGGAGGGGGGGGCCCTTCTCCTTCCCACTTTTCAGGGTGATGGGGGGGCACCCCTTGGACTTCATCGACCAAAGAAACCTTCCCCCGACACAGGTTCCTTTTCTCTTGCAAGTCACTCAGGATTTCTGTGAAAGCCTCAGGCCAAGGACTATGCAAAGACCAGCCATGACTTTCTCAGTGTGGACCGGTGCCTTGTAGACACACACAATCTAATACCACGGGAGCATGAAGCTGCTTTTATTTAGATGCTGAGAAGTGAGTTTGGGCCATTCAGAGAGGTCTTTCCAACCCGGGGGTCTTCTCTGGGCCAGCTCAGGTCAGAGCAGCTGGTTGTGTCAAAGCAGGCCGCTCTTTGCTTTCTCATTCTCCACGCAGCTGCCGTGGGCTCTGCCCACAATGAGCGGGACCTCGGTGCCACTGGCATCAGTGAGACACCAAGATCTGAGCAGGAGGAAGCAGGCCGGGCTGGCTCCAGGAAAGACGTGATTGGGCAGGACCTGCCGGCCATGTGGCTCGGCGTGTGGCGAGGTTTGCACGTTGGCCGGAAACCCTCACCTGCTTGGGATTCCTTACTTTGGGCACAAAGGCCACAGGTTGACATCAGCCACACCCCCTCGCTGCCCAGGTTTGGCTGGTCTTGTGCCCAAAGGTCATCTTCTCTGATTTGCATGTATGTTTTGCTTTGTATTTTAGCAGTACCAGGTGGTCTGGCTCTGAAACTGCCTGGGACGGCTGATACTCAGAAACAGAAACTTCTGGCTTTGCTGTAGGGTATATTGGATGGCTAAGGAGATTTCGTTACGGTAGTAAAAGCACTTTCTTTTTCACTCCTGAGTCCTTGCAATAAATAACCATTGCAGGCGCAGTGGGCAGGAGGCCCACAAGGAGGGAGGTCCAGACTCAAGATGGTCCATCAAGCCAGACGCCAGGGTGCTCTCCAGCCGGGGCCCAGCTCGGTGGTCCCCACATGCAGCCTTTTCCTGCCTCTCCCGCAGTCCCCAGACACCAGAACTTACTCAACGATAACTTTAGAGCTAGATGTAAAAGAGTTAACACCGACTGACCCTCCGAACTCCTCCTCACTTGGGAATCATCTGGAAGGGGCAGGGGGAGGTCAGCTGTTTTGTGCCCTTAGTTTCCAGAAACATACCCATTTAAAGACTCAGTAGCTCTCTGACTGGATTCTTTTTTCCTTCTTCAAACTGAAGTGGGGGAAAGACTGAGAAAGTAGTACTGTTGTTGTAATTAAATGATTACTTTGAGAAAAATTTTCTTGTATTCAAGAATCCTTCTATTTCTGAATATCTCAGCAGACCAGTGCCCAGGACAGCATGAGCTGGTATGTACCCACCAGCCAGGGTTTCTGGCTTCCTACTTTGCAGGCGAGCTGCCCTCCTAACTTAGGATGAAGTCTTCATCAATCAAAGCAATGCTCGGTCCTTTTATGTGCTAAGTCCTGACCTTTATGCATATAGAGAACCAAAATTGCAATGAGCAAGGCTTTGTAGCACGTGGCGATCTGTAAGTGTTTAGAGGTCTGCGTTGCGTGTGCAGCCGATTCCCTGAAACCAGGCTCCCACCTGCCTTCCAAGACACAGCCTCAGGCACAGCCCTCACAGAGCTCTTTCATAAAAAGCATTTGAACCGTAGAAAAGCATGTTTTTGAGCAACGTGTTTGGTAAACATTCAAGATGGTCCTCTGTGTGGTTACTTGGAGTCTCTATTTCTGGCCTTTGAAGCAGCAAAACACCACGTGACTCATCAGCTGATCTAACCACACATAAAACAGGATGTAGAGAAAATCTGAAGAAAAATAGACCAAAAGGCCCTGCTCCTACCCTTTTACAGGTTAAAAGTCTAAAATGAACTACCTAAGTGTGCAAAATGTGAGACGTGTAATTACGTAATCAACCCACACCCAACGCTGAAGTCAGGAAAGGTGTAACAAATTATAGTGTTTACTGTCTGATCTCAAAAAGGGAAAACAGTGAAGGGGAGGTGGTAAGATCTTGCTGTAAGTTGACTTCACTTTCTTCTCCCGAGGGGAGGTTAGAACTATTCGCTGTGGCAAAGCAGCTCATCAAAGGTGCACCTCCAAAGTCTTTTTTTTTTTTTTAATCATCTCTGCCAAGTCCAAGTGGTTCCAGGATAATTTTTTCTCTGCTTCATTTGCAATCAACCAGGGTCTCTGAACGACTGTAAGATCTATGCACTTTTATAGATGGCTGTCAGCTACCCACAGATTCAGCACATGTTTATTTGGTGCCTCTTTTTAAGTTAGGAGATGTAACTTAAAGTGCACTTCACTAAAGACTTGGCTTCTACAGTCCGTATACGTAAACAAAAGCGCACAAGACCTAGGAACCCTTTCTCTCTCCAGAAGAATACGTGGTTTCCTTAGGTTACAGTGGGGAGATGCACCACTCGCCCTATGGCTTCGTGGAGACTCAGTGATGTACAGAGACTGGTCGTTACTGTGAGGTTTAGAGGCAGATGTTGTCCATCTGTGAACCAGGGACAAGAAATGGTGACTTGGGAGTGGGGACCACTACAGCCAGGTGGATTCTGGTTCCGTGAAGTGTGGGGCCACAGACATGGGGGACCCACCGTTTGGATGAACCTGATACTGAAAGCAAAGTTCAAGCCACTCTGGATGAACAAAGGAGGTACACGGTACCTCAACGCCAGGCACCCAGCACCCGAGGCGTGGCCCAGTCACCGGGAAGCAGGCCACTCCCCCACACCCACAAGGCCTATGGGCAAACACACTGCTCCTTCGACCCACACCACATTCGGTTTGCTTCGTAGTGTATGGAAAGGGCAAATATCTGAAGCTGGAAAGAGCAAGAAGCTCGTCGCGGGGCTTCAGAAACCTTGACAGAGCCACACGGGGGCTCCTGTTCAGCAGCGACAAGCCTGTGCTAGTTCATACAAGGAGAACTTCAGCGTCACTCACACCTCTCTGGCCTCACGGCGGCCACCTGTACATCGAGAGGGTCCAGTCATTATTGCCAAGGCTCCTTCCTGGTCTAACAGTCCGTGTAGGATCTGGGATTTACAACATGGTACGGGATCCTGCAATGGAGAAATAAAATTACCTCATTCTTTCTTTCAGATCTGAACATTAGCAGTGATCCAGAATTTTTTTTTTAAAACAAAATTAAGTCTCCTGGGACTCATTATTCTACGTGAGCTGTGGCTGTCAGCTTACAGGCTTTTTGGTTTCACGTCAAAACTGTGGGTTTAGTTTAAACTGTTAAAGCCAATCACATTAAAATATTTGTACAGCCTTCATTAAAATTGACTGCAGAGGTCAGTATAAAATATACGTTGCATTTAAATGCTGTGTATGTATTTCATAGATGTAAGTTTTTGCATTGTTAAGAGCATTTATATATGCTTTTCTTTTTTGGAATTTTTTGGAGGAGGAGGAATTTGTGCTCATATATTGTCAAACAGCTTTCATATTTTAATTTTACTTTAAGTAAAGCTTAGATGGTTGGCATATGATTGAAATTGTTTTTAGTTTCTTGATTTTCTTGTTCTAACCATTAGTCTGTTTACATGCCCCAAATTATATGGTTTCCTAATTCTGACTACAATTTCCCTTTTTTGTCAAACGTACATGAGACATTAAAATTTCCCCCTTTGCCTTGGTAGCTAAAACCTCTAGCCACTGGGATATTTCCCCAAACTCCCTGTCTTATTTAAACATGAGCCATTTCTTCAAATTTTATTCTGTATTAAAATGGATTTTTACTTCCCACAACTACAGCAATACTGAAAGATCTTCTCTGAGGCCCAGCTTCTCCCCACCGCTTCTAGAATGGAGATCCAGACAGCCTGGCTTTAGGAAAGTAAGAGGTACAGCATGTAAAACCCCACCTGCCCACATCTGAGAGACTTGCTCTTATCAGTCTTTATGTGAAAAGCATTACTGTTTTTTCAGCTATAATGTCTTGACCTCAAAGAATGATGGCTCTCATTTTTTTTTAACGTCCTATGAGAGATTATATAGAGAATGTGTTTTTTTACATACCTGAAATCAACAAGGATGTAAGCATGCTACTGACCTGCTTCTGACTGCGTGTTCGCTTTCCTGCTTCAGGACATGTCTGAGTTAAAATGCCAGTGGCAGTACTACCTCTGCCATGCTGCCCTCTTACTGCCTCTAATACCACATGGTTTTGAAGTCTTAGAGGTCTTCCTGCTTGGCTATGAGGTAGGGTGTGGAGCTGTACTGGCCCAGACATTGTCAGCAAATCTGCACCCTCCCCACACTTTCTCCTGCCACCCCAGATGAATCACATGCTCATCCTCCCAGAAACCTCCTCCATGACACACCCATCCCTCACTGTCACACTAACCCCCATCAGTCCTCCCCTCTAGTTTCTCTCACTTCCATCCCTCCCTCTGCATCTTCTGTATTCCCACTGGCTTAGCTCCAGGGCTCCTGTTCACCTAGGGCCTGGATGCTACTGAAGCCTCCAAAACAGTTTCCCTTCTCCACGCTCGTGTGTCCACCTGGACAACAATGTAAATGACCCCTCCTAGAGTTCTGCAGTGCATAGCCTGCACAACCGTTCCCAGCGGCCTGCCCACTGCCCCCTTCCTCACACATTGCAGAAGACTTTCAGTGTTCATATTTGTCTTCATTTCTAAGGGCTGAGGGCTTTTAATCAAGAAGATGTTAAAGTAAACCACAAGCTGGTTCATGGTTTTGAAACACCTGTCTCTACTCTGCCTATTTATGAATTGTCCTAAACCACCCACATCCACACCTTATACAATGGTGGTAAACTACTGAAAGGTTTCACCTTGCGGTAAGTAGTTTAAATACATTCATAGATACAACTGAATGGGTTTTTAAGTTAATATCAAGGAGAAAACTAAGCCCTGTTCTAAGTTTTCCTTTTCAACACTTTGAAAGGCAATGCTGGGGTGAAGGGCATATTGGCATTGTTTATGTTCTTATATGCCCCCAGCAAGCTCCAGGCTCCCTACTGGACAATGCAAGCCAGTAAATACCACGCTAACTTCACAGTTCAACACACTGGTCTTTGCACAAAAGGAAAAAAGTCAGCAGCCGTGAGTCCTCATTCTATCTCTGCTTCTTATTAGCTGTGAGCCAGGCAGGTTATCGGATGCCTCTGGATCTGCCTCCTCTGCGCTAGAACAAGATCTTTTCTAGCTCCCCTCCGCTGCGACGTCAGGATTTGCAGAGCCGTCAACGGCGGTGCACAAAGGCGGGGGTGCACGTCCGCCAGGCTCCCAGGCAGCTTGGGAGCACCCCAGCCACCAACTCTACCGCCGGGCTCCTTTCAGCAAAGAAAAACTACTAGAGCTTTTACAAAACAAAACAAAGGCCAGTCTAACTTTGGGTTCAGAACCTTTGGATCCAAAGACCAAAAGAGAATGAACAAATAGAATAATTATTATCAAACTTCACATTATACCACACACCTAGAATTCTTTCCTCTGACTCGTGTACCAGGCTCTCTTGCTCTAAAGACAAGTAGCTGAGGAAAGCCGGCTATGGTCAGCCCCCGGGGCCCTGTTAGGAGAGATGCTCCCATGTTCACGCGTGACGGAGTCAAAAAGGGATTTCTCCCCGGTGCCTGGCAGCACCGCATCCCAGCTCAGCTCTGTTCTTCTTTCCGCCTTTCCCCCAAATGCTGCCACTGCCCAGATTCCAGTGGCCTTCCTCACCCTACAGCTGTGTTGCTATTTAATTCCACCTTCTTTAAAAAAGACTCCACCTGCCCACCCCCACCCCAGGCCTGCTCCCACCTTAGTTGGGAACCTAGTTTACATGCTCCTGGGTGACCTAATCTGGGCCTGTTTCCAATTCCAAATATACACTGGGGATCCCCAGGGCTGTTTTTCCTGCCCTGACTTGTTCCAGAACTGCAGTCCAGTCACCTCCCAACATCTCAGCCTTAAGCCCTGCCCCCCGCAGACTTCCACCCCTCTCCAGCTAGATGAGTCACATTAGCACCCGCCCGGACACCAGCCTACGCCATGTGCCACCTCTCCCTCAGTCAAGTCACTGACCTTGTCAGTTCTCGCTCCCAGCATCTCTCACTTCTCTCCCTCCCTCTGCACCCTCTTTCGTCCCACTGGTTTAGTTCAGGTGCTCCTGGTCACCTAAGGCCTAGATGCCAAAAATGGCTCCAGAATGGTTCTCCTTCCCAAGCTCATGTGTACTACTGGACCACGATGTGAATGACACCTAGAGCTTTGCAGTGCACAGCCTGCACAACCGTTCCCAGCAGCCTGTCCGCCTCCTCCCACCGCACATCTCACCCTGCTCTTCCAGGCTGGTCCTTCCTCTCACTCCAGGCACTGGGCTGCTGCAAGGAGGACTCTGCACTTACACAGGTGGGCACCAGGCTGAGTCAGGGATACATGTAGTAAACAAGGGCCCAGCTGGAAGGAGGATGGAAACACCCAATGAGAAGCAGTGACACAAAACAGGGACTCCTGGCAGTGCCCCAGCCTCCTGCTCCAAGCGTCTTAATGCCTCGCCCCATTCCAGAACCTGTGCACTCTTTCACACCTCACCCACGCTGAGGGAATCAAAGGACCAAGAGTAGATATTTTTTAAAAGAGAATTTGTAGAGATGGTTTCTTTGCAGAGCTACACCAAGCCTGTCTCCTCCTTGGGGGGAGTGTGTACATGTGTGTGGGGTTGGGGTGGGGTCCCTCGATGCCTTAAACCTAATGACAGGGCTCTTCAGGAGACACCCAGAGAGCTTGAAACGGGCCCCTACAGTGGTGGGCACTCGGTGGACAGGTGTCTGACTCCCCTGTCAAATTTGACGGGAGAGTCACAGGAGGGGACACCAGGGTGGTGACACACACCACGTTTGTCAGGGCAGAGGTCTTTCCCATGAATCAGGCCCGGGCCACACAGATAAACAAGCTGACCTGGGGTTTGTCTTACATCCCTAGCGGGTGAGTGGGGCTCAGAAGAACCTGGGGGTAATAACACTGGATTCCTGGAGCTGCAAAGGAGGAAGTGGTGGGTCGGGGTGGGACCATCAGCCACTTCACAGAAACTGCCGAGCTGGGGGCAGAGGTCTCCGGATCCCTGGAAGCACCCCATGTGAGAACAACAGAATGAGAGCTGAGCGCTGGGCAGGCCCAGGGAGCCATGCTGGTGTATGACGGCAACTGTCAGGAGAAAGATCTTCCACCCTCCACCCTTCCTCCTGCTCCGGATGGGGCAGTGAGTGATCAGCGGTTTCACTCCGGGTTCAGCTCGTCTGTCACACATGCATGTGAGGCCCAACATGGGGAGGTGTAGAGAGGGCCTGGGAGGGCCGGGGGGAAGGGAAGGGGAGGGCTGGGCCAGCTCTCCCTACAGCCCTGATGTTGGCACCTTGCCTGCCCAGAACAGACACTCTGGTGAATCAATGAAGGCATTCACACCTTCCGCCCCTGAACACACTCTGACCCCAGGTCACCTGCACAATCACCTTCTTCCCTGCATCCTTCTCATCTCCAACCCCCTCTTCTTATCACTATGGTCATGCTCTCCGTGAACTAAGATCACCCGAGCCAGTCCTTGTCACTTGCCTTTGCCACCAAAAGGGATCATCTCCCTGTAAAATACATATGGAAGAACCAAAAGTATTCTCACATACAACGGTCTAGTTAGACACTGTAGTAACAGATGTGTAAAGGAAGCGAGCAGATGGTTCCCAGAAAATGACCCACGAATGGCTTCTCCCAAGGAAAACATGCCTCGCCTTGCTCAAGTGAAGGAACGCAAACTGAAAGTCCAGCTATCAACTCAGCAAAGACCAAAGTTTGGCAGAGCTCAGCACTGGCAAGAGCCTAGCGAAACCGGCCCTCCCGCTCTGCAGGGGAAATGTTGTCACTCAGTGGTACCTCTTCAGAGGACAATCTAGCAAGATGCCTCAAGTTCACCCTCAACAAGGGAAAGAGGCTAATGTCATGGGCAAAGAACATGAAAAGGCCATGCAGGAAAGAGATACCACCAAACCCAGAGCACTGAGGATAAATGCTCCCCACTTATTACTAGAATCAAAAGCCATTTAAAACTACACATCTTTCTTCCTTTCCAAACTCTTTTTCTTGCCAGGTGGTCAAAGCTTAAAATTAAATTATCCCTAGTGTCACCCAGGGGACAATGCAGCAGGCCCTGCAGCACCTGCTGGTGAAGGAGAACTTCCTGCAACTTTTCGGAGGGAAGGTTGGAAATACGTATCAAGAGCCTTAAACATGGTCAGTCTGGAGATGCGTGAGAAGATTCATGAACGAGGAGGTGCCTTACAGCACTGCTTATAATTGAGAAAAATGGAAGTACTTGGTGTTAATTATATAATATTTTCTGAAGGTTTTTTTTTAAACCTTAGAGTGCATCACAGTTTCTCACCACCTTGTACAATTAGGATGTGACCTCCGAGAGTATCAACAACTTCCATGGCGTGTTTGCTTTTTATCTCCTCTGCATTCTTTCCGACATTGCAAGGAGTGCCATCTCCGGAATGAGGGGCACAGCACAGCCTGACAGCACTTCACCTTCCATAAAGTGCATTCCATCCGGGGAGGTGGCACTACGGGGTACTGGAAGACACTGTACTTGGCTTTAATACATTTTCTAAATTGTAACAGAGAATGAAGGGTAGTCACACCACTGTCACCAGACCTCTCAGCCATCTGGTGAGAGGTCACAGGGCCAGGCTGCAGGGTCCGGCCGAGGGTGCAGGTGGGAAGCAAGATCCCAAACTGGAGGGAAGAGCAAAAAAAAATCCTCACTCAGCCCTAGGGAGCTCGCGGGGAGCGCCACCCCAGGCTCTTCCGCCCAAGGGCCGAATCGGCTTTGTCCCCAGGGCTGTGCTGGGGGCTCAAAGTCTGGAATGAACCCACCAGACCAAGCAGGTCAGAAGGTCATTACCAGGCCACTCACACAGAGCCCAGACGAGACAGGGGTAGGAGTGAGGAGGGAAGACAAACAACTGAGAGAACCCACAGAAAAAAACGCTCAGATTTCCAGCAAGGCAGCGATGGGAGGTGGGAATGTACTGTATAAACAGTCTCATTTACACACATGTAACATGGCTTGTCTTTTCTTGATCATTTGATCCTAAGGGCTTCCTGAGGACCCACAGCCGGGGTCCCTGGCTTCCTCTAGACTCACCATGGAGGAGAAATGCCAGAAACGCTGCCCTGGGAACTGAGGAGAGCACCGAGTGCAGACAAGACGATGGGCAAGTGTATTTGTAGCAGACATTTTGTTTATTCACCCAGTCCAACAAGGCCATGAAGGCAGGCACCAGCTCACTGCGGCTGGCTAGCACAGGTCATCCCTCGGCTGCCCGCCACCAGCCCAGCGCTGCCCTCTGGATGCCTGGCCCGTCAGCAGGGGGGTTTTCAGAAGCCCAGCCCCATTTTGCCGAGACTCAGTTCTTTGACTCACAGGAGGGCAGCTCACTGTTGGCTCAAACTTCTTGCCCTAACCCCAAGAATACCTTTGAAAGCCCACTGTCTCCTCCTTCTCCAGGTCATTAACATCTTTCAGGGGCAGTCTGATTCATATGCAACGCTATCACACTTCTGGGGGCGCTTCCATAGTCTGGTTGGTTCTCGAACACTTGGGAGCACTGTGTACACCGCGGGCCTCTCCTCAGCAAGCACACGGCAAGGCTGGTGTGGACCATAGCCGCAGCCCCACTTTGCAGGCCCAAAGGATCTTCCTCGAAGCCTTGTTATGTGCTGGTGTCTCACTTCGCCCCCACCCTGACTCCCACTGGGGACAGCTGGTGGTGGAGACGAGGACTGAGTTGTCAGGAAGCGGAGTGACTGGCCCGAGCTCATCCGAGTGGTGAGCAGCCAGTGACGGGACTGCTACTGAATTCAGACCCAAGCCCAGAACCACACACCTAATTTGGGGGGATCACTTTAAGTGGGTCCAACACCATCATAGGCCTGTCTTGGGGGTGCTGGCAAGTTAATGCACTGAACCAAAATCTCCCAAGTCCTCAAAGTCAGGCATTTAACCAGAGCAACACAACCAGGCTTCTGAGCTTTTATTTTCTCAGTTTATTTTTAGTTATTATTTTTACAGTCCTCAGCGGCTGGGTTTGCTGTAGGTGACCAACAGCAAAACCTGAGTTGGCTCTGCCTCTGACCATGAAGACGAAGATTCAACACCTCACCCAGGGAACTCACACCCTGGGGCCAGGTGTCCGGCCAAGGGTGCAGGTGGGAAGCAAGACCCCAAACTGACAGGAGCCCTGGGGGCACGGTTTGCAGAGTAGGCGAAGTTTTTGACAAATGCTGACATTTTACAGTGTAAACAGGACACTCTGCTAAACAAGCCAAGACGAGCGGGCCAGGTTCACACCATGTTCCCAGCTGTCCTCCCTTCACAGCCCGGCCGACAGGGAGGGGACACCACTACCACAGGTAGAAGGTGGGTCATCATCCTCTCCCAATTCACAAGAGAGTCAGAAGCTGCTAAGATGCAGGTAACGGTACCAAAACATTTCTACAGACAATGAAAACGGGAAGGGAGTTCATTAAATACATTCATTTTGGCTTTGTTCCCATATCAAAGTCCTCAAAATTCCCACATTACCATGCATTGCTCTGGCTCCTGTAATGGGTACCATATTTTAGCACCATTTATGAGAATATAAATCAAGGCATTTTTTCATTACATAAAAGCTATTAAAATTAAGTACAAAAAATTATTCTGAAGCTCAGAATTAAGCTCAACCACCCCCGGTTACCGGGAAAACGACTGCCAAGGCTGTGGTTATTTCCAGTCCTGTATCCTTTCCCTGGATGACCTGTGTTCTGGCGACTTCATTCCTGACCCACACCTACACCCAAGGAATCGACAAGAATGAGATAAAACTCTAGTCAATGCTCTCCCTTACTATTAATGAGCTATTCATGAGCTTACAAAATATTGAAATATACAGGTGGCCATAAGGCTTGGGAACAGAGAGAACATAATAAATGGTTTATCGCTATGATACTTCAATACAATTAACCTATTATTTCCAGGCTTAATGACCACTCTGTACAGTTTAGTAATACCTACTAACCCATCCCACCAGTCCCAGTAATAAATTTCAATTTACAATGAAAAAAACTGCAAATGGGACAGCTCCCACCACCCTCCCAAATGTGACTGGGTCTCAGGCTGTGAGGCCTGGCACACAACAGAGTGTCACGGTGTAACTGCACACCAGCGAGCAGACACGTTCATACACACACACCCACTTCTAGTCACGGCCGAGCCTACTTTCTTCCTATTGCTACTGCTACCCGGGCAGGGGCAGCCAAACCACTTTAGTTTTGTGCTTTCCATGGCTCCAAGTTAGTAACTGGATCACACAAGTATTAACCATCAGTTGCCTGTGTCTTTTCTCACTACCTAACTCAGCCCTAGCTCCCTGGTCTCCCCAGCCTCTCAGAAGAGATCACCAAGGTGGTTTCCCAAGAGTCAAGCATTACATATTCTACTTCTGTTCAACAGGGGACCTAAACTTTAGAAAAAGGAATTTGTAGCCACACACACAGAAGTCCTTCCATTGGTTCAAATTTTTAGCCTTTTATAACTTAAGCCAAGGAGGTCTGTCAGGCATCTGTTGCTTTGTTTCTAAAAGGCATTTTTAATCTAAAATCAATTCCTTCTTCAGTTCACTTCTTACGGTTCCTCAGGTGATTTTAAAATTACTTGAACTTGGGCCCTGCCTTTGCTCAACTCTGGGGATTCTACAACTTACACATACATGTCAGACTCAGCACCTCACACACATTGAGGGCTTCCTTTTTATTGTTTTTAAGTAGTCACAGAACTTTTTAAAAAGGCATTTATGTATTTTTATGTATGCCTACAAGTAAGATTCCCTGGAGGTTTATACTTAGGAAAATACTTTCTCGCTTTCAAAGGGGGAGTGTCTCTGCAAAGCCTTGCTTAAGAAAGAGAAAGCAATCAAACTTTATTTTAACACCAAAAAGAAGACAAAGCCAGAAAGTCGGTCTGAGTCCTGTCTCCAGGTGCGATGGTAGGAGTGCCAGGTCACCAAAGGCAAGACAGCACCCGACCGTCATTATCTGGAAGCTCTTCAAAAAGCAGACCATGGACTCTTGGGTAAAACAGCACCTTGGAGTGAAGAGCGCAAGAGGAATAACACAGCCTCGGAAAACAGACAAACAATCACCAAAACAAGCACGCAGAAACCCACAAATGTGTTTTCTGACAGAGGTGTTAGATTCACGTGGCCTGAGCTTTTACCTGATAAGCTCCAGAATTGGAGGAAAAAAGAATAATAGAAGGCTACAAAGGCAGTGGTCTGTTTTCCACAATCAAAGGAAACTTTCACCCATCACTAACTGCACACACAACAGCACAAAGTATCAGCGGCCATACGAAGAGAGCAGGCTGGATCCTGGTCTGTGCATTTAAACCATTTTCAGATGTGCTGCCTTCCAAGCAAGAGGAACCGACATTTCAGATCCAATGCCACCGAGCCTAGATCATGAGTGACAGACCACGCGCGGGCCTCTTGTGCTCAGCCGCCACTGTCGCTGTTCCGGGTGTGAGTGAGATCAGTGGATGCTGTAAACACAGAAGTAGCTCAGCAGGTGAGGAGGGAAACCAGAAAAAGTTCTGAAGAAGTGGTGTTAATTCCATGGAACTTGTTGCAGGGAAATTCTTTTAGGCTTAATGTACCTTAAATGAACTCAAAGGTCTAAATCAAGCCTGCGTAAGGCAGACATTACCTTTCTGCCAAGACCAAAGGGTCCAAACTGCTGAACACTTGTAATAAACTCTGGGATAGAAAGGAACCTTCTCAAAATGCAAAGACAGATGATCATTGGTATTATTAAATTCAACAGTGGTTATGAACCAACGGCTGGATGGACACAGACCCCTACTGCCTTATACAACCTAAAAATTTGAAGCTATGCTTTTAAAAAGTTCAAGAATGAATGGAAGGCATTTCCTGTTGTAAGTTACATAAAAATGAAGTTACATAAAGTGAAGCATCAAAGTCAACAAGAAGTCATTATTATTACTTTCATTTGGCTTCTGGGTGCCTCTTTATTTCAGGCACCACTGCATTTCACAGTAAAAAAAACAAAGCCTCTCTAACACATTCACACACATTTAGAGCAAAATTTGATCCAAACACTCTAATGAGTAAGTACCTACCAAGATGTGGTGACTATTATTGATGAGGTAACGGGAAAAATACTAGCGTAACAGCCTGCATAGTTTTATGTGTCCTCTGAGTTTTCTCAACCAAGAGTTTTAATTTTTAAGTGAAAGCAAAACTTACATTTGCACAAAAGGTTTGCCCCTCTGGGGGCAAAAAACAGATCAGATAGCTTATAAACTATATTAAATTGGACCAAATGAAGATTTTAATTATTATAAGATAAAACTCGGTACTTTCAGGGTAACATCACCTCCACAAATACTGAGCCAGTTCAGGTGCTGCTGATACAGTCCTGAAGAGTGACCTGTCTGGTTCCTGGGAACAGTGTCTGCAGTCCATGCCCCACTGGACGATTCAGGCCCCAGTGCAGAGCATGCTCAGCTCAGCTGCCCTGCCCCACTCCCCGGCACCACCCTAGCTCATGACCATGCAGGCAGTCACTCTCGCCTGGGAACGCTGCCTCCCCCAGGCCTCCCAAACCAAATAGGGCAGACACAGCTCAGCCATGCTTTTGCACTTGGTTTGAGGACATGCTTCTGTTTAAACTTACTCATGAAAAACCTTAGGCACTCTGCTGTTACTCATCCCCTGCCGGCAGATGAGTTACATGAATTTGGCAACAAAAGCACGCTCAAAAAAACAGGGCACAGAAAGACCTGGATCCAGCTCACCGCCATCTCTGAACGCAGGTGAGTGCCTGAGTCATCTGGCCTTGGCTTCCTCTAGAAAAGCAGGTGGATCTGAGCCCTGTTCTGACTATAAAGTGGTGACCCTGTGGAACTGGAGAATAACGAACAGCCCCCGACTCTAGAGATCAACCAACCACAAGCAGCACCGGCCCACCAACCACGCACCGCCTCACCAGCCACCAGACCCGGTGTGTCCGCCACCTCAGGCGCCTGTCATGTTCCTGCAGAGCAAGGATTTCCTGGTGCCACTGCCTCCTCCAGCAGCAACTTCTCCAGCCTTGAAATAACTCACTTTTGGACCCAATTCTTAATCTTCTATTAGATAATCCACTTAGAATAGCTTCAATATGTAAATCCAAACCGCTTTCAGTGAGACTATCGGAGGATGTTATGACTGGCCCAGAATTCTACCACGTGAGGAGCCTGCACAGGAAGAAGGGCACGGCACAGACCCGTTACCACCAAAACAACAAACAACTACTATCTTTAAAAAAAAAAATTTGAAAGCCAGCTTACTATTAGAGAGGCTTTTGATTTGAGATATAAAGAACAAATTCCTCTCCAAAATGAGTCTCCTCTGATACAAAAGTGTTTGTTTTACGGAGATGCAGTCTGCACCTTTCAACAGGTGTGCTCTGAAGTTCTCCACTGAAACATACTGCATCACAGATGAGGGGGAAAACTTAGTTAATTCTTATTATTAAAAGCTACTCTTCAGAAATCCCAGTCCAGCTTGGCTCTCAGGGCCCAAGTGTCCTGTGAGGTCATTCTCAGGGACCCGCAGGCCCGAGGCCCAAGCCGAGGAGCTGCCCGCGCACCTTGGCCGCATTGCCGGGCCGTCTGAGTGTGTCTCACAGACTCGTCTCCTCACACACTCGGACAGGGATGTTGTAGTGCCGATCATCCTCGGCGATCAGGGTCACCACTGGCCAGTCCCTGGGTGGGTCGGTGGGGTAGATGGTGAGGAACTCCTCAGTGCCGTACTTGGAGAGCCGGTACACCTGGATGGTGTGGCACACCGCGTAGGCAAGAAGGAACATTTCAACCTGCAGGAGGAGCAAACAAGTGTGTGGAGGGATGCCCCACTGAAGGATGCAGCTCACCACCCGCTCCCTCCCTGACATCCCAGGCAGCACAGAGCCTGGCAAAGCCACAGCCTTTTTTCCGCCCCGTGGGCCCAGCCCCACTCCTCTGTACATGGGTTGTTAGGTAACAAACACACCATCAGGAAGGGATCATATGTCGGATAAGGGACCTGCATCCGGCATACATAAAGAACTCTTACAAATCAACAACAAAAAAGCAAATAACCAGTTTAAAAATTGGGCAAAGAACATGTACAGAATAGATACTTCTCCAAAATGGATATGCAAATGCCAAGAAGTACATGAAAAGTTATCAGGGAAATGCAAATCAAACCCACAGTGAGACGCCCCTTCCCACCCACCAGAATGGCTATAACCACAAACAGATAATCACGGGGAGTGACGGCTTCACAGGTACAAGGTTTTCTCTCAGGGCAATGAAACTGTTTTGGAACTTGACACAGGTGATGGTCACACAACACTGTACATGTACGGAAAGCCACTGAGCTGTACACTTTAAAATGGTTAATTTTGTGTTACATAAACTTCATCTCAATTCTTTTTTAAAAAGTGTGGTAAGGATATGAAGAAATGGGACTCTGAAACCTTGCTGGTAGGGATGTAAAACAGTGCAGTTGCTTTAAAAAAGTTTGGTAGTTCCTCAAAATTTTAAACAAAGAATTACCATATGGCCCAGCAATTCCACTCCTAGGTCTATACCCAAAAGAAGCGAAAACACATGTCCACACAAAAATCCTGCACATGATTTCACAGCAGGATTATTCAGAATCGCTAAAAGTGGCAGCAACCCAAATGGCTGAATAAAGTGTGACATATCCATACAATGGAATGTTATTTGTCAAAAAAAAGGAATGAAGCACTGATGCACACTGTAACATGGGTGAATCTTGAAGACTTTAGGCCAAGTAAGAGACGCCAGTCGTGAAAGACCACTTAATTAGGTTCCATTTATGTGAAACACCCAGAATAGGCAAATCTTTAACAACAGAAAGCTGGAGAAGGAGGAATGAGTTCTAACGGGTATGGGGTTTCCTTTAGACAAAGTGGTCTAAAATTAGACTTGTGATGGCTGCAAAACTCTGTAAACATACTAAAAACCTGGGTTACACACTTCATGAAACATACTAATTTCAATAAAGCTGTTATTTAAAAAAATGTTACAGCAGACTTTGTGGGGACTCAGAAAGGACTAAGTTCAGTCTAAGATGCAAATCACGCTCTACCAGGCTTGTTCCTGCAAAGTATTTGCTATGGTTCAGGAGACCTAAGTAACCTGTATTATGAATATAGATAATTTTTTAAAATAGTTATCTTCAATCCTGTCTGACCCAGCACTGACCATTGTCTATCTGTGCTCTTTCCCATGTACCAGGGAAAGGCAAGCACCACGGATAGTCGGGCAAGCAGGAAGGCAGCCCCCTGGAAGGAGAGCCTTACTGCCGCTCTGTGGTTGGCTATCTCGCTTATGCTTTTCAGGGCAACTTAATGAACACACCAAAGACAGACAGTGCAAGTGTGGTGAGTCAGCTGCTGGCCCACAGGACAGTACTCCATTGGGTCTCCGTAAAACTCCAACTTGGCATATCTGTAAAAGATCCAAGATCAGGCTGGGCCCTACTGACTAAAGTGACTCCATTTCTATTTTTAGAGAATGCTACCTACACAGCTACAGCTGCCACAATTAAACAAGTCCCTTCAGACGACTCTTCCAAGTACTTGGCTTATTTGTAGCTTAACGGAGCCAAGGGTACTGACTCCATCCACCACATTGCAGAAGAAGGCCTAGGCTGAGAGAACCATGCTAGTTGTAAAACAGGTTCACAATTTTTTGGCACTCCTCACTTGAGTGTTGGAAAGATTAAGTGACTTGCTTCTAACAAACAGAATATGGTGTAAGTGACGGTGTGTGACTTCCAAGATTACATCGTGGGAGGCACTGTGGCTTCCTCCTTGTTCTCTTCTTGGATCACTTTCTGAGAGAAGCCAACCATCATGTTCTGAGGACTCTCAAGCAGCCCTATGGAAAGCCCCACATGGCAAGGAACTGAACCCTCCCACTAACCGTCAGTGAGGAACCAAGGCCTCCTACCAACAGCCAGGTGAGTGCGCCATGTTGGAAGTGGCTCCTCCAGCCCCAGTCAAGCCCCCAGATGACTGCAGCCCTGAACAACATTCAACTGCAACCTTCTGAGACCCTGAGTCAGAGCCACCTAGGAGCAAACTATGCTGCTCCTGAACTTCTGACCCACAAAACCTGAGATAACGTTTGATGGTTGAAGCTGCTGTTCTGGGCTAATATACTCCCAAAGGTACAACTCACCTGTTCAAGGCCACCAGTGTGTCCCACCTGGTTTAGATGGTTCCTCAGCAGCTGTCCAGGGTCACTGGATGTATCCCGAGCAAAGAGAAGCACCGAGAAAAATGGAACTTCCTTTCCCTTCTCTTTGTCATCGTACAGTTCAATGGCTCTGTTTAGCATTAGAAATTTGACAGCTTCATAGAGGCAATACTCGTCGTCTTCATTCGTGAACAGTTCATCGCAAGCTATCTGTCTTGCTTCAGCAGTTCTCAGCTCAGCCAAGCCTGCCCACTATAATAAGAAAGTTGCATAATTAACTACACTTTCGTCCTGTAAGTCCCTGGTAAAAGTCCATACTACAAGCACAAGTTTATTTTCAAAAGTAGATGACCAGGGGTCACGTGCCAATGCTCAACATTCGAGCTTCCAGCTCAAACGATGGCGCTCTTTAGACCGCCCAAATTCCTTACCAGCTCTCCCCCACTAACCAGAAACAAAAGTATAACGCACTAAGGAGGAGCTCTGGGGCCATGGAACGGAAATTTCAACTCCCCTATCCTCCCAGGCAAAGAGATAGGACCAGTCGATCAGAAGTACTCACAGAAGAGCTAACGTGCATGCGTGGGGCTGTGAGGGGCAGCTAAACTCACTCCTCCCCTTAGCGGGCTTACAGCAGCTGTTACCACCCAGAAACACCAAGCCAACCTTCAAACGTGAAGATTGTGAAGATAGGCAAGGAAGATTATGGGCTCTCCTGAATATTTGTTTACTAAACTTACCCTCCTACCCTCTTAAAAATACATGTGAGTTTCAAAAGAATAAATCCACTCAGCAAATTCTTATTGACTCCTGATGAAGAATAAAGCAGAGTGTCAAGTATACAGCTAAGATGGGCAAACTCTTCAGGTGAGGAAGAAAACCCTACAAATACATGTGCTTTTAAGTTAAAGTGAATGAGAGTAAGAGATGCCAATATGAAACTAACCCTTACGAATAGCCACTAACTCCTGCTTCTCCCAAAAACTATTAACATTTTAAATTCAAAAGTAAATTTTAATGGTCATGAACGTGCCACAGGACTCTGCAATATTTGGTTGGGAAGCTAGAAGAGCTCGTATTTTCCACAAGTAGACCACGTTGGCAGCAAGAGATGGCTCCAGAGTCAGAGGGTCAGGATGGAACAAAGGTCTCACCAGTGAGCAGCTGGTGGCTTCTACAGGGGCTTAATCTCCCCAGCTGTAAAATGAGGACAACCACAGCAGAAACAGCTTGGTAGTTGGGAGAACTAAATTAACACATGAAACTTTTAGGGGACAGCCTGGCACAAACGAAGTGTCAGTAATGGACTAAATGATATCCCTGAAACTTGTCAATATGACTTAGAACAAAGACTACATTTGTAAGATTTCCTTTAAAACAAAGTTAAACATTTCACTAAACATATCATCTCCTCCAAGAGTATACGATGTTGATTTTTCTTCATTTTACCAAAGACTTCACAGGAAGAGTTTGTGTTCATTTAGAATTATTTTGCCTAACAACCAGCCAAGAGCATTTGGTAACCCATGAGGTGAGGACTGAGAAGCGGTCTGCTGGGGCAGTCAGGAGTGAGAGCCTCACACTTATCAGAGAAAGGAAACTACATGTTCCAAACCTTCTTCCTTAGTAATGTGAGGGACTCCTTAATTTTATCAACCAGGTTCTCGCTCTTCCCCTCAAGTTTCAGTCCAAGTTTCCACTGCTTGATCCAGCTGTATTTGCTTATGAGTTTTTCTGGTAACTAGAGTATCAAGAAACAGAGAGAAAAATGTTAACATTCCAAAACATCCATCACACGATCCAAGCTGTAAGAAACCACAAAGCCTATAAAACCTACATTCGTTTCCAGAATTAATTCCTGCACATCTGCCTGTGTTTAGGTTGTGGAGGACTTAAATGTGGAAGTCAGGAACTCGGAAAGCCCCACCCTGAGGAGGGCTGCTGGAGCAAAGGGGTGGTTTCGGTTGGGACACAAAGGCTCAGTCCGCCTCGCTGGGCTCCAGCCCTGACCAGGAACGCTCCCCAGCACTTGGCAGGGGTATGCTGCGGCAGCGTCCGCACCAGCTCTTCACGTAAAGCGCCCAGGCAGCTGCTGGGCTCACTGGCGGCCTCCCTACCGCCCTAATGTCTGACTCAGGAAGGTGCTTTGAGCATGTGAGATGGTCCAAGACACAGTAAAAACCTGCTTCATTACTGATTAGGAAAATAAAACTTAACTTCTGATATTTACATATATCCTCAAAGTTTTGAAAGAAGCAACATGGTACCTAGTTTAACTGCCTAATACATGTAGTAAAGTGAAAAATACAACCAAGAGAAAGAAGCCAGGGTGAAGGGAGCTGCAACAGCCCAGCTCACTAAAGAACTAACAGCTGAACTGTCACTTTGCCCATTTCCTTTTTTTCCTGGAGCGTTTGTTATTTTTTCCCCTGATCATCAATAGATTATGAAGTCTGAAAGGCAAGCTGGGACATGACTCGATTGATGACAGCAGAGGAGTTCAGCCTCTCCCCACGTCCTGGCTGTGTCAGAAAATCCATGTCACTAGGCTGGGCACAGGCATGTCACTTCAGTGCTACAAAGTGCAGAAAGGAAGCAAAAGTTCACCTCCCAGTCAAAAGACCATTAGAAAATAATTAATTCCTACCTGGAACCTGAGCTTGCTTAACAGTTATACAGTTTTAAATGAGGCCATATGCTCCACTCTCCTGGAATCTAAGACTCTGAAGACCCTTTCATGAACGGTAACTCAAGTTTTCACCTTCTCAATCTACAGCAATCATGTGAAACTAAGGTGGTTTCATCTCTACAAGAACCCAAAACCACAAAAGGAATGTAAATTCCGCTTTAGGTAGTTACCACAGTGATGGCGAACTACACTGACTCATTAGTAGGGGGAGGGGGCTGTGTTCTCATCTTACTATGATGGCAGATGACCACCCACCCAAATGCCACCCAGTTCTGTGCCCACACTGTCCTGCATCTCAGCAATATGTGCGCAGTTTTGCTGTAAACCTTCAATTAGGTTCTCAGGTTTATCACCAGAACCTAAAATGCCCTCAAGTGGCAACAAGCTGAAATCACAATTGGGCACAAAGAAGTGCAATGAGCAGAAAATACTGGCTACATGGATTTGAGCGGGGAAACGGGGTGGAGGGAAGCCCAGGAGACCACGTGAGCATCACGTGACACTGTGCAGGTACCCAAAAAGCAGGCACAGTACTCAACTGAATTACTCAGGAGACCCCCAAAGACCTAACGCACAGAGAGAAGCCCAAATAAAAGTCTGTCTCCTCAGTCCTTCCATGCCTGGGCCAAACTGTTGCTAAAGCAATTATGCAGGGTTGTATACTTCTGAGAGATGTGGAGATCCTGGAGAAAGCCCAAAAACTGAGGTGTGAAAAAGAAACTATGAGGAAAGAATGGAGTTGAAATTCTTTGCTCAGATGAAAACAGTGAATATAACTTTCAGTGCTTTCAGGGGGTCATAGCACATATAACACACACACATTCCCATCCTTTACACTATGCACAAAGGTGGGACGGCTGTTACATTAAGAGAGACGTGAGGAAAAAAACAAGGTTTAAACGGGAAACAGTGATGGAAATATTTAATAAAGTAGGTAATTAGCTTAGGCATAATTTCACTTGTGACTTAACTATAAAAACAGCCTGAAATTTTCTATAGCAAGTGTCCACAATTGTTGAAATCAACACCATGATTAAAGGGATAGCAAATAACAAAAATGAATCATCCCCAAACTACCTCATAAAAGGAGTTTTAACATACAGTCCATCCTACTCCAGGCAAACACTGTCACAAGTCCCAGCCATCAGAGACACTCTAAAATTTAGCAAACTTGGAACCAAAGGACCCCTGCCCCAAAGGACACTACCAAGCCCCATCTGAGACCAGGGTCAGGGTCAGATGATCAGACTACAGTCAAACACCAAGACTGGGATCTGGACAGAAGCATGAACAACACACAAGGATCCGAGCACAACCTCAGGAGGGGAGGGGTGGCCCAACTGTCAGAAGGGCAGTGGGCAGAGCAAGGCCAGAGGGGCCGAGCAGAAGCAGAAAGCATGGTCTGGGCTCTCCTCCACTGAACTTAGCCTAAGGGGAGGGTCTCGGTCTAGTGCTTCTGTTTACCTTTAATGTCCTGAAACCAAGTGTGCTCTAGGGGAGACAGAGAGAGAGACAGTCAATGGCAAAATGCTACACAGAACCTCTCTCCAAACGTAAATGGAAGCAGATGCAGCCAGCTCCCGGGCATGTGGCTTCTCTGGGCTCACAGAACTCTGGATGAGATGCACGCTGAGGTCAAGAGATGTTTAGTACAGCATGCGGCCTGCAGGCTGTGTGCCAAGGCTGGTTCTGGGTCTACAGATTCACATACAAACTTAGGTGTCCCAGGACCTGTCCGATTCCCAAAGTTGAAGAAGTGGGTTATTACAGAGCCTGGGTAGCTCAGGAGACCTTAATAATGCTAAACCTAGATTCCCTCCAGCCTACCTGCTGTGAATACCCTCTCTGTGTTCCCACGGACACGAGGAAATATGACTGTCACTGGACACAAGTTAGCAGTCAGAAGAGACCCTCGGCATTTCAGAAAGACCAAGGATCAAGGTAAACTGAGACAGGTTCATCGTCAGATGGTTATTGTGTTTATAATAGCAAGGCTACCCCAATTTAAACCCAAACAATTTATAGCAAGTTCTAACAGCAAACATGGTTTAATTAAAATGACAGGATACAAGTTATTCTGATGTAGCAGGAAGACAGGTAGGAAATGGGCAGAGATTTTCATACAAAAACTCCTGTAAGATTCTCTTGTTTTGTAAAAATACAGTTAAGTATCACTGGATCTGCTTGTCTTAAGCACGTGTGCTAATGGATATTAAGACATTTACTTATTACAGTCACACCACCAGCAGTATCTGCTGATGGAGAAACCCCTGCTTCTGGGGGAGGTAGTCGGGGTACCCCACCACCATCGGGTGCACTGCCAGCCCCTGTAGGCCTCACCACCCTCTATATACTCGCACTTGGTTCCACCCCGACTTCTTTAGGTCGTGCCGGCACCACCCACTCGCTCACTCAACAAGACCAATGTCAGTGAAGCCTTTCTGAAGAAAGACTGGGTGGAAGGCCCAGAATGAGAACAGGGATGGAACAGCATCTATAGGCAGGTGCATGGGACAACTGGTGGTTAAAACATAGACAGATCAAGGGCAACAACCAAGCGTGGGCACCTTCCTGCACTGGCACCTCGAACAAGAAACATGTGGTGCACCAGTCACCTGCTCAAGACAAACAACAAAACAGACCCTGTCAAGAAAGTGCTCCAATCAATGGAAAAGTGGCTGGCGGCTGCAAAGTCAACACGTGGACAAGTCCTCTGGTTGAGTGAGAGCAGGAGAAGTTCAATAAACTTTCATACTGAACTCACAGGCAAGTATGACGTGCTTTTTCTCTCCGACACAGGCCTCTTGGCATTGAACAAAGGTTAGATGACAAAGTAATACCACTGTGACCAACCAGTTAGATTATGCTCCCAAGAGAAAACCATTTGTTGGCTGATATATACAGAAAAGGGAAGAAATCAGAAAGAGCACTTGAGAATTTCCATATGACTCAGATTAGTCAGGAAAGCCACCTCGAAGCCCCACCGCTCATCCACACGACAGATTCTAATGCTGATCAGAAACCAAGCACACTCTGCCGACCACTTGTAACATGGCAGATGGTCCTACCCAAACGTATCCTGTTAGCAAAGTAAAAGGAACACTGTGCTTTATTTCATGGGGCATATCTTACATGTTTAATTATGTAGAATGCTATTTGCACCAGAGTTTCTCAGAAAGCATAAAAAAATTCAAATTCATTATGTCAATTAAGTCCATAAATCTAAATAGCCCCTGAAAGTAAAAGGCTCAAAGGAAAATTCAGCCTAACTGAGAGGATTTTATGTCACAATCTATAAATTAAGCTATGGTTTTCAAACAGAAGTTAAAGCAAAACGGCGAAATCACCCATGTTTGCTTCCCTACCAGTGTCTTATAGTCACAGGAATGCTTCTGATTGACCAACAATTCTGAAATATTTCAGTACTAATATGTATTATGATTTGCAAAGCTAAAAATAGCCTAATGTATCCATTTCTTTTGCCTCTGATAAAAAAAATTAGCTACAACAGAGAAATCTGCTTAAGATGACATGTATCTTTGGTTAGAAGAAAGCATCTTCCACGGACACCACCTAGACAGTTTAACACACAAGTGTGCTGATCTTATACCAGTTTATAAAATAGACAATCACCTGACAGAGAGGCAGTATCCTCTACCCACTGGTCCTGGTTTTGCCCTTTGAGGGCGTGTGAACCCCTGTGTACCTACTAACAGACCTCTAACCAGCTTAGCTGCCAGCCAGTATCATCTACACGTCTTTTTTATTCTAGGCAAATACCCCAGCTCCTTCAACTGTTCCCAAAGTGAGACAAATCATCTTGCACACACTCCATCTGTACTGAGGGTACAGGCACATCCTCAGCCCTCAAGATGGAATCTGATCAGCTCAGGTCAAGACAGGCGGTCACTGCCCATGTTTTAGAAGCATTCCTTTTAAAACAGGGTTTCGTAATAAGCACAGGAAACGATACTCAACATCACTAATCATCAGGGAAATGCACATCAAAACCACAAGTGAGGTATCACCTCATACGTCAGAATGGCTATCATCAAAAAGAACAAAAGTAACAAATGTTGGCGAGGATGCAGAGAAAAGTGAACCCTCGTACACTGTTGGTGGGAATGTACATTGGTGCAGCCACTGTAGAAAACAGTATGGAGGTTTCTCAAAAAACTAAAAACAGAACTACCATATGTAACCCAGAAATTCCAATTCTGGGTATATATTTAAGAAAAAAATAAAAACACTAATTCAAAAAGATACATGCTCCCCAATGTTCACAGCAGTGTTATTCACAATAGCCAAGATATGGAAGCAACCTAAGTGTCCATCAACAGATGACTGGATAAAGAAGATGTGGTGTATGTACACACACACACACACACACACACATACATATACACGCAATGGAATATTACTCAGTCATTTAAAAAAGAACAAAATTTTGCCACTTGCAGCAACATGGATGGACTTGGAAAGCATTACATTAAGTGAAATAAGTCAGAAGAGAAAGACAAATACTGTATATCACTTACATGTGGAATCTAAAAAGTACAAGCTAGTGAATAGAACACAAAGGAAGCAGACTCACAGCTACAGAGAACAAACCAGTGGTGACCAGTGGGGAGAGGGAAGGAGAAGGGCAATATAGGGCAGTAAAATAAGCTACAGGGACACACTGCACATCTCAAGGAGTAGAGCCAATATTTTATAATAACTGTAAATGGAGTACAACCTTTAACAATTGTGAATCACTCTATTATAGACCTGTAACTTATATAACATTGTGTATCAACTACACGTCAACTGAAAAACAAAACGGAAAAAAACAGGGCTCCGTTATCCCTGCGGCCATCACACACCACGTGGGCTCATGTTGAGCTTGCAATCAATTAAAACCCTGACATTATTTTTCCCTTTTAAGCTGCCAGTACAGCAGACCTCCCAGAGCTAGCTTTTTGGGTTTTCTTTTTTAATATATGCACAAAACTTCTAAATTTTCTTCCAATTAATGTCATATTGTGAGTTCTGCCCAATCACGCCTGCCCACCAAACTCCTTGAGGTTATTCTACACCTAACCTATTACATGACCTCAGCTGATATGTGTCACTGATACATGAGTTCCTGGGCTGCCACTACCACACTGCAGATTTAAATTTAAAACACTACAGAGGGTCAGTGTGAGACACAGCTCCTGACCCTCACCTCCCAGGAAGCCTTCCTCAGGCTGACATTAACATCTCTCCTCTCTGGTATTGCTCCCTGTCACCTACCAAGCCAGTATGCAGAGGGTGCTGGGTCCTTGAACTGGAGCCAGGACTACAGAAATGTGCCTTCAAAAACCCCAGCAAGTTCTCAGATAGCACAATATCCAGCCCACATGGCACAGACTCCAACACTGAAGTCATACTGCCCCTAAGTGCTTTGTACAGACCCTAAACACCGGCTCTCCAATTCCGCTGAAGTGTTATATACACTTTATCATCTTCCTCTTCTGGGAAATAGCAATCATTTTTGGTCGCTTTACTATGCAAATTATCCCTGCCCCACAAAACTGAATAAACCCTCATGTTGATCACCCTGCAGGCAGTGCTAGCACACGGCACATGGGGCAGAGAAGTCTTTCTCACAAAAACTACTGGAAGCATTGCAGACTCAAACCTGCAGCGGCAGCGTACCAGCGTGAGCTCCGGGTCCTGCAGCCAGGAGGGCAGCTCCGCCGGCTGGCTCATGGCCTGGAACAGCGTGGCCCTCAGCGCACAGTAATTATCTCCACGGACTCGCCTTATGGAGGTGAATTTCTGAGACACCTCCTCGTAGCCCTGGGCGAAAGCATCAAAGAATTCAAAATGGTCGTTACTGACTTCAGACAGTGTGGAGAGTTTTATTCCTGTAGAAACAATGTGCCCCCGATCCCTGGAAGAATGGAAACAAGACTGGCTGAGTCTTTCACATTTTCTAATTCCTTTTTTTAAATTAATCACACAAAATTAACAAATGTTAATACTGTCAAAATACCGACATATGTAGCATATGCAACACACTAGAACATATAAATAACATATCAAGTATTAGAAAAATGCTAGTCACCCCCAAAGTTGGAGTTATATGTCCCTTTCTAAGCAACTGTTGTTAACATTTATTTATTAACAACCAACATTCTGAAGGCTTTAATCTGTGTTTAAATTGACCCTCAACTCTTTAATGAAGAGATAGGAAAGACAAGAGAGATGTACCCAGCTTATTTCTCCATATTAAAAATAATGCCCCTAAATTCTAAATCTCCATGGTATATGTAAGAAAACCTACATGCTAGGAGGTATAGCCTGGAAAAACCTGCTAGACTTTTTTAAAAAGTAGACAAGTGTCATTCTTGTTCAGCCTGTAAGTGAAACGAGGAACTGAAAATGCTCAGTGGCATGCTCAGTCACTCAAATACAGCCACCCAAATGGACCATTTTGAAGCACATCCCAATCCCAGTGACCTGGTCCACAGGCAGCCGAGATGATCGGAGTTTTCCGCTGGACACTGCTCAGACACAGGCAGCAGCCTCGCAGCTTCCCCACCTCACTCACCCCCAGCCTGGCAGTCCTTTCGCTTGTCCTGCTTTTCCTCCATGGTCACTGGAAACCCTGCGCCCCACTGACACTTTCACAAAAAGAGTGTCACCCTCATCATGGGTGGGCACCATGCAACAGTCACCCTGCGTCCAACTACTGGACCCTCATTATCAGTTGCTTTCAAGGTTTAAGTCACAGGATGATGCTAAAAGTTGATATAAAAGTACTTCTTTTCAACAATAAAATTTGGAGAGCCGCATTTTTATTTAGTGGTCCAACCACTGCAATATAATGGCCCGTCAAGCAGACTCGTGCATTCTAATATGCGCCTCTTCCCTATGGCAAAACCCCTAGTTACCCTAAATACGCACAAAGGCTAATTCAAAAGAACTGCACCTTTCAAAATGCATAAACTACTCATGCTATTTCAGAGGTGACTCAAACTTCTAAAATTAAATTTGGGTTTATACCACTTACTTCCAAAAGAATATCCAAAACAAAAAATAACTGAGATCCAAGCTGTTCTTGGGGCCAGAAATGCTCTTAATTCCTGCCGGGGGTCCTGACAGGATGCTTTTCTAACTGATGTGCCTTTTTATTTGGTCACTGAAGAGTCCAACTAAAATCACAGAAGAATCATCTCAGCATGAATTCCAAAATATGGAATATTTGGAAAACTTAGCAGACATCTTCAATTGTAGACCTTAAGGTGCCAACTGTTAGAATAGATCCTTTAAAGAGACTGAGATCATAA
The DNA here is from genome assembly GCF_009834535.1 of Camelus ferus. Taxonomy (NCBI): domain Eukaryota; kingdom Metazoa; phylum Chordata; class Mammalia; order Artiodactyla; family Camelidae; genus Camelus; species Camelus ferus. The sequence goes on along the minus strand of NC_045698.1, from coordinate 10,563,722 downwards.
AATAAAATTGCAGGCCAGTGACAGCATTTCTGGGGAAGATGAGAAAATACAGTTTAGATACCTGGCCTCTGGTTATCCACTTTGATACAAAGCTGGAGGTTTTTAGAAAATCTGTCAGTGGTTGATATGCATATTCAGCAGATGGCCTCAGAAATGTAAATGTCCTCAACCTCTGGCAGGAACGGAGAGTCCCAGGTATTTCTTGACTGAGTTCTCTAACAAATGCCTGAGACATGAAGAGTCTACAGTCCAGACATGCAGGTAGCAGGGATGACACTTGCTCTCAGAGCTTCCAAAGTGGCAGCTACGTCCTGAGTAAAGTCAGCCCATCTCAGGGCAGGCATGGGCAGCTGAGGTGCCTGCTAAAAGGTGTACAACGTTTTCTACAAAATGAAGTTCCAAGGACCAGAACAAATGTTTTCAAACAGCTAAAAATTTTAAATCCTAAACAGTACAGTTTTAAACAAACAAAAAAAATTAAAAAGATATTTCTATCAAATATGACAGGTCAATATCTCTAATATGCCAGAAGTGTATTCAAACTCACGCTGTAAATAATCCCAAGAGAAAAATGAGTAAAGACTATAACCTAGAAGTTACAAGAGGTGACAGAAGTGTTAGGTTGAAACTGCCATTTCTGTAGCTCAGGAAAAGTCAAATACAGTCAATCCTCGAACAACTCAGGGGTTAGGGGTGCTGACCCCCAACTCCACCAAAAATCTACGTATAACTTGACAGCAGGCCCTCCAAGTCCATGGTTCCGCATCTGCATACAGTGGAGTACTGCTACATATTTAGTGAAAAAAACCCATGTTCACATGGGCCTGAGCGGTTCAGACCCATGTTGTTCAAGGGTCAGCTGCAGCAGCAGTTTCACCCTACAAAGGAACGCTGGATTCAGGATACGTCTGACAGGAAACCAACAGGGTGTGCTGCTCAGATGGCCGTGCAGTACAAGTGGGTCAAGGGGTCTGACTTGAGCAATGACCCAGCCCGGTCACAGGAACAAGAGAACCATGTCATGGGAATCCCTGATGTCCCACAGCCTTGGAGGGACAACTTTAGGGTCACCAATCTATGCAATGGGACTGAAAGAGGGCAGACCCTGGGATGCCCTAAATAAAGGAAGCAGTTCCAGATCCCTCTGCTTAGGCTGTGGAGGACTGAAGGACATGAATACAAACCCAGCTGAGGACAGCAGACGTATGACATCTGAGGCTTTTACCTTACCAGGTCAGAAAGGCATTCCCAAATGACCCCTGGAGGACCACCAATGGCTCACCCAATTCTGAACAGGACAGAGTCATTTATTAGTCTTTCAAAGAAATCAAGTTACTGATGATGATTCTGTATTAATACTGTGACTTCAAATAAATCCCTTATCTTTGGAGCCTGTTTCCTCATCTCTAATATTAGAACACCAATATTTACACAGTCTAATAGCAGCTGTCATCACCAATGTCTAAAAATAAAAAAAGACGTATTAAATATTTACGATAGACTACTGGAAAGACTCGAAATACAGGCACCCACGCATCATACCTTTTTCATACATGTTGCTTTTTGCGTATTTCCCCTCCACTCTTTTTTGCAGTAGTCCATGATGTCCATTTCAGGAGCGACACTTAATCTGGGTTCTGGTAAAGAATCAAAAAAAGTGGATGGGGGAGGGGGAAATAATGAAACCAAAGCATAAGCAGAATAACGGCACTGCTTTACTTGAAGGTTACTTCCTCTCTCACTTCATTCCCAAAAAAAGCCAGGATCCCACCACTGCCTACCCTCTTGTCCAGACCTCCATCACCTCCTGGATAGCCACAGAGGTCGCCCAATGGGGCTCCCCATCACCACATCCTACCAACCATTCTCCACACAGCAGCCAGAGCGATGCACTTAAAACATAATTCAGGCGCTACCCGTCAGTGTTGGGCTCTAGGGCCTCCCACCACACTCGGATTCCTCTCCCTCACTACCTGCAAGGGCCCCCTGCCCCGGCGCCCCACTGCCTCTCAAGCCTCAGCTCCCACCACTCCTCATGCTGATGGCTTTGGGCCTACCTGCAAGGTACTTGCCCCTCACTCCCTGCAGGTCTCTGCTCACCTCTGACACTAACACCCAGTATCAAAACATCACACACACACCTTCATTCTATTCCCCTCACACGGTTTTGTTTTTCTTCTTGGCACTGATCGACGCCTGTCATATTTCTTATTCTGTACCCCGCCTCCCCCGACACCCTTACACACACACACACACACACAGCAAAACATGAGCTCCTTGAGGGCAGGGGCTTGTTTTGTTTCTTGGCTGTGCCCTCAACACCTGCAATCACACTGACCCAGGTATCCATGAATACTGTTCCAATTAGACAAGCAGCAGTCTGAGCTGTGAGAAGACACATCTAATGATCTGTCATTAGTTCTTTGCATCCATTATACAAAGAGATAACACCTCTATTTAAAAGGTGTATTTAATTATCTTTATTTACTTATATCCAGTTATATCCTGCCCTGATCCCAAAAGGCTGTAAGTTGTTGATAATCAGCCAGAAATTAATGCAGCACTCAACGTGAGTTGGACCACAGACTTTGACTCTAACAACACATCCTCCAAAATTAAAAATACAACTTATGATCAAACAAATGATATGGTAAAAAAAAAACTGGCCTTTAGGTTTTCCTTGTTTAACACGAAGTTGGGTTTTGACTTTGTGGTATACGCATATGCACGCACATGCATACAACTGTGTGTGTGTTTTAGGAAGAAAGAGATGTAAATTCTCAGGCATGTCTTGACTTCCTTTTTAAAATATTGAAGAAGTAAATGTTAGCAAAGAAATTAGGATATAAACACACAAGTTCCTTACAACATATTTACTTAGCAGGAAGTTGTACCTAAAATTAAAATGTTATATTCGGCTCAACTCAACAAATACTTACTGTATGGTCTAACGTGGGCCAAGCATTGAGCTAGGACCAGGGGCTGCAAAGACGATAAAGCCCCAGATTCTGCCCTGAATGGGTATGGACTACTGAAGAAAAAGGGACTCCAGGCATCACCACCGAGGGTGATGGACGCAGGGACGGCTGACTGAGGGGCCCATGAGGAGCCCTGAGACCTTCCTGCACTTCAGGTTAATCGATCATTTTTTAAACACAAAATGTAAGAACTGCCTATCTTTAAAACTCTCATAGTAAATGCTTTCATAAGGAAAATAAATCTTTTATACAAAAGGGAAAATAACATATACAGATACCATAAATACATTTATCTGTGGTTTAAGTCAGGATTGGCTTAAAGGTGAAACAGACCCCTGAAGCAAAATACATGGAAACCACAAATACCAACACTGCACAGCCAACCCTCAAATAAAGACCAGCCATTGTTGAAAGTCAGGAAGCACTTTCTGAGTGTCTTCTTGGTGGAGGGAAGAGTTCCCTTTTATCTGCCTTTCCACTTACCTCCCCACAACGCCCGAGTCAAGGACATGTACTGGGCCAGGCTCTCCCATCAGGCAGAGCACATCGCTGGCTCAGGGAGAACCTCCTGGGAAGCAAGCCCAGCCTTCCCGCTCCCCTCACCTGCAGTCCTCTCTCCTGTGCACACCAAGACAAGACCTGGCCTCTGGGCAGGGCAAAGCAGGCCCCACCAGCTCAGGACTGAGGAGGCAGGGGGCCCCACCAGGCGAAGAGGCCATGCAACAGGCCGCAATCCTATGCTGACTCAGACGCCTGTGTGAGGCAGTCAGGGTGGGGAAATGGGTACTTGCACAGCTGCCACCATCAAAAGTATACTTTTATTCCCATCCCCCTGTGGTTCTTCAGGAGGACGCCTCCAGCAGCCACTATGTGCCGGCCTCCAGGCCAGCAGCTGGAGACGCGGGACAGGCAGTGCTTGACCTCAAGTGGCTTAAAGTATACCACAGTTCCCTTCTTTGTTTAACTGCATACAACACAGGCTCTGATTACTAACACTTCTAATGGCCCCAAAACCTTAAAAACAAACAAACAAACAAAAGGGGGGGAAGCTGAAAATCACTGTGGTAACTAGAAGCTGAAATAACCAAGAGGTCTGTGCCTTAACCACCACGTGGTGACAAAGACAAGGATTCAGACTCTTGGAGGGTGGGGAGTTAAAACTGAACCTCTGCAGAACACACAGACTCTCCATCAAGAGGCTTGGGAAAGAATAGCAGGCTCTTCCCGTAACGGGCCAGAGAGTAAATAATGTTGGCTTCGAGGACTGTAAGGTTGGTCACAGCTACTCAACTTTACCATGTGTGAATATCACCGTGGGCAATATGCAAACTAAAAAGTTCCAACAACATTTTATTTACAGAAACAGGTGGCATGTCAAATTCTGCCGGAGAGCCATAGTCCACTGACTTCTCAACGAGGTGAAAAAAAACCCTCTTCACTAACAAAGAGGGAGCATAAGAAAACTTTATGCCTTGACCTGGGCTCTGACCTGGGGAGAGAGGAAGTCTCCCCTAAGAATTCATACCCATAGGCCGGCTTTCATGAAGGAACAGGGTGTGAATTCACAACAGCTGCAAGGCCCTGGAAACTCAAGCTTAGAAATGAATAGAAAGTGGCCCTGGGTTCCTGGCAGAAACAAGGCCAAATTCTCTCACACTCAAGCCAGGTTGCACAAACTGCATGGATACACAAAAGCTGGGGTTACAATCCAAACTTTGAAGAAACAAGAAATAAGCAAAAATAGCAATTGGCATAATTAGACCCGCCAGGATTTTCAGACAGTGGAATTATCAGGCCCAAAGAATATGTTTAGAAAGCCTTAAGAAATAAAAGGAATAAAAACCTAAGCAAAGAGCAATACATTATCCAAAAAAAAAAAAAAAGACTAGGCAAATATGGAGGGAAAATAACTTTTCAAAAAAACAAAGGAAAAATTTCTGAAGGAACTGTCCAAAATGCAACAGAGACTAAAAATCAGAAAATACATATGAAAGGGTGTGTAACTGAGGGCCCTGGATGACTGAATGAGCGCTAGCAAACACCTAATTAGAGCTCTACAAGGAGTAAATAGAATAGGAAAAAGGCAACATTCAGAAAAATAATGGCTGAGACTTGTCCTGAACTGATGAAAATAGGCATTCTCAGATTCAAAAAGTAAAAAAAATCCCAAGTAAAATGTTAAAATAAAAATTTTTTAAAAGCCATACTTAGAGACATCAAGGAGAAACTGCAGGACACCAGACAACGAGAAGGAGGAAAGACAGATGACCTTACTTACAGATTAAGAATCAGACTGACTGCAGCATTTTCAACTACAAGGAAACCAGAAGACAATGGAATACAATCTTCAAACAAATTAGAGAAAACAACTACTCTTCTGGGGTTATTCCAGAAAGAAAGTGAAATAAAGACGTTTTCTAACAGACAGAGCTTCCCCCCCGAGGCCAGTCCACAGGATGTTGTCTCAGGAAGGGCGGGGAGCCCAGAAGGACCAAGGCGCAGTATAAAGGGACACACTGGAGCCTCGGACCAAGGCTGGGCGTGAGCCGGCCGCTGAAAGGCCGGAGCCCTGCCTCGGGCCTCCCTGTGGACAGGAGAGGACTCTGCCGGGAGCCTGAGGCGTGCGACAGAGAGCGGGAGGCCCCGCAAAGGTGGCAGGAAGAAGCGATGGCTGAGGAAGCAATTTCTCCTCAGGAACAAGACTCAGGACCGAGTCCGCGGGGAAGTGTGTGCAGTTGCAGCAGGGGAAGCGAGCCTCCTCTGAAGGCCACGGAGGACCGCGGCAGCGTGGCCCGGACACACTCAGCTGGACCACCACAAAGGACATCTCCCGGGGCTGCCGTGGTGAAGAGCTCCCCCAGCTCCTTGTGAGCAAGACTCGAAAATTACTATCAAAAACCCCACTCTGTATCTTGCGTTCCTAATTATACATAAAATATTTTGTTAACCATAAAATAAACAGGAGCTGGTCCTTAAAACAAACCAGTCGAACACACACGTTACACAGGTGATGTGCAAGAAAACGCCACCTGTGGATCGTCTATGGCGTGTCCCATGTTGGAGCATCCTCCCTCGGCTCCCGCACGAGGCTGGCAGGGAAGTGAGGAGGCCCTCCACACACAGTCCTGCTGCCAGCCGTGCCCACAGCAGGGGCGGTCAGGAGGGGTGGCTCACTGGAGCTGCAATGGGTCAATGGGTCCCGGTAGGGGTGAGCAGAGCAGGCATGACTGAACAGAAACATGGGCACAGAATCATGAAATGATAAGAGAATTAGTGCGATCAATCCCATGACTGTTCTTTCTGTAAGTTAATCAAATTCACATGGCCATCTGCACGCGAAGACCCAGAGAGCCAGCTTCTCAATAAGGCCTTCCGCTTGAAATGAAAAATGCACTTCAGATCCAAACTGTCCAAGAATATAAGGAAATCAAGAACTGTGAGAGAGTGGTGTCAAGAGATTAACCAAATCCTTACACGTGCAAAAATGACTTGAACGTCAAGAACACACAGGGAACATACTTGTATTAAAACCTGAAAACCTTAGGAAACAGTATTTCCCAAACATATGTCAGTAAGCGAATAATCTGATGCAAGTAAGACCACACGCATAAGACCACTTCCGAGGAAGTACATCTCAATATTTTATGAAAATGGATATATTGATTTAACTGCATTTTCTACTATAAACGGTAAGAACTCTATACATAAAACAATTCCAAACATACCTGATGACCCTCTTTCATGTATAAGTAATTCTTTCTCCTTTTCTATTTCATCCGCGTCACGATACATGTCCTCTTCGCTGAAATCACACCAAATTAGACATTTCAAAAATTTGTTGCACTGACATTTTCCCTCTTATCACAATATGCAGCTGCCTAAAAAATGTATAAGACACGTAAAGTTTAACTTTTTCACATTACATGATGACAATCTGATAAAATATGGGTCTTTTATCTTAGATTCATGTTTCTAGCATTCTAATTCAGAGGTTTTTTACTTTAATGAGACATTTTATGCCACTTAACTGGCTACAAGGCTCTGAAACCATTTTAATTTAACATCTATTAATGTCTCAACCACATTGGTAAGCACCTAAGCACATGTCTTATCAGTGAAGCTGTGCCATGATTCTTCAAGCTCCAAGAATGGAGATAGTGCTAATAAAAGTATTTATATAGGCGTGCAGGCCAATGACCAACTTTAGTGTGTCACAGGTAAATTTTACAATAGCTACTTCAAAAATAGCACAGGGGAACATCAATTATTACAAGTCCCCAAACCTACAAACCTCCCCACGGCTCCGCCTCCTCCCCGGGGACCCCTACAAGCAAGCAGCCACCCGCCTTCCGTGAGCACATTCCCGCTGCCCCACACACCTCCACGGGGCCTTACACGACGGCTCCCTAAAGAGCTTCCAGGCTCATTTCGTGACCTGACAAGGACCTACAGAGTACTAGAAAGGGAGAAAACCCCACTGGGCGCTGGACAAGGATGAAAAGCAGGACTCCTGAGTTTTAAGATGCTTCCTTTTCAAGAATACACCACAACATGAAAATGATGAGAAACAGAAATGCCAACTCTATCTTTGCTGAGACCACAAGATATGTGAAAGCCCAAACAGTCCAGAAGCGGAAGGAGGGGCCGTGAGTGATGGAGGGGCACCTGCTGGAAGGGAAGACCGGTGGACCCTGCAGGGTCCCAGAAAGCCTCAGGAGCTGGGGATGCCAAGAACTTCAGAGGGTGCAGGGGACACCCAGAGCTGAAAACAAGGAAACTGGCTGATGCACACGTAAGGAGAGATCCGACCCCCAATTCCCTATACTCCCTCCCCATGCCAGCACACCCCCAAACCTCACCCAGGATGGAAGGCTCCAGGCACAACGGAACCTGAAAGGATGAGTTAATAAGGTTAATACAAAATAAGAAATTAAGTGAATGACTCAAGATACTCCTGTCCTCAATTCCCTTAGCACCCCAGCGCCTAGTGCACAGCTTCGCACAGCTGGGGAGAGGAAGGGGTGAGGGGGAGCAAGAGACAGACGAAGAAGGGGCGCCGAGAGAGGCGGGCCGAGGTGTGGAGTCTAACGTATCCCAGGCCCTCCACCCTCTGAAACCCTTCAAAGGCTCCCAAATAAGCAGGGACGTCTAAATCTGGACCCAACCCGCCACGCTAGCCTGTATTCTGTGATTCAGATATACACAGCCACACTTCAGTCCAAACACCTGGCCAACACTAACCTGTGCTTTTACACCTGTGACTGGCTCCATCTATGCCCTCTGCACGGGTGGCTCACTGCCCACTGCGCCAGGTGAGCTCACTGTCGAGTGCCAAGGCTGGAGTCGGAGTGTCAAGGCTCAACCACTCCTCACTCCAGCCCTCACCGCCCATATGTATGACCATGGAACTAAAGTGACTATACTTCTCAGTGCCTAAATTTAATCACCTGTGAAAAGGACAGTACTCACCTCAAGAGACTCCTGTGAAAATAGACACACAAATTACTTAGCACTCAAAAAAGTCAGCTAGTCTTAATAACGCTCATCCTATATCCATTCGTGCAGAGTAGTGATGCAAGATTCGCCCAATGATCATTTCTTACTCCCTTTTTTCTCTCTAAATAAAGGTGATGGTGTGTATGTATTTTTTTTTAAGTTGTGGGGTTAAGGAGCCGTATTAGGGAAAAGGTACTTTCCATGTGCTCTAACCCCAGTGAGATTTCAAGTAAAAGGTGTGATGTCAACCATGGAGCCTGTGCCAGGGTTAAAAGCAAACAGAAACCAGATTCACAGGAACTATACATCAAACGCCTAAAATAAAAAGTGACTAAATGTGTTAGTTCTTCTTTTAATAGTTTAATGATATCTTTTGACCTCCTTCCTAGCTTTATCAAGTAGGAGAGAAATTCTGATCCTGTAAAACAGGCATTTAAGTGAATTATTTTCATATCATTATCAGAAGCATGTCTTTGTGGAAGCCACTTCCCTAATCTTGGCCTCAGTTTTCTCATCTTCAAAATGAGAAGACCAGATGAGATCTAAATAACCTGCAAGGTTCCTCTTCCAATTCTTAGTTCTAACAGACTATGAATCTATTTGTCCGTAAACATGTTACTTCAAGCGAATTCTGTGGCTGTGGGCATGCGTCTCCGCCTCCACTCTTGTCCTCCTTCTGTCTAATCCACAAAATAGCCAAAGTGCAACGGCAACACCAGCGCCCAAGAAGAGGCTCTCTAAACAAGCATCTCTGTGTACAGCCGCAAACACGAATTCCCAGAGACCAACAGGAGAGGAATAAAACGAAGTCAACATGAGAAGCCAAAGGGAAGACAGAGCAGAAAGGAAGATTACTGGAAATAAAAAAAGTAGTGATTGAAGACATACAAACAAATTAAAGCAGAAACTGTTGAATGGGAGGCCCAGAGTATATTCAAATTACTTCAGCCACAACTAGATTTCATTCTGATCCCATGCACAAATGTTTGCTTACTTGTTTGTCCATGGCCATTCACCAAGGACATGTAACCAAGGACATCTGCTAACTTGCCAGGGCCACCAGGGAAACTATAATATGGTCTTTAAAGGCCACTTTGAAAATGATCCTAAAGCTGTGTTTCCTTGGAGAGAGGATAAGTTATAGGTTCAAGGAATAAAATTCAATTGATATGGTCAGAAGAGTAGACATTTACCAGCCAAAATGAAACACATCCAACATAAGGACAATCAACTGGAAAGACAGAAAGGTGTGTGAAAACAAGAAAAATTTTAAAAACCCTTTATTTAAGAAAATACTTCACTGAATAAATTTTTGCTTTAACTTTTTTAAGCAGCAAAATATTAAAACTGAAACAACAACAGAACAAAATTAGATTCACAGTTGGGAATCTAAAATAGCTAGAGGTTTAAATTTTTGTTATGGGAAGGGAAGAGGGCAAAACAATGAAAGGAAAGGGGCTATTACATGATAAGATAAACTCCTCCATGCTGACCAGTTTCAGAAACTTGGCAATCTTTTGTGTGCGTCAGGTTGGGGTGGGAGTGAAGAGTGACCAGCATTTGGCACAAAAGAGGCCACTGAAGTACACAGGCTCGAATGATCACCATAGCAAAGTTTCCTTCTAGAAAACATACAGATCACTAGAAAAGTAGTGTAGAAAAGTAAGACAAAGTCTTAAATGTGCCTTGATTTCTTGGGGACCATGGCATGTGAGTCATACTCAATTACACAGTCAAATTTTAAAACCAAAATGCTAATAATTCCTACTTAGAAAATTATTGGTTTAGCATCATGTTATTTTAAAGTGTGTATTTTCAAACTCTCATTTTCTCTTAGAGATGAAATACTTCATTCTTAATATTAAGACAATACACATCATTGAGTAAGTTACATGACCTTGCATACTAAATTATAACCTTCCACTTTCTGTTCAAAGACTTGCATAACAGATGTTTGAAAACTTAATTTAAAAATGCTTACTACATATAGACAAAATTATACTATTTCCCAAAACAAAAGTGTAAGCTAAAAACACAGAGCTCCGTGAAGCAGAAGGCATTCCTGTGAAGTCAATTTTTCAATTTCTGATGCAAGTATATACATGATATGAAAAAAGTCAATTCTAACGTATATGCAAAGCTAACAAGACAGCATTTTAATCACTCACCGTTATGAACATTTGCGCCAAGTTCCCCTTAGTTATCTGAAAAAGCTAAATTGAGTATGACTTTGCTCAGCTCTCTGGACTTGAACGCTGCAGTTCATGCTTAACTTGGCCTGTCCTAGAAGACTAATGGCCCAGGCAGTGCTGGTGAGACAGTGTCAACCACTGTGACACCAATGCACCATCCCACACAGGCACAGGAAAAGTAAAGACCACTCAACCCAGCCTGTCTTCACCTCTTAGCGGTTGTATAGATGAGTGAACAACACATCAAATGCAGGAAAGTACCGGCACCCAGGCCAAGATTCCACCTCCTTCCTGCAAGTGGACTTTCCACGACTGGCTCATTGCTACTCCACATGACACCCTCCACAATGAGGTTTCTCAGAGACATCCCAGCCCTGAAGCAGGTTCTACCCTCAGGTGGGGGAAAGGGCAGGAGGGTGTAGCTGTTACCCCACCAAAAATAGCCCTCTAAGGCTGCTAAGGTGTGAGATGGGTGGGAAAACAAATCTGCACAATAGTACAAATAGCAACACCTGAGAACAACGGTTTAACAAGCTGCTGTTCACAGCTCTTTTGATAATCTACAGCTTTCATCAGAATCTCAGTCCAGAAAAACATAAATATACATATAATTCTTTCTTCAATTTCAGAGGGGTACAAAGACACATGTTCCTTTCTACACACAGCAAGCCTGTGGACCCCAGATTCAAGCCCTGTCCCACTGACAGGCAGATAAAGAAGGACCACGGATGGAGCAGCCTCATTTCTCAATTCTCTAAGGATGTCAAGCCTGGCCACCAACCATGTCCCAGGACCATTCTGATCCTCAAGGACTGTAGTATTGGCTTAGTTAAGAGCAAGAAGTAGACACAGCATAAGTTGCAATTGTACAGGTCAAGTGAGCAGAGGACAGAGTATAGGAGACCTGCTGACAGCAGGAGTTCCCCAGAAAGTCAACAAAATCTGGTCTGGCCCAATACTTCTTCAAAAGGAACCCTAAGTCATCTTGTGAGCCATCCATATGGCTTGTCCAAGGAATGCCAGCCAACCACAGCTCTCAAGTGAACTAAGAAAAAAAGGAAAGAAAGAAAAGGAAGGAAAGAGATTTAGAAAGTAGCTTATCCATATGGTTTTTATGTCTTTCTTCTCCACTATTTCCCTTCCAAAACACAGTGATCTCAGTCAAAAGGAATCAGTATTCTACAGAGCTGCCCAGGAAATGAGCCATCCCTTCCCGTACCCATCACTGCACCCCTCAAAGAGTCACAGCCTGAGTGAGCAATGGCTGCAAAAGTTGGGCTATGATTTGTATTCACAATTGCTATCTACTGAATGTATTTAAATGCCTTTGCAAATTATCTCAAAATATCTGCATCTTACAGTATTTCATATTTCCAGGTGCAAAAATTTTACTCAATTCGTGTGCTGGGCAAACCCAATTCTCTGGGTGGGAAGAAGGGACTGGCTCCAATGACAGAAAAACATAAGGTTTAAAAACTATTTGACGACTTAATTCAGGCATTACTTTATTTATTTAAATCTACACTCAACTATTAGGTTGCATACATCACCATGTAAAAGCTGATGTGCACACATCATATTGCAAACTATATAATAAGCAATGTTTATGTAATGCAGTATGGCTGCTCCAGCCCTTGAGAAAATATCACAGAGCAAGGAGAAGTAACCCCACTGCCCACATATTAAGCAAGAAAGCCCAAAACGTAAGATGTTGACATTTGAAGTTATTGTCACCTCTTTCCCTTACTCCCCCTTGCTCTCTTATGAGACTTAAAAGAGAATGAGATGGCCAAAGACAACAAAAATAGGAAGAAAAAGCAACTACGCTATGAAATAAAACAGTAAATTGGAACATCTATTCCAGGAAAAAAAAAAAAAAAAAGTAAAGTCGGCCGTCATCAGAAGTCACATCCCTCTGCCTAGTGTTGCTGAGGAAGTCAGAGAGAAATAGTGGGGAGGTTCCTACCCAGGCATCAGGGAACCTGGCCCTGAAGCCTACTCCCTGGACAGGCTGCACCTATCAAATCTGCAAGTCGTTTTCCTAATGTGTAAAATGACAAACCTAGGCCGGGGATTTTTAGATTCCTTTCAGCTCTAAGCCTATAATTCTATTGACAGTCAGTAGCCACTGTGCCACAAAACCTTCCCATCAGGAAAGAGTGTTCCTTTCGCACCATGACCCATTTCCCCAGGTGCTCAGGCTCTGGGAACCACACACAGCAGAAAAACTTGCCAAATAACTATGCACATGTTGGGGACTGTGGTTCTGATTTCCAAGTTTCCACATCTCCTGGGAGGCATGAAACTGCTGAGGCTGAGAAGCAGCATCTGAGGGCCAGGGCCACTAGGCGGGGGCCCAGCTCAGACCACCAGGGCATGAGCAAGGTAGCAGCAGCCAGCCTGGCAGCAGCAGTTAAGAACTAGCCTGGGCTGGGAAGGGGTAAAGGCACTTTACCCGCTGCAGAGGCTGAGGCAGGTCTCAAACCCAGGGAGCAAAACAGCAGCCACAGGTCACATCAGCTCACACATGGGCCTACACAGTGGTTTTGATTTAAAAATAAAAAAAAAATGCTACTGTTTGAAAACCAGAACATTTTAGAATATCTGAACTCTTTAAATACAGAAAACCCAGCAACTAGAGGCCAAAACTTGGTAGACCCAGCCCGAACGGACCCAGCTCTCCAGGAATCCACAGACTGCACCTACCCAGCTTCACTCACTTCAGTTATGTGCCTAGCTCCTGAGGGCAGGAGTTTAAGACTTTCTGCTCTAAATCTTTCCCAGGGGCCATTAACCGTGTGGGTAACACTATCTCAAGGGGTTTGGGTGCTCTGTAAATGAGAATGTCAAAGCCCACAGAAAAGAAGCATGTAAGTGAGAATTATTACAATATCTGCAATAACAGTCCCCACTCCTAGAACCCCTTTTTAGGAAATGGGGAGAAAAAGTGGAATTTCTGGTCAATTAAGATATCTGTCAAACTGGTTATTCGAGTGCTTTTGTCACTTTTGGAATTCCAAAGGCATTTATATATGACTAGAACTTGAAAGTGCAGAGAAGTTTCAGCCTTCAAGTTTGTAATTCTGCTTCCGTCCCTTTCTTTGCAGAAACTCTAAACTTCCCTGATTTACGCCACCTTCTTTACAGTTCAATAAATCATTGATCTAACCAACACTGCCTTTCAGATTTAAAAACAAAGAGGGTTGAGGATATCTAGTTAAGCCGCTAACTGGCAAAACAGAACTGGGTCAGACTCCGTCCAAAGTCTGTCCAACAGGTGGGACACTCATCAAGCGGCGACTTGCCTTCCAAGAACAAACATGTCGCGTGGCTCAGCTTTCCTGTGCCTGTGACAGTGACAACCTTACTTCCTTCCCGCACCAGGTTGGAGGAAAGATCTAATAGGAATGAGTTTTCAAACAATCTGCTTCTAGAGTTTCTTCCCCAAGTTTCTGGAGTTTTCTTTAACGTTAAAGCTATGGAGATGTCAAAATAGCGGGTGGGGTAGAGGCAATGGATAAACAGAATTTCAAGACGGGCCTTCCGGGAAAACTTCTGTACGGGGACACTGGACGAGTGTCTTCAGATTCCTGTCTGTCGCTAACCTTACTTAGAAGCCGAGGTGGGAAGGGCCCCACGCTGCTACACCCCTGCCGGCCCCACGCCCCCCAAGCCTTTCTGAGGGGACCGAGCCCAGTGTCCCCTCCCGCCCCCGCCGTGCCCAGCCCGCGTCCTGCACTCACTGCTCAGCTGGGCACCGCAGCTTGGTCCGCGGCAGCCCACCGGCCGCCGCCTTCCTGCCCTCCGGAGCCGCGGCCCCCGCCTCCCGCACCGGCTTCTCGGCGCAGCTCGCGCCCGGACACGCTCCGGGCTGAGGCATGGTCCCGCGATTCATGGGGCCGCCGCCGCCGCCGGCGGCGCCGCCGCAGGGATTCAGCCGCCTCCAGCGATCCAGAGCCCCTCCGGTCGGGGCGCCCGGCCGTGGCCGCCGCTGCTCTGCCGCCCGCCGGCTTCCGAGGGTGCACGCAACGCTTCCGCGCCCGTCACCACCTCCCGCCCCGCGGCCTCTGACCCGCGGCGAGGGGGCGCGGCCCGGGAGGGCGGGGCGCCTTGAGCCCCGAAGCCTGCGCATGCGCCTGCGCCGGCCAGACGCCCGAGACGAAGACGGCCCACGCGGAGCGGCTGCTGCGCATGCTCCGCCCCCGGGCGCGCCGCCAGTCGGCCCTAGAGTCTCCGGCGCGCGCTTATCGCTCTAGATATCTTGGCGCTTCCGAGTCCCCAGGGACCGGGCCGTGGTGGGAGAGGGAAAAGCACTGGACTAGCGGCGAGGACGCTCCTCGGTGAGGCGGAGGAAGGCCGGCCTTGAGATGTAAAGGGCGCTGACATATTTGGGCGTCTCTTACAGTGTCTCTCCTGGCTTCGGAGCCTCGCCTTCCGCCGACGGGGTTTGCCTGGCTGTGGAGGGAGGGATGTGGGCCGAGTGGATGGCCTGGCCTCTCCGGTGTGACAGGTCCGTCACCACCCACCCGTCCCCGGGGCCCGGCGGCCTTTAGCCTTCGGTGCGTGGTCGGGCTTGGCGGCTCCAGGGCTGGGAGTTACAGTCCTTCCCTTCCGTGAGGGCGGGAAGAGCGAAATGGTTCTGCCCGACAGGTGAGCCAGCGCAGCACGGTGTGTTCCTGAACTACGTTCTTTCTTATAGGAAATTTGGTTTACGAGGAGCAAGGGCGAAGGGAAATATTAACAGGCTTCAAAGATCAGAAGACAATGTTTCATGACTGGGGAGGGAATAGCGTAGTAGCCGCTGACGTTGAGCAGCGGTCATGAGTGCAAGCAGCTCAGGACCAAAGTGTGGAGGAAGGGAGTGGCATGGGCAGTTCAGAAACCTACGAGTAGTTCTGGGGCAAAACCGATATATAACAGGGGATTTTACTGAAAGAAGAAACAAAGCTTGTTTCGAGAAGGGTGCTGGAGACCAGATCTTGAAAAAGCCACCTTTGGCTAATTAGGGTACTTGTGCTTGATCCTCCTTGAAAGGCCGGAAGGAGGAGATTATTTTGAAATACCGCAGTTGTGTGCAGTTAGAGAAAAGACTGGGAAAAGACAAGACAGGAAGACCAGTGTAGGGAGTCTAAGTAGTAGTTGGCATCAGAGGGAGAAACCGGATAGAAAGAATACTTGTATTTTAAGGCAGAGAACAGTGATGGATTTCCCCCTTTAATTATATTTGAAAAAGTAATAAATGCACATGCTAAAAAAAATTCAGAGCATACAAAAGAATATACAGTTAAATTTTGTATGGATATTAAGGGTGTGGGATTATAGTGGGATGACTTATGTCCCCTAAAATTCATGTCCAGCTGGAGCCTCAATATGACCTTATTTGGGTATAGGTTCTTTGCAGATGTAATCAGTTAAAATGAGATGTGCAGGATTAGCATGGACCCTCAATCTAATGTCTGGTGTCCTTATAAAAGACGAGATGATTCAGAGTATTTAGGCACAGAAGAAATAAGGACATGTGAAGATGGAGGCAGAGATTGTGGTGATGTAGCTAGAAGCCAAGAAATGCCAGGAGCCACTAGTAGCTGGGAAAAGGCAGGGAAATATTCTAAAGAGCCTTCAGAATAAGCATGGACCTACTGACAACTTGATTTCAGATATCTAGCTTCCAGAACTGCAAGAAAATAAATTACATTTGTTTTAATCCACTCAGTTTGGGGTGCTTTGCTGCAACAACCCTAGGAAACTAATACAGGGATAAAGATGAAGGATTATAAAATGCTATCAGGCCAAATTTATTGGTAAGGAGGGCTAAGCAGATGTTCTAGATACATTTTATTTCAAAGGGTTAGATAAGGCTTACCAGTTTGTTTCATTGATTGTTAGTATGTCTTTTCCTACTATGCCTGTGAAAGTGAGAAAATAACCACAAGATAGGTTTGGGGACCCAATGGGTCCACTGTGAGAAGGACCTGAGCAAAACTTCCATTGATTACTTAACTTCCATCCACCTGAAAGTGCCTACAATAAATGAAATTGAAGTGCCAGAACTGCCTGGGAGACTGTAGAGGAAGATATCCAAAGATTTGAGAAGACTGAAATGTTAGAGTGGATTTATCATTGGAAAACCTTCTCACCCACCCCAGGAGGGAGCCAGAGGACATTATGCTTCACCATGACTGTGAGAAATTATTTGTGAAGTCCCAGCATCCTTGATGGGATCTGCAGTTGCTCTTCTCTGTAATCAGATGTATCTTACAGTAGAGACTGGTACCATCAAATGAAATTCCAAAATGCAGTGGGGATAGTGGGATCTCAGGGTGGCAATGTGGGACCAGTGCAGTTACTGTAATGGACAAAACAATAGTCAAAATTGTCTGACTCACTGAGACCTGTGATATTAGCCAATTGATAGTGGTGTCCCTAGAAAAGAAATAAATGGATAATTACTAAATTCCTACTTAGTCTTTTTTTAAATTTATTTAAATTTATTTTTATTTGGTGCAGGGGGAGGAGGGATGGTAATTAGGTTTATGTATTTATTTATTATTTTTAGTGGAGGTACCAGGGATTGAACACAGGACCTCTTGCATGCTAAGCACATGCTATACCACAGAGCTATACCCTCCCCCTCCTACTTGGTCTTTATAAGCAGAAGAGTTCTAGGTCTATGAACAGAAATCCCAACTTGCATCACCAAAATGGAGAATCGCAGTCCTTCAATCAGTTCTCAGACTTGAGCCAATTTACATACCCAGAACTCTTTGAAAGAAGGGAAGGTTAGGTTTTCTTGAGGAAGGACCCTACTTCATTGCCAAAAATTTATAATGTTAATTTCTTCCCCAGCCTTCTGCAAAGGACCCTATAGTCATTTGCTGGAGTGACTGTGCACTGAGGGAAAGGAAATAACCAGACTTCTGGGGGATTAGTAGGCAGTGGCTCTGACTTAACACTAATTCATGGAAACCTGAACATCACTGTCTACCTATCAGAGTATGGACTTGTGAAGGTCGAGTGATCAGTGGAATTTTAGCTCAGGTCCATCTTACATTAGGCCCAGTGCATCTCTGAACACATCCTGTGGTTATTTCCCCAGTTCCAGAATGCATAAAAAAATAGACATACTCAGCAATTGGCAGAATCCCCACATTGGTCCCCTCACCTGTAGAGTGAAGGTTGTTAATATAGGAAGGGACAAATGGAAGCCATTAGAACTGTTGCTAAGCTATAAAAACATAAGCCAAAACAATACCACGTTTTTGGAGGGATTGCAAAGATTAGCATTACTGTCAAGAACTTGAAAGTTGCAAAGGTTGTGATACCCACCACATCCTTTTTCGACTCACCTATTTGACAGAAGACAGTTGGATCTTGGGGAATGACAGTGGATTTTCATAAATCTGATTTTGTGGTGATTCCAGTTGCACTGCTATTCCAGATGTGGTTTCATTGCTTGAGCAACTCAACACATTTCCTAGTACCTAGTATACAGCTATTGATCTGGTAAAAGCTTTTTCCAATTACACGTGTCATAAAAGACCACTAGAAGGAATCAACAGACAAGTCAGCAACACGCCTTTACTGTTCTGCCACAAGGTACATCAGCTCTTCAGTCCCATGTCATGATTTAGTCTTCAGGGACCTCCTTCCCCTTCCGCAGAACATCGTGCTGGCCCGTTACACTGATAATGATATGCTGGTTGGTCCTGGTAGGCAGGAAGTAGCAATTACTATACACGTATTTGTAAGGTATTTGCATATCAGAGGATGGGAAATAAATCCCCCCAAATTCAGAGGCCTTGTACCTCTGAAATTTCTAGGGGTCCAGTGGAGTGGAGCATTTCAAGACATCACTTCTAAGGTGAAGGGTAAGTTGTTACATCTAGCACCTCCTACTATTAAAAATAAATAAATAAAAGGCGTCACCCACAGTGAGAGAAGGGAAGTCTCGGCAACAGGTCCTGGCTGTTGTGCACGTTGCTGTTCCACGTGGGTCAGATGACTCAGTGGATCCAGTGGTGCTTGAAGTGGCAGACAGGTGATATTTGGAGTCTTTGGCAAGTACCTGTAAGTGAATCACAATGCAAACCCTTAGAATTTTGGGGCAAAATCCTGCCATCCTCTGAGGATAACTACTCTCCTTTTGAAAAACAGCTTTTGGCTTACTAATGGACCTTTGTAGAGGCTGAATCCTTACCAGTGGACCGGAAAGTTACCATGTGGCCTGAGCTCAGTTATAAATCATGTGATTGGTGTGTAACCTTGGTATGATGTGACGAAAATGGCCCCACACCTCTGTGATCTTCCAAAAACCCATAACTCCAGTCTAGTTGTGAGAAGAATGTCAGACAAATTACGAATTCCATTAGGGGGCATCCTAAAAATTTCTTGGCCAGTGCTCTTCAAAACTGTTAAGGCCATCCAAAACAAGAAAAGTCTGAGGAGCTGTTGGTCAAGAGGAACCTAAGGAGGTGTGACAAATAAATGTAATGTGGTATTCTGGGTGGGATCCTGGAACAGAAAAAGACGTTAGGTTAGGAAGTCTGAATAAACTATGGACTTTAGTTAATAAGAGTGTATCAGTTTTGGTTCATTAAGTGTAATAAATGTACCATGCTAATGTATGATGTTAGTAATAGGAGAAATTGGGTACAGGGTACATAGGAACTCTGTACTATCTTCTCCATTTTTCTGTATGTCTAAAACTATTTCAAAGAAAGTCTGTTATATTAGAAAAAAATCAAACTCAAATACCACGTCACAAAGTGATAAACCAAGACTTTCCAACATAAAGAAGAATGTCTAGTCATATTGTTCTTATTTTGTACTTCAATAGAAAAATTATAATTTAAATGTTAAGTATTTCATCTTTATCTAATCTTTAAAAAAGTGTGTTGTGTGTATGTTTTATAGTAAATAAACACAGAGGTACATGTGTATATTTTTAATGTGTAAGTGCATATTGGAAATGCCCACAATTTTTTTACTGATATTACTGAACTAAATTATTAGAAAGCAGGTGTGTTAAACTGAATAAGTCAAAGACTAAATCTGAATTTCTTAGAGGAAGTCGTGAGAAGTAAGACAATGAACTATGATATAATTACAATTAGCCTATTTTTATGTCAGGATGAATAAATAATAACACAAAACTAAGCTTAAGTAAAAGCCTGTGTAATAACATTGCTAGAGACAATTCCCGTTTCCAGCTTCCCCTTAGAATCAAACATTCCCAAATGAGATAACTAAGAGTAAAATGATGGTATTATAACTTGTAAGTCCTTAGACTTGGTAGCATTTTGAATCATCTCAAACTGCTTCTTCAGTGGCCTTGCCTAGAATAGTTAATGCATCAAAGACTCTGAGTCCCTATTCTTTGGACACTTCAGCCCTTATTTACAGTAATTTTTCATTAAGAGTACTGCTGAGGCATTGCAGTGTTTGTTTATTGGATTGGCTGATTTTTTAATTCTCTAATAGGAACTTAGTACCAATTGGATGCACATCTTCCTTTTCAATACCATAAACTAATATTTTATAGCAAAGTCAAAACATTCTGTATTTTCACTATTTGGAATTTCCCAATGTCACAGCAATAAAAAATAGATTTCAAATATGTTCTGTACATCAATTTCTAAAGTAGTCACAGCAAAGGTACTTTTTGGTTTATTCTAGTTTCACAGGTTCATGTACTGTACCCAGGCTTGGAAGCAAGTATATCTAGTTTCACTTAGAAATTAACTACTCCAGGAATACCTGAGTATTTATTTGAAAGATCCCCCTTTTCAGTATGTTTCTTGATTGTGGAGTGCTCATTATTTTTACGCAGGATTTGGGGATGGAGAGCCTACTGTGTATTTGCAGTTCTGAGACTAGAAGAAATAACTTTACAGGGAAAACTGGAGGAAATAGTTTATTAAAAAATATCTTGCAGTAGTAATAGTTTACCTAGAAACCCCCAAAATTGTCCCCAAGAGGTTTTTTTGGGAGAAGTATAGGCCATGATGAAATTTAATCATGAAATTGAAACCATTTCATACATAAGGAAATAACAGAGAATAATATAAAAAGACTTGGAATTCTGGAAAACATTAAACCAGTCTTTTGCTTCCAGCTAAGTGTAATTTCATCCTAAACAAATAACACAGGCAGCTGATAATCTTAACTTATTTGAAGAGCTTCTAAAGTGGAGCTCCATACCCTTAGTACCTTAGTATCTGCTGTGGACTGAATCATATCCCCCCACTGCATATTCATAAGTTGAAGCCCTAATCCTCAATATGACTATATTTGGTCATATGAACTGAATGTGTCCTCCCAAAATTCATGTGTTGAAACCCTGTCCTCCAATGGGATGGTGTTAGGAGGTGGGGGGCCATTGGAGGTAATTAGGGCCAAATGAGGTCAGTAGGGTGGAGAAACCATGAATGAAATTAATGCCCTTACAAGAGTCAAAGGACAGTTTACTCTTCCTCTCTGCTACTCTCTGCCAAGTGAGGAAATAAGGAGAAGTCAGCAATATAAAAACCAGAAAAGATTTTTCATTAGAACTCAGTCATACTGGCACCCTCATCTTGGACTTCCAGACTCCAGAATTGTAAGAAATAAAATTATTTAAGCCATCGAGTATATGATAGTTTGTTATAGCAGCTTGACCTGACTAAGAAATTTGGAGATAGGGCCTGTGAGAAGGTGATAGAGGTTAAATGAGGTCATCAGGGTGGGGCCCCAGTCTGACAGGATTGGTGCTTTTATAAGAAGAGGAAGAGACAGCAGACTTCTCTGTCTACCGTGGAGGACACAAGACAGCCATCTGCAAACCAGAAAGAAAGCTGTCACCAGAAACCAAACCAGCCAGCACCTTGATCTTGGATTTCCTAGCCTCCGGAACTGTGAGAAAATAAACTTCTGTAGTTTAAGCCTCCCAGTCTATGGTGTTTTGTCACGGCAGCCCAAGCCAATTAAGACAGTATCATAGAGTTACTTCTTTATACTTACCTTTTAGGACAAGCATCTGAGCTCCTTTGGAAAGGACGCCCATCTTTCATACTGTACACTGGAATTCAGAAAGAGCTAGAGGGACAAATTGTAGACGTTTCCTAAGAAAATAAAGGTAAGGAAGAGATTCTTCATTTCTGTATCATAACATGGGAGACCTTCACCTACAGTAATCTGATGTGAGGTTGGTAATTTTCATGTAACCCCTTCTTATCTCCATCACAGTCAGAGGGGAAAACATCACCCTACGATTACCAAAAGCTCTCTACTTACGATGAGTCAACCATACCTTGAGAAATCATACCAGGAGATTGCTGACAAAGTAACAAGGGCTTTCTGGATCTTTTGCTAATCTTTGTACCTCGTAACTTTTTTCTTTGCACTTCGTCCAGAATTTTAGTGAATGATTAACTAGGTCTTCTTCAGAAAATAAGGCTGCATAATTTCATTTCAATTATCATTGCATTATTTCCCAAAGACCACAGCAGCTCAAATCCACCTTAAAATAGTGGTCCTTTTAAGGAGGTACCTCTATCTCTTGAGGTACACCAGGGCCACCTCATACAGCTGTGCAGCAGAGGCCTTGGGGTAAAAAGATAACTTTCATAGCCAGATAAGGACGTGGATAGACTTGTTTTCCTCTCTGCCCACTTACTTTGTGTTCACCATATTCCTTCTTTACCAAAAACAAAACACTGCTCTCTTATCCTTCCCAAATCTTACTACAGTGCGTCCCTCGAGGGCTGTGTTGTCAAATACTATAATAACCACTAGTCACATGTGTATATTAAGCACCTGAAATGTAGCTGGTCAAAATTAAGATCTGCTATTTGTGTAAAATACTACAGGATTTCAAGGAGTAATACCCCAAAAATGTAAAATACCTTATTTTTAATGTTTTATATTGATTAAATGTTGAAATGATAATATTTTGGAAATAATTGCATTATACATAATATTAATTTCACCTGTTTCTTTTTGCTTTTTAAACAAGGTACTAGAAAATTTTTAATTACATACATTACTCACATTATATTTCTATTGGATAGTGCTATTCTAGAGCATCAAAACAAAGGACAATTTAAATATTGCTTTTGGAGAAGTCTCCAATATAAGGCACCAAAATTTTGTATTCAGGCTTCGTGTCTTGCCCCTCCTTCTGTTAAGAGTGGGTATTTTGGTATTTTAGTGGAGTAGTTTGGTCAATATGTTCATTCAGATATAATGTGAAGTAGGGATATGAGAGTGACAGTAATTTCACTGGAAGAAAGCACTGCTCCTGAGGGAGAGTGCTGGAAGAATCAGGCAGAGTACAGGTAAGCAATAGTGATGACATTTTATGTCGTCCAGGTGACACGCTCGGGGCAAGGCTCTCTGCCTTACTTAGTACTCTTTCTTAGAATTAGTGTGTACAGGTGAGATGACTGTTCTTTGGCAGGCCCAGAAATGGGAGGTGATTGACTAATTACTGGATAATCAATCCTTTTGTAATTCAGGGGGTTTCTAATTCTTTGCTTTCAACAAACTTGACAGAAAACCTAAAGTTTTTAGCTGATGACTTAAAATAACTAAATGAGAGATTACTATGATGCTTTGGGCATGCAATTCAGAAGTTGAAAGAACTGTCATAACAAAACTGTTTTCATCTATTTATGAGAACAATATTTCTCAGTGCTTATTTCTGTAGAACCTAAAATTAGAAATTGAATTCAGATTAAATCCTATCTCTTTCTAACAATAAATAACATTCACCAATGGATTTTGAAAGAGATGCACCCAATAAAATTTTACTGAGTATGTGTAATTATTATCAAAATTCGTAATATATTGTTTTAAATTTTTACTACTGATAATTATAATAATAAAACTTCCAGGTAATTTTAAGTAATAAAAGACTTTCAAACAAAATATACTACATTATATAAAATTCTGGGAATAGAGAATGGAGTAGAAAAGTAAGATTTCAGTGAGAAAAAGAAATGTTGTAAAATTAGTCTTTTTTATGAATGATGTGAATTTCTGATATGTTATTTATGTTGCCACAAAACCAGCCTCTGTACCCTGAAAGCTGGATTGAGGCAGAGTTTTGGGAGAATTCAAAAAGAACCTCTTTATTGCTTTGCCTGGCAAAGGGGAGTCACAGCAGGCTTGTGCCTTAGAGACTTCGAATCCATCTTGGGGGTGGGGTCTTGAGGTTTTATAGAAAAACTAGATGGAACAGAAAAGGTGATAACAATCAGGACGTTTTACAGGGTGCTACATTCCTCTTAACCTCAATAAATCTGGGGCCCTGGGAGGGTCTGTCCATTCTTCTGAGATTACTGGCCTATTACCTCCTTCCTGGAGCATAGACTCTGGGTTAAAGCTATTCTCAGTAAAGAATGTATAGGGAGGGGAGAGCATAATGGAAAAGTTTGGGGGTTGTTTAGCACAGAAGCAGTAAAGGAGAAAAAGCAAGTTGCAGGAGCTCTTAGTCAGAATGAATCAGCAAACAGTTTCCACATCAGGGAAGTGATTATTGGTACTGGAAACGTGAGTCAGGTGATGATTTTATTTTCAAATACCAGTATTTATAATACAGTGGAAATGACATCCTTTAAAACTAAATTTCTAATGGAAAATTTTAGATGTCAAGTTTCAAATGTTGGAACAGTTTCACAGTTCTTCAGAACTCTTCTACGGGAAAAGGTGAGCCAAACCCTCACATGATGGCCTCCGATGCCAGCCAGTCAAACCCCTTCATCTATGGATGTGGCAGCTGAGGACCAGAAGTTCTGCCCTTGAACCAGAACCCAAGGCCACGTTCAGTCACTGGCTCTGCAGCCCCGCTCCATCGCCTACTCAAAGAGGGCACACAGGGCTCTGTGAGAAAGCCCATGTTTTATTAATGGCGAGATGCCTCTAAGCAAAGGGTCGTCTCTGAACCGTATTTGAGTTTAGAGCTATCTGGCATCTGTGATGTCAGACTGACTGTCACCACCAGTCTTGCCCACCATCAGCATTATTTTTAAAGCAGCCATTTAGAAATAGGAGATGTCCATACATCTGTCACAGCAAGTTGGGTAGTAATTGATCTGCTGACCTCCCTAACAAAGCTGGAAGCAGCTTCGGGGGAAGCAGATATCCATTGGCTTGGTTGGCTTGGGCTTGGGCTGGGCGGCCATAACAAAATACCACATCCTGGGTGGCTTCAACAACAGAAATTTATTTTCTCACAGTCCTGGAGCTAAAAGTGAGATCAGAGTGCCAGCACACCCAGGTTCTGGGGAGAGTCTGTTCCTGGCCTGCAGATGGCTGCCTTCTTGCTGTGCGTACTTGCTGAGAGAAAGCAAGCTCTGGTCTCCCTTCCTTTTCTTAGGAGGACATAATCCTACTGGATCAGCACCCTACCCTTATAACTTCATTTAACTTTACTTCCACAAAGGCCCTGTCTCCAAATATGTCACATTATGGGTTAGAACTTCAACATACAAATTTTAGTTGGACACAAACATTCAATTCCCTAATACTCATAAATCTTTATGTTCCTTGTTTATAACCCGATGGATGGTACCAGTGATCATTAGTAAATTTCTGTGGAGTGAATTCATATTCTTTATATCAGTATCGTGGTGGAAATGTAGTATAGCAAAGAGAAAACTGGCTCTGTGACCTTGGGCAGGTCATATACCCTCTCTAAGTGATGTCTTAGAATGCCTCAGAACGCTGGCACCAAGCTTCATGATCTTTTCACTGTACCAGGTGACCCAAGACCTTAAAGAAACTGTTCATTTTAAGATAGCCTTGGACTTCACTGGGTCATAATTTCTGTTTTATGCAATAATTCACTGCATTGGTCTAGCCTTTGGGGTATGCAGGAGGCTGGGTTAAGGAATCTTCCTGGCAAGGAGAGAAAAACATTAGGTGTTTTAATAGCTATTCTCTTGCAAAATTAACCAGTTACTTGCAATCTTCTTAAATTATTTTTCAGAATATTTCTAGCCAAAGCTTTGTGGGTAAGTCCAATCATGGACACTAGATGGCATCGTAAGGTCCTCGTCTGCACCAGTTCCTGACAGCCCAGCAGGCCTTTCCCACCATTTACAGCAGAGTCTAGGGTGAAGAGAACTTAGAGAAATGTTCTTCCTTTTCTTTGTAGAGTCTGTAAGTTTTCTTTTGAAAAGTAGGAACTGTGAATAGTCTGCAGAGGAACAAGGCTCTCAGGACAAACTCCATCCAGTGTGTATCAAGTCAGGAGACTTGTTCTAAGTCCCAAGGCTAACACTTTTGGTGGATTTCTTGGAGGAACTCTATTTTCTGCCCTGAATGCGTCTCATAGGATTGCTGGGAGGACCATTTAGAGTCGTGTATGAGAATTTCCATGTGCTACAATTAAAAACCAAGGTTCTTTCTGCCTCTGCAGCCCTCTTCTTGGGAGGCTCCCACCTTGCACCAGCTCTGGGCATCTGCTACCCTGGCCCCTGCCTCCTCTTTGTCAACTGCAAGATCACTCTAAAACACTCGTAAAGGGCTCTGACATCAGATCTGCTTGTTTCAACCCTCTACTCAAACAGCTGAAACTGGCAGTCTTAGTGTCCTCCACGCCCGTGGTGTTCAGCTTCTCTTCAACAGCTTAGTCCTGTGGCTGCATCTAGACCTTGTCATCATCTGGAAGTGAACCCCTTAAGACCATCAGCTTCATCCCACTAGGAGTCATCCCTCCTTTCTCCTCTTCCACCTGTTCGTCCATTTCATTGTGATTCCAGCTCCTTCACTTCTTCCTTCTCTCCCTGTTCATCAGCCCCCACTTCTCTACACACAGAGCCCCACTTTCTCGTCTTGCCCATGCTGTTTACTCTCTCGTCAACACCTACCACTCCCTCACAGCCTGTTCCCCCACTGCCTCCATCCCTGAGGGCCCCCATGAGACTAGTGCAGACCTTTGAGGCAGCACAGAGCACAGAGGTGGAGGAGCACAGGCGTGGAACTGAATGACTCCTCTGACAGTGGGCAGCTATGTCACCCTGAGCACGTTATTAATCCCTCCGAGCGTCAGTATTGGGTATTTGAGGGGGCTGGAAACATTATTTACAGGAGAATTAAGAGAGGTAATAAGTAAAAAGATTTCTTTGGAACTTCTTTCTATGCTTTTATCTTTTGCATCCTCTACATATATGATCTCCCCCTGTGATCCCAAGGTGCCTCTCTCTCGGGCAAGTGGATGGGTAGACTAGGATTATTAGAGTAAAATGCAAATAAGAGGTAGCGTGTAGTTTACTTCTAAAACAGGTAATTGAGATATAAAACTAAAGGCCTGAGGACAGTAGGGCTTAGAGATTATGCCAAAATATAGTTTGGAAATAGAACAGAGGAGAACCCAGGTACACCCACCTCCTATTCCGCCACCGCAACCAGAGAGGATTGTAATGCCACGAGGGAGGAGCCGGAACAGGATGTGCCCTAGAAGGAAACAGGCAGGAAGGGGAGAGGAGCTGGGTATGTCCCTTTGTGGTCAGGCCGCCCGACGCGGCTGCCCTCTTGCTCCCCGCACATCCCCTGTGGGACCAGTTCCTGCCTCACCTACACCCTCCTCTCCTGATTGACCTTCCCTCTTCAGTAAACGCTGACTGACATGCTTGCCCCAGGCCCCAACAAGTGATTGTTCTAATCTTTAGATGAGAACATCACCTTGGTAGCCTATCAGAGGGACCTGAGGGGCGTGCTCCTCTGCTGGTTTCCCTGGTAACTGATGAGCCAACCTGACGTCCACTCCCCCTGCCCCAGTAGTGAAGCCTGCCGCCATGTTTGCCTGCAGTGGGGTCGTTCCAGGGCCTTGCTTCAGACAGGTAAGATCCCCCTGCGCATTAAACCATTGATGTCTCTGTCACTGACTCGGGGGTCTTTCTTTGCTCTTGAGGCTGGCCAGGTACTGAGCTTGCAGGCTTGTGGGTGCAGCCCAACAGTCCCTTTTCAAGAGTCCAACACTCACCTAGGCGTGAAACCATGGAACCTAGGTGGGCCCCTTAACCCCCAGAGCTGGGGCGTGGTAAGGGAATCCATGGCATACATTTAGTCACTTAGTCCTCCACAAAACCATTATTCCCTGCATTAATATGGCACCACAAGACTATTAGTGGCCCCTTTTACTGAAAAGGGTAGTAAGTGTCAGAGTCAGGGTTTTAACTCAGGCCAGCTGGCTTCAAAGGCCATGCTCTTAATCATCACACTACAGGGGCTTTCAATCAACATCAGTTCCCTACACTCACACCATCTGTTCAATGCCAGGATTAAGAAGCCCAGTTGGAAAAGTTAGGCCGCCGTATGTTTCATGTTATTACTAGTTAAGATCCAGACTCAGCTGGGCCTTCGGTTCTGCTCCTTCACCTGTCGTTTTTTCTTGGTCCTCTCCCTTCCCCAGTCCCTGCAGTGGGCCTCCTAACTCCTAAACCTTCTTCATTCCCTGCCCTCCTCACCTTCAGCAATGAAATTGTCCATGATTCACAGAGAAAACCAGTGCCATTAGGGGTGGACTCTCAGCTTCTCTCCTCCCCTCAACTAACTTACCATCAAAGGCACCCTCTCCTCCTCCCTTCCAACCAGTTTTTGAGGAGGAGATGTGTCCATCTGTCCTATTATTTCAGACCATTCCCTCCCTCCCCTTTCATCTCCACCAGGATTTCTATCAAGTGTCTCTTTTTCCCATATCTTCAAACTTCCCCATCTCTGCTGGGTCCTTTCAGCATATAAACAGGTAAGGTTTTTCCTCCCCTCCACATCATTTCTGTCCGTAACTGTCCTAGGTGTCAGAAATTTCCAAGCACCAGTCCCTGAACTCTTCCTGAGTAGTGATGAAATTTCACTAACTCATGAAAAAAAAAGAGAAAAATAAGAATGATATAGGGAGTTTCTCATTAAGCTAAAGTAATTAAGTTTAAATGATTTTCTTTTGTTCTGACATTATGGCCTTTTAAAAAAATTTTTTCTGATATTCTTTGTATAGTAGGCCCTTTACATCTGCAGTTTCCACATCCTCAGATACAGAGAGCTGACTGACTGTACCACACCATGTTATATAAGTGACTTTAGCATCCATAGGGTTTGATATCCTTGGGGGTCCCTGGTACCAATCCCTGAGAGATCCTGAGGGATGACTGTATGCCACCTTTCAGAAGTATGAAAACTTCACTTGAACAATGAAAAAAAGGTCTTTTCTGTGTTAAAACATTGAGATTTGGGGCATCTTTGTTATTGTGCACAGCCCAGATATTCTCAGACTTTTTGGTTTCTGAACGTCTCTACATTCTTTATACTCTAAAAAACTATTAAGGACCTGTATTGGCTATATTTTCTTCCTGTATTCTTGTTGTCTGGCATCTGGGAACTTGCTGGCCCAGGAGAGATGGCCCCTTTGAGGATTAGCTAATTCCTAGAGATAAACTCCTCCCCTGTGAGTACAGCTTTTATGTGCAAACTAACCAGTCCAAAGCTGTACCCCGCTCCCCACAGCCTCCCACTTTATCTGGCAATCACAGGGCTTTTATACTTTTGGCCAATACAGGGATACAGCATTTTACTGCACATCACAGATACTGCATTTTTACAAATTGAAGGCATGTGACAACCTTGCATTGAGTAAGTCTGTTGGTGCCATTTTCCCAGCAGCATTAATTTTTTTTTTAGTTGACGTATAGTTGGTGACATATAGTTGTGTTAATTTCTGACATACAGCATAGTGATTCATTTACATATATATATATATATATATATATATATATATATATATTCCTTTTCATATTATTTTCCATTATAGACTATTGCAAAGTATTGAATATAGTTCCCTGTGCTATACAATAGGTCCTTGTTGTTTATCTATTTTATATGCAGTAGTTAGTATCTGCAAATCCTGAAGTCCCACTTTATCCCTCCACATGCCACCCCCTTGCTGGGTAACCATAAGTTTGTTTTCTATGTCTAGGAGTCTGTTTTGTAAGTAAGTTCATTTGTGTCATATATTTTTAGATTCCACATATAAGTGATATCATATGGTATTTATCTTTCTCTTTCTGGCCTACTTCACTTAGTGTGACAATGTCCAGGTCGATCCACATTGCTACAAATGGCATTATTTTACTCTTTTTTATGGCTGAGTAGTATTCCATTGTATCCACAACTTCTTTATTCAGTCACCTGTCAGTGGACATTTAGGTTGCTTCCATGTCTTAGCTATTGTAAATAGTGCTGCTGTGAACATTGGGATGCAAGTGTCTTTTCAAATTAGAACTTTTGTCTTTTCCAGTTATAATGGCCAGGAGCGGGATTGCTAAGTCATATGTTAACTCTATTTTTAGTTTTTTGAGGAATCGCCGTGCTGTTTTCCATAATGGTTACACCAAACTACATTCCCACCAACAGTGTCGGAGGTTCCCTTTTCTCCACACCCTCTCCAGCATTTATCTTTTGTGGGCTTTTTTATGATGGCCATTCTGACCAGTGTGAGGTGATACCTCATTGTAGTTTGATTTGCATTTCTCTGATAATTAGCAATGTTTCATGTGCATATTGACCATCTGTATGTCTTCATTCGAGGTATGTCTGTTTAGGTCTTCTGCCCTTTTTTGATTGAGTTATTTGTGGGTTTTTTTGATACTGAGATGTATGAGCAGTTTATATATTCTGGAATTTAAGCCCTTGTCAGTCACATCATTTGCAAATGTTTTCTCCCATTCTGTAGGCTGTCTTTTTGTTTATAGTTTCCTTTGCTGTGCAAAAGCTTGTAAGTTTAATTAAGTCCCATTTGTTTATTTTTGCTTTTATATCTATTGCCTGGGTAGGCTGCCCTAGGAGAAAATTGCTGAGATTTATGTCAGAGAATGTTTTGCCTATGTTTTCTTCTAGGAGGTTTATAGTGGCTTGTCTTCTGTTTAAGTTTAAGCCATTTTGAGTTTATTTTTGTGTATAGTGTGAGGGAGTGTTCTAACTTCATTGATTTACATGCAGCTGTCCTGCTTTCTCAACATCACTTGCTGAAGAGGCTATCTTTTCTCCATTGTATATTCTTGCCTCCTTTCTCAAAGATTAATTGACTGTAGGTGTGTGGGTTTATTTCTGGGCTCTCTATTCTATTCCATTGAACCATGTGTCTGTTTTTTGTGCCAATACTACGCTGTTTTGATTATTGTATCTCTGTAATATTGTCTGAAGTCTAGAAGGGTTATTTCTACAGCTTCATTCCTTTTCTTCAGTATTGTTTTAGCAATTTGGGGTCTTTTGTGATTCCATATAAATTTTAGGATTATTTTTTCTAGTTCTGTGAAAAATCTCATGGATAATTTGATAGGGATTACATTAAATCCATAGATTGCTTTGGGTAGCATGGCCATTTTAACAATATTAATTCTTCCAATCCAAGAGCATGGGGTATATTTCCACTTATTTAAATTGTATTTAATTTCCTTAATCAATGTTTCGTAGTTCTCCAGTTGTAAGTCTTTTACCTCCTTGGTCACAGATATTCCTAATATTTTATTTTTTGAATGTGATTTTAAAAGAGATTGTCTCTTTACTTTATTTTTCTGATATTTCATTGTTAGTGTAAAGAAATGCGACTGATTTCTGTATGTTCATCTTATAGCCTGCTACCTTGCTGAATTCTTTTATCAGCTCTAGTAGTTTTTGTGTGGAGCCTTTAGAGTTTTCTGTATATAGTATCACGTCAGCCTCATATAGAGACAATTTTATCTCTTCTCTTCCAATTTGGATCCCTGTCATTTCTTTTTCTTGTCTGCTATGGCTAGGACTTCCAATACTATGTAGAACAGAAATGGTGAGAGTGAGAATCTTTGTCTTGTTCCAGATTTTAGTGGGAAGGCTTTCAGCTTTTCACCATTGAGTATTATGTTGGTTGTGGGTTTGTCATAAATCGCTTCTATGTTTTCTATTGTTTTTAACCTCTATTTTATTATTTCCTCCCTGATATTTATTACTTCTTTCATTTCAGCAGCATTACTTTTTAATTAAGGTATGTACATTTCTTAGACATAATGCTGTTGTACACATAGTAGACCACAGTGTGGTGTGAACATCACTGTTATATGCACTGGAAACCAAAAATTCACGTGACTTGCCTTATTGCCACATTTGCTTTGTTGCGGTAGTCTGGAACCAAACCCACAGAATCTCCAAGGTATGCCTGTATTTCCCTTTCCTAATCACTCCAGGGCCAGATACAAGAAACCCTAGGACAGCCCTTACACCCTAGAGCCTGCTGAAATTATTCAAACTAGCTAATCCTAAGGCTGCTTACCCTGCCTTGCCTGTTCCCTTCTGCAAAAAAACACAATAAGGCTCTTACCCATGCTTTCCCCTTGCTCCTTCTACCTGCAGAGTAACTAGTGCTTCCTTGTGTGGCCCTGCGTGACATGGCAGACCCCCTGCTCTTGGGAACAAAGTCCCCTTTCAGTGAGAGTTGTCTCCTGATCTGTTGACCTAACCAGACCTGAATAATAATAAAGCCTACATTTAAAAACTGGACCTCAATGAGCTTTTCTTCATGTGAGTTCTATATATTGATATTTACTGTTTTAGATATTAAAACTGAGAATTTTAAAAAATATGTACTAAATTCTTTAAAATAATGAACCCATTATCTATTATCATAACATCTTAATGAAAAATAACTATATTTTCCAAAAAATCCAAAAATAATTGTGAGAAGAGTACCACTATTTCAATTTTTGCAAATCTCTTTAATGTCTGGCTTAATAGAATGAAGGCAGATTTTTGGGTCTGATTCTGCAGTCACAGAGCTGTGGTATCACATCCTGGAAAACACAATACATTCGTGAAAGATTGAGAATGATAAAGGCAAATAACATTTTAGTATTTTTAATAATTGATTTTGAAATTGATTTTAACTTCATAGTCCCACTGAAAAGAGCCCAAGACCACACTTTGAGAATGCTAACCTAGACAATCTTGACTAATACAGACAAGTTTTTAAAATTTTTGTTTTATTTTTTCTTCCAATTTTATTGTGATATAACTGACACACAGCACTGTGTAAGTTCACAGTGTACAGCATAATAATTTGACTTACATCATGAAATGATTATCACAGTAAGTTTAGTAAACATCCATTATCTCATATTGATGCTAAATTAAAGAATTAGGAAAAAAAACATTTTTCCCTCCAGATTAGAACTCTTGGGATTTACTCTCTTAACTTTCATGTATAACATAAGCAGTGTTAATTATATTTATCATGTTGTGCATTACATGCCTAGTACTTATTTATCTTATAACTGGAAGTTTGTACCTTTTGACTGCCTTCATCCAGTATCCCATTCCCACCCCTGCCCCTGGTATCAACAAATCTGATCTGTTCTTCCATGAGTTTGTTTGCTTTTGAAGTACAGTTGGCCCACAACACTGTTAATTCCTGATATACAACGTAGTGATTCGGTATTTCCATACGTTTCAAAATGATCAAGATGATAAGTCTAGCTACCACCGGTCACCATACAAAGAGATTACATAATTACTTACTGTTTTCCACACTGTACGTTTTATACCTGTGACTCATTTATTTTGCAACTAGAAGTTTGTATCTAAATCTCCCTTACCTATGTCATACCTCCTCCCGACATTACTCCCCTTTGGCAACCACTTGTTTATTTTCTGTTTGTATTTTGTTTTCTTCTGTTATGTTCTGTTTATTCATTTGTTTTGTTTTTTAGATTCCACATATAAGTGGTATCATAATTTGCCTTTATCTGACTTATTTCATTTAGCATAATGCCCTCTAGGTCCATCCGTATTGTCACAAATGGCAAGATTTCATTCTTTTATGGTTGAGTAATAGTCCATTGTGTGTGTGTGTGTGTATCTCACATCTTCTTTATCCATTCTTCTATTGATGGGCACTTAGGTTGCTTCCATATCTTGGCTATTATAAATTATGCTGCTATGAACATAGGGTTGCATATATCTTTTCTAATTAGTGTTTTTACTTTCCTTGGATAAATACCCAGGAGTAGAATTGCTGGATCATATGGTAGTTCTATTTTTAATTTTTTTGAGGAATTTCCATACTATTTTCCATAGTGGTTACACCAATTTACTTTCCCACACACTCTGCATTTATTATTTGTAGACTTTCTGTTGTTGGCCATTCTGCCAGGTATGAGGTGATATCTCATTGTACTTTTTATTTGCATTTCCCTAATAATTAGCAATGTTGAGCACCTTTTCATGTGCCTGTTGGCCATCTGGATGTATTCTTTGGAGAAATATCTATTTAGGTCTTCTGTCCATTTTTTGACCTTTGGTTTGTTTGTTATTGAGTTGTATGAGCTGTTTGTGTGTTTTTGAAATTAAGCCCTTATCAGTCACATCCTTTGCAGATATTTTCTCCCAGTCCATAGGTTGTTTTTCCATTTAGTTTATGATTTCCTGTGCAAAAGCTTATAAGTCTGAATAGGTCCGATTTGTTTATTTTTGCTTTTATTTCTATTGTCTTGGGAGACTGACCTAAGAAAACACTGCTTATGATTTATGTCAGAGAATGTTTTGCCTAAGTTCTCTTCTAGGAGTTTTATGGTGTTATGTCTTATGTTTAAGTCTTAGACTTCTTATTACATTTTATTAACAAACCTTTGGAGAGTTGCTGAGGGAGGGATTGGGAAGAATCAGAAGGATCACTGTGCTGAAAACAGTCATCTAGACCATCAAGAAAGTGAAGAGTCAACCCACAGTGTGAGAGGAAATATTTGTAAATGATATGTTTGATAAAGGATCTATATCCAGAATATATATTTTAAAAAAAACTATTTTACCTCAACACTGAAAAAAAAAACCCATTTTTTAAAAATGTGCAAAAGATTTGAGTAGACATTTCTCCAAAGAAGATAAAAATGGCCAACAAGTACATGAAAAGATGTTCAGTGCCATTAGTCATTATGGAAATGCAAGTGCAAGTCAACCACAGTGAGATACAATTTCACACCCACTAGGATGACTAAAATTAAAATATAGACAATAACAAATGTTGACATGGATGCGGAAGAATCTTAAAAAAAAAAAACAACTTGTATATAGATGTTCAAAGTAGCATAGCCAAAAAGGAGAAGCAATTTAAATGTTCATCAACTGATGAATAGATGAATAAAATGGATTTATTCTAGATGAATAAAATTTATATTCATACAATAGATTATTGTTTTTCATTAAAAAGTAATGAAGTATCGATACATACTATGTGGATGGTCCTCAGAAACATGCTGTGTGCAAGAAGTCAGTCACAAAAGGCCACATATTGCATGATTCCATGTGTATGAAAGTCCAGAATATGCAAGTCTATAGACACAGGTTTTCAGAGGCTGAGGAGATGGGGTTTTATACGGTAATAAAAATATTCTAAAATTAGACAGTGCTAATTCCACAACTTGTGACTTTTGTGACTGGTACTAAAATGTACTGAATTTTACACTAAAAAGGTAAATTTCATGGTATGTAACAACAACTCAGCAAAGCTATAATTTAAAAAAATAGTATTTAAAATGTTTTAAAAGGAAAATTATTTATAAATATAACTTTTATCAATAGTATTGTCATTAGTAATCGAAGCACAGAAGAAAATATGTACAAAAATCAGTGAAAGCCATCTGACCGATTTGCCTCATGGCAGGTTCAGCACCAGGGACAGCTCTCCCCTGCATGCCATCTTTTCAAAGGTAACTTACAAAAGGCTGTTGAAGTCCTGCAAAAGTTTTCTAAAAGTGACATTTCTATTATGCTTTTGTTCTTTTCAACAATGCCACATGTTATGGCATCAATGCTTGCCTTTGTTTGTACATTTTGTGAGCAGTTGACTAGGAGACAAAGGATCTACTATAATACCTCATTAACCCACTTAGCAAAATATACTGATTGAGTGTTATGTGCCAGGCACTCACTTGGCATGAGATCTGAGACAAGTAACTTGCCTCTATTAGCTTCATTTTCTTATTCAAAACTTTTGAATAATTACACATTGCATGATAAACTAAGACAATATTTGTGAAATAAGTCATACGACATATTCATGAAAGGTATTTTTATTGCTGAATTCTTGAACAAGTCATCTCATTGCATTATTAAGCAATTTATTTTATTCTGGGAGTACGTAACATTCATGACACTAGAAGCCCAGACTAATATCCAGGTCATACTCAGGCTTAAGGTTAATTCTGTTAAGAGACTTCATGGTAATAATCTTCTTAAGCATGCTTCAGATGGGCACAAATTTCTAAGACATAACTCTGGATCTGGCCTGGAAATGGACCCATTTCTAAATATCAGGAAATGATGAAAAGCTATGTATCTAATCCTTCACATTTCTAAATTTAGTCCAAAGATGAACTGCACATAACTACAGATACCTGTCGTCTACACATACTTCCTTTGATCAATCCTGTTGTAACAGAATTTACCTGTAAGGTGGATGTTAATTCTAACTTCATGTAGCACTGTTATAAAAGAATTGTGGAAGAAGTAGCACTTCAAAATAAGAAGTTATGTAGAAAGTTCCCACAAATGTTTGAACAGAAAAACTCAAATCATGTGACCTCATGTTTTCATCTGTATGACTGTGGTAGGGATGGGGGACGAGATGATCTACTAAGATCTAACTAAGAGTATATGGTTCAGTTTCACTGATTTTCATTAGTCTCAGTCTTATTCAGATGGTTCCACATTAGCTGCCATTTTCCAATCTTATTCATATTTAAAAATCAGCATAATTCATACAGGATGCTCAACTCCTCCAAATTCCATAAAGCCAGATGCTACTTCCTTAAGAAGAAAAAAACATAAAAATTATTGATTTTTAAAAGGGAACAGAGTGGGAGGCATTTACTTGATCTCTCAGTGTCCATTATTTCCTTTCTCTGGCTTAAGTAAAAATTTTATTTAAGAGATCATAGTATATTTCTGTAGGAACCCCAAGGTTCATTAACACAAAAGTTGTAAATAGTACTTCTCTTCCTGAGGAAAGAAAAGCATCACTCTGAGCAGGCACACACGGGGGACCCTAGTGTTCTGAGAAGTTGGGAGATGGGTCTTGAGTTCAAATATCTTAAAAAGTAAACACTTCCCATTTGCATTCCATGATGGCTCTTCCATTTAATCGTTACCTTTTCCTTCAGTGATTATTTATTGTTTTCTTCAACTATAAGCCCATCTGCAATACAGCTGTTCTTTTGTGATGCATAGAATTTCAACAGTCTGCTTCCTTTCTCCTTAATAATTTCCCCAACTTACCCAACTGCCTATATTCTTCTTCAAGGTTTAAACGGGCCGTATCATTTCATATCACTCAGCAA
Source organism: Camelus ferus (assembly GCF_009834535.1). Classification (NCBI taxonomy): domain Eukaryota; kingdom Metazoa; phylum Chordata; class Mammalia; order Artiodactyla; family Camelidae; genus Camelus; species Camelus ferus. The sequence goes on along the minus strand of NC_045698.1, from coordinate 10,526,720 downwards.
CATTTATTACATTTAGAACATCTTGTCCCCAAATGTGCTAATGTAGTTTGTTTCTGGTCAATTTTAGAGCTCCATCAGAAAAAAAAAAATAGCCAGCCCATAATAACTAATATATACTTAAAGGAGCACTTGAGATGAGAGACTGAAACTGAAATCCATATTGACAAAATTCATGTAATACTTAGAAATCAGCCTCCAACATAAACTATTTTATCAACTTCCTTCAGGCTAAAGGCAAGCCATATCATGTCTATTATATTGGGTTTCAGACCGCAAATTCAGTTCCCACAGATTTATAGCACAAAAGTATTCGCAAGCCCTGCCCTTCTTAGTTTGGACCGCAGACTCAGGAATGCAGCCAGATCATGTGTTGCAGGTAGATTCTATATTCTGGGTGTGACGCTCAACCCTGTGCACATTTCTCCATGACTTCTGTTCCATTCTCCAGTGCCAAGAAAGGTGTTTTTGCCACCCAGTGTCCCAAGAATCTTAGAACACCCTGAATTCTTTTGGGGGAGTAGTCTTTCCTCTCTATGTGCATGTGATGTTGGTGGAACTGTGCCTGAGGGAAGCAGCCCTCCTGCTACTGACACCCTGTGGAGTCCTGAGCTCCTCCTAGTAGGCCCCAGTGTATATAGAGGCTGGGAACAGGATGAGTCCAGTGGTTTCTCCTGGGAATTTGTCACTTGAGCCAGTGATGGAAGTTTGAAGTAAGACTGGAATTCATTCATTTCAGTGGAAGCAACCCAACCAGACTGCTGCAGCTATGGACCATCCCTGGAATTCCTGCTTTTTTCCTGCTGGGGCTGCCTCAATTCCAGGACAAATTTTCTGGTCTTCCTAATACTTTTCTTTCTTTTAAGTTGGTCAGAGTCAGTTCCTGCTACTTACAACCAAAGAACCTGACCGACTCATTTCTAACTTCAGATGGAGTCTCTTGCCATGTTGAATGACTACTTAACTATAGCCAGTGCTGTGTGCTAATGCCAGATAAAATGTGGAACTATCTTGGGGGAATTATTGCACAAAAGGTCTTTGCTTTCTGTCCAGAAAACTAGAGAGTCAAAGAACCACTATAAAACACTATTAAAAGGAAGTTGGGTCATGAGTTTTTGTATCTTCAAACCCCAGATGTTTATTTTTTAACTTTAATTTTTTTTAGTAAAAACTGCACTGAAGTTTCAGACTCTAAGAATAAAATTAACCACAATCCCATCTTAAGTCAATTCAGTGTTTTCACGTGTTCATGTCATCTGCTAGTCCTAGTCTATGTTCAGAACTCAATTTTATTATCAGTGTTGTCAAGGATTATATTTAACACCTTTTGTTATTTTATCATGCATATGTTTCCATTTTGCCAGTCTCCTTTCATTTTTCCCTCACCTCTCCCTCCTACTACCCATAGATAAACAAATGCTAAGAGCAACAAATTCTGCGTGTTGCTTTTTTCACTTCACAATACGTCATGAATTCCCTCCAGTCAGCTGGATCTAATTTATTCTTTTTATTTGGAGGGTTTATAACCATTTACATGTAATGGTTGGGATTAAATCTGCCATCTTGATGTTTGTTCTCTGTTTATCCCATCTGTTTTCTGTTCACTCTCCCCCTTATTCCCTGCTATTGGTTTCTTAGCTATACCTCCTCATCTTCATTTTTAGTGGTTGTGCTAATGTTTATAATATATCCTCAACTTCCACGTCTACTTTAAAGAATAACATTTGAAAGTTATGTATAACTTTACAACAGTAAACTTCCATTTTCCCCTTCCATCCTTTGTTCTATTGTTGTCATTTTATTTCTGCATAAATTAGGAACTCAACATATTCATTGTTTTTGCTTTATGTAGTTAATTACTCTTAGAAGAAATTTTAAAATGAAAAAATACTTTCATGTTTACCCACATATGTACTCTTCATTCCTTTGTGTAGACCCAAGTTTCCCTCTGGTTTTATTTTTCCTCTCTCTAAAAATTTTCCTCGAACATTACTTATGGTGATGTTAAATGGCAAAGTCGCTCAGCTTTTGTCTTAATAAGTCTATTTTACGTTCAGGTGAAATTTTTAAAGGAGATTTTTGCTGTATATAGAATTTTATGTTGACAATATTTTTTTCATTCTGCAATTTAAAGATGTCTCCTGACTTGTGTTATTTCTGAAAAGAAATCACTTATTCTTTTATTTGTTCCTCTGTACACCATGTGCCTTTTTTCTCTGGCTGGTCCTAAGATTTTTCTCTTTATCACAGTTTTTCAGCAATTTCATTATGATGTGCTTTGGTGTGATTCTGTGTGTTTATCCTGCTTGGAGTTCGTTAAGATTCTTAGATCTGTGGTTTCATAGTTTTTATTAAATTTGGATTTTTTTTCAGCCATTGTTTCTTCAAATATTATTCTGCTTCTGTCTCCTCCCCTCCTGCAACACACACTTTCCTGGGACTCCAGTTAATCCTGTAATGAATACCTTGATATCATCCCCAGGTCATTGAGGCCTAATTTATCTTTTCTATGCTTCAGATTGAATAGTTTGTATTATTACATCTTCAAGTTCACTTTTCTTTTTCCATGTCTAAGCTACAGCTTAGTCCCATCCAGTATATTTTTTCACTTCAGGTATCTTAATTTTCATCTCTAGACTTCCCATTTGGTTCCTTTTTATGTCTTCACTGTCTTCCCTGATTATATTCACATCATTTAAAGATTCTTAAACAGACTGAGCATGTTTGTAAGAGCTATTTCAAAGTCTTCGTATACTTGTTCTATCATCTCTGCCCTTGGTGGGTCTTTTTCTATTGATCTTTTTCTTCTGGTTTTGGGTCATATTGTCCTGATTCTTGGTATGTCTAGTAATTTTTTATTGGATGCTGAACACTGAGTTGCTAGGTCACTAAGTGTCTAAACTTTGCTATCCTCCTTCAAAAAATTGTTAGTGTTGGAAGGCAGTTAAATTCCTGGAAGATCAGATTGGTTTGATCCTTTCATGGCTGCTTTTAGCTTTAAGGACAGGTCTGGTGTAGCCTCTGTTCTGGGCTACCTTAGCCCTACTACTAAGGTAACACCTTCTGGGTCTCTTGAATAGTCATTTTGGAAGCTAGGTCTCTTGAAGGCATAATGTGGAAGATCCATGGCTTGACCTTTGTCAAGAGATTCATAAGATTCTCTCTCCACATGATAAAGCTTGAGACCAAAGAGTTGTTGTGAGGGAGAATGGAATTGAGGTTGGCTGCAGTTGCACAGAGGGACCGAACATATGGCTGGATGCTAAGAAACAGTTAAGAGTGCTCTTGTAAAGAAAAGTGGCTGTCAGATAGTTGAACATTATTCACAAGGTGCATAATTCAGTGTGGTACTTGATTCTGTATGTATATAAAGACTTGACAGCTTTTTGACCTGCTGCAGAGATGATACTGAACTTCCTGGTTCCTATTGGGATACGGTGACACTGAAGATTGCATTCATCTAACTATGGGTCTCCTTAGGACTGTCAGCCTACAAACAGGAACTCTGAGGCACTGCTACAATTTTGAAGCCATTGTCCCGCGTTGTGTGTCTTTGCTTACATTCCTGAACCTTACAAAAGTCATTAAATTGTTCTGTGTGGAGCAATTCCTTTCCAGTTCACATTTGAAAAAGCCTATTTTGTTTCATCCATTTGAAAATTCCTTTGGTTACAATTTTTCATCACTACCCCTCGTTCAACACAATAACTGACTTTGAAAATTTCATTATCTGGGGGTGGTTTAAGAGTAAAGCAAGGGAGATGGCTGGGAACCATTTGAAATCATTTCACTGTGTTTACTTCTTTTTCCTGAGCTGGAGTAACTGTGGGGATAGCACCAACAGTATCTGTTTTATAATGTACTTGCTTCTTCCCACCTGGATATTCAACTTGGTGTCTGAGGTTCTTAAAATGAAGCTTTAAGTCTGACTGCTTTTGTTACTGTGATTCTTACAGCATTGTTCAAAACATTTACCCATTCCATTAGGTCTTGCTGATCGTTAACTTGTAGGAAGTATTTCTTCTTCTATTTTTTTTTTAAGCCCAAACTTACCTTGTCTCCATTTAGTTGCATTGTTCACCTTTGAAATGTAGGTAAGTTTAATGTCCCCAAAACAGGTTGGCCCAGAAATAGATTTAGTGGATATTCACTTACAATACCAAACTATCTCTTCTGATATCTATCTCATGGTTCTCTGAAGATTTCCCATTGTTTTTATTTCCTTAATGTTTAGAAAGCCACAGATGTAATCTGACCGTTTTAAAGGTTTGTGTTTTTTGCTCCGTTCTCCAGCCCCAGGATGTATCTTAACAAACATGATATCCTGTAGAGGTCGTAATAGACATAGGGACAACAAGGTCTCCTTACAGTAAACATAAAACTGCCCTGTGATACAGCTGTTGGGAATTCTGTGCACGAGGTTCCAGACAATCAGATTTGACCTTCATGCTTATGCTTAAGAGTATAGGAGCCAATTTCCACTGCCAGTAAAAATTTACTACCCATGGCACAAAGAGACTAACAAATGAAGGAAGTCGTCATAAAACCTGGAAGAAGCAGACAATGCCAAATACACCCTTTGCAACATGAAGTTCAAGTCCTGGAGCCAGAACGCTTCACAGAGCTAGCCAGCTCCAGGCTGAAAGGGGCTGGAACGCACGGAGGTGAGGTTTAGAGGACAAAGAACTGTAATCCATGTTCCATCAAAATGCTGCGGGAAAGCTCACAGGACTTGGGTCTGCATGTTAAAAACAGCACATGTGTCTTTTCAGCTATTTAAACAGATCAACAGCAACAAACCTGCACATGAAGGGAATTACTCTGAACCTGTAGCTTTTTTTTTTTCTATCTTCCCCTCGGGCCACTGAGAAAACTGCTTCCTGGGGGAAACCTTGTGTGACTGGTACCTTAACACTTCGGTGCCACCTGCGTTGTCTTTGCTCCTCTCCATTGTTAATGTTTCTATCCATGAGGATGCTAACTGGATTATTACCAACCTTAATAATGTGGTGCCCTGAACCATGAAGATTCTTATTCCATCGCTGAAGGTCACGCATGTGTACGCCTGAGCTGTGAAATCTCCACGTGCATTAGATATGGTTTTTGAAGCATGCCCTGATTGCACCTGCTTCCTAGAAACTTTGAATTTGTGCTGCAGGCACTCGGGCCCCAAGCCCTGGCCACAGATGACTAGATAGAGTTGTGTGCATGGTTCAAGGTTCCATAGGCTGGCTGAACCAGTCAGATTTTGCTTCTCAGAAATTTGAAGATGCAGTTTCCTTCAATGGTAGGAGCAGCGTCTTGTGCCCAGAGGATGGAGAGTGGGGGAGAGAGGTAGTGGGAGACAAAGAGAGGAAGGGGGAGGGAGAGAGAGACAGGGAGAGAACTTGTATAGAGAGAGGCAGAGAGATCTTGAACAGTGAGACCACCTCTCCGTGGATCGTGAGAAACACAGCTGGAAGCTTTCACTCTTGTGTCTCTGGGTCCCAGGCCCCTTCCAGGAGGACTGGCTGTACTTCCTGCCTGTTCTGTGGGAGTCTCCTTATCAAACTGAGTTAAGTAGTTATCTGTCCTCACAACCTAAACTGCTTGAACAGAACCCAAAGTATCTTAGAAACTCATATTTCTTGCATATTTCTGGCAAGGCTGACTTAGGCTCAGGCAGTATTTCATATTAATCATAAAACAGCAACTTCAGCTCATAGGCACTTGTCATTCTCACTGAAACCCACACAGGACTGGAATTCATGGATTTGCTCAAACCTCTCCCTTGCTGCAGACACTGAGCCTGCACCACCTCTTCAGCCCACCACGGACGAGGCCTGTGTGTGTCTTTCAGGTGCGTGAAGACCTCAGGAGCCAAGGTGAGATGGATGTGTCTGGTGGGGAAGAGACCATTCCATGCCCCCTGTTGTTTAAGAACTCCCTCTTACCACGTTTGCCACCAGAAGGTACTTCCTCTGTGTTGGTGATAAGCGTCCAGGCCTTCATTTCTCCTGATTGCAGCTGTGCACCTCGTGTGTCCTTCTGCTTCTGACTTTTGATGAATATCTGAGATGCATTCAAGTGTACCTGCCACAGCTCTGCGGATTCAGGCTGTTATGCCCTTGTAGCCCGACCCGACTTCATGCCTCCTACCAGGGACCTGCCAGGAGGCTCTGCAGAGTCCAGGCTGGAGTCAGGCCTCTTCCACAAGCAGTGGAACATGGCGTGTATTCCCTGGGCACCTTAACGTTCTGTTCTTTCTTAGGAGTTTGTGACCCCAGTAAATAACATTCTTTTATGAGTCATATTTGTTTAAGAACCTGTTTCTCGGTGAACTCAATGTCCTTGGTTAATGTTAACCTCAGGAGAGATAAAATGTTAACAATACTTGGTTTGACCTCTTATGTCTATTGTGGCCATTCTGTCTATTGTGGTCGCTGGGACTTGGGTCATAGTCAGGGTATCATTATTGTCATTAACGTCTCTTCCCAGAACTACATCTAAAAACCTGGGTCTCTTTAAGTCCTGGATCAATAAAAAGAAACTTGAGGGGGAAATCATCACACTATTAGATCCGTTGCTTCTTTAAGAAGGTTAACAGTGGGGCTTGGCTTTCCTTCTCAGCTTGTGATTCAGAACTTGCTTGGTGTTTGTACGGGCACTGTTCTAGTCACAGTGATATGAGACCCACACTCCTTCCCACAGGAGCTTGAAATCCAGTAAAGAAATAAACGTGATGATGATTTCAAGCATAAAGAACTGAAATCAAAATAAGGTTCTTGCTGATTTCTGCTAAGAGTATGTAGGAACCTATGGAAACCTTCTCAAAAAAGTAGCATCCTACTGCTGATGCAAGTGGGGCTGCCCGAAGGCTGATCCAAGGGCCCCTGCCAAGCAGAGGTGGTCACTCGGAGGAGAGATTCCAGCCCTTATTCACCTCCCCAAGGCGCATACCGCACGCACACAGTGGCCTTGGCTGGGCCAATAATAGCAAAACAAAAACAAAAATGAAAAAATCCTAGCACTGCCCTCCCACTCTGGGCAAAATCCCAAACCCACAGGTAAATAACATCAGAACCTATTGATTCACCCCTGAAACTCCTACTTCAGTGCTACAGAAGTGTGCTCTCCAGACCAGTGCCAACCAACTCTTGCCAGTCTGCAAGAATATGTACAGAAATGGAGAGCGAGTGTTTAGAAACTTTTATGGCAACTTGATCTTGGTGCAACATTTTAATTTAATTTTTAAAAAGTGCCAGTCTGTAAAGGATTGGAAGTTTTTTAAATGGATTACACCACAGATTCACCACGGACAGTTTTAAAAGCATTGCTCTGCCACAGTTTTCGAAGGGAAAAAGCCACTTTACTTCCTGCTCCAAAAAGAGACTCGTGGTGTCTCCCTTTCCTGTACAGTGCGTGGCTTCTCTCTCGGTGTGCTTGCACATGAAAAGACACACAGGAGGCACAGCCGAAAATGCAGCTAGTGACCGACTGCTCTCACAAGCAGATTGAAGTGCTCTATTATTACCTTGTGAAATATAGACCTAGTGGAAGAATTAACATCCATTTACCATTTTCTGATAAATGAATTATACATAGATGGAATATATATACCAGTGCTGAGTTTTTCTTTTAATCTACCCAGCATGCTTGATTTATAGCCAAGGGCAGCTTCTGGTAAGAGATATAAATACGTACTTATCTTTCCTATTTACCTCCAGGGATACGAATATTTTATAACAAACATCATTTTCACCAAGTATCACCTTATCTCTGCTCTGTTTTTCATTTAAGAGAGTCATAAATGTGTTTTCTTGGAATCGCACACTAAAAGTTCCAGAACATTCATGCAGTTTTCCAGGTCTTCACCTGTTGTCAGTTTGCACCAGCTGCTTCTCTCCACCTAACTCTGGGGTCCTTCCTGGGAAGTTAGTCCAACAGAGAAGCCACCACCCACAGGAAGTCCGGGCGCACGCTGAGCAGTGGACAGAGGCCGACACTTGAGGTACGTAAAGGCGTTCCCATGGCATCTCCCAGATTTTGTTTTTGGGGATGACAGGGATAATGAGGAATGGGGCCAGGGAAGTCTCAGGCTCTTGTGTTTGTCCTTATGAATGTGCTGGCCTATGGTTAGGAGCAATGGTCTAAGTTATATGCTGTCCAGGAAAATGTCTAGCGTTACTCATTTGACCTCCACCCCATCTTTTCAAACTGAAGGGTGAGCAAAATGGAATTTTAAAATGCTATGCTGATACTCAATTTTTTTTTTAACAGCCAACCTCTTGGTTCTGTCTGAGGTTTTAGAAGTTAGAAAAAAACATTTTTTGTTCCTAGCATGAAACCAGAAGCCATGCACAGTTAGTTCTTTACTTTCGAGATGCAGCAGAACCCGATGTGCCTGATCAGTTTGGTCACCTAACCCTCCCTGACACTGGACTCCTACACTGAGGACCGTTTAAGCCTGGAGGAAATACTGAGATTAGAAGGTCATGATATAAAGCTCATGTGAGAAGTGTAAGAAATCCTGGTACGAGGTGGGGGAATTAAACTTACCAAAAAAAAAAAAAAAAGTTCTGAGGCTGGATGGTGATGATAGTACGTAATGCCGCTGAACTAAACACTTAAAAATAGTTAAAATGGTAAATTGTATGTATATTTTGACACAATAAGAAGTCAGTCTTATACTAACAATATTCATACAACTCAGTGTGGACACATGTGACCAAAATTTAAGAGAGAAACTTGTTCTAAAAATCAGAAAAGAACAAGGGCATGTGTTTTCATTTTAGCTATAATTCCTCGCATCATTTGAAACCTACAAGGTTAGAAAAAGCCATTAAATGTTGGCATCACACGGGAAATTCACTTCCAATTTATTGGTGGCATGTAAAAGTGTTACTAATTTATATGCAATTCCTCCTAATTAGTTTGTTACATTCATTAAATTATACAACTGAATTAAAAACAAAACAGAAATATCCAATATCTCTTCCCTGAAAATCTTCTGTTTTGAAGCTTTCTCAAAATATAGCAACTATTTAAAAGCCTTCTTTACTTTCATTGATTTTAAATGTCCTTTTTTCACAATTTGGTCTTGCCCTTTATTTGAAGCGTTCTTGCCCCACTCTGCCCCATCTGCCAGCACAGTTAAGGATAAACATCATGGGTTGATACGTCACAGAGTTATAGGCTGCCGATCCTTGTGAAAAAGTTTTTCCTTCCAGTCCTGGATTGATGTGGAGATCACTGCACTGGGTAAGGAGACGCAAGGAGAGTGAGAACATACAAATGCCAGGCAGGTACCCAGACAGGCTCAGGTGGAGCCAGGAGTCTGGAGCAGCAATTCTGTGAGTCTCAGTCGCAGTGAACACAAAGGGGAGAGTTCATTTTTTCTTGGTCACAGTAATACATCAAGGGGATAACCTGCAACAGTGTCAGTGAAATGACACCTCCAAGCAGGAAGGGGCTGTAGAGATCAGTTAGGCTCGCCTCCTCTGTGTGGCTGTGAAAGGAACGCAAAGGCCCGTGGTGGGGCTCCTTCCTCTCCAGCTCTTCACCCAGAAAACAAAATGACCACAGGCAAAACCTGCCTATGTAATACACACAGGTGATTATCCCCCTTACAAGAGAACCCGAATCTGATTTTCATACACCACAGCATTGAACAGACCTCTTTTTATTTATAGTAAAAATACAGAAACGTGAGAGAACATTAGCATCAAACACGCTGTCATCCTTAGAAGGGGCTTGTAACTTTGAAGTAGTATGTCATTAGCCAAGATTTTTAAAGTTATTTTGTGTTTATTGAAATTTGAAACAAACTAGCAAAGTACCTCCAAAATAAAGATTACCAAAGTAAACTAGGGAAGTATGTCCAAAATAAAGACGACCAAAAGGTAGTCAGCCTGAGGACATTAGTTGTCTATTGTTGTTGGAACACATTACCACAGACTTAGCGACCTAAACGCCACACGTGTGCGATCCTACAGTCCTGCAGGTTAGAGGTCCGACACGGGTTCCACAGGGCTGAGATCAAAGTGCTGTCAAGGCCGCGTTCCCTTCTGCAGGCTCTAGGGGAGGGTCCACTCCCCGGCCTTCTCCAGCTTCCGGGGGCCGCCCCCACTCTCCGGCGCGTGGCTGCTTCCTGTAACCGCAGTAACGTCCTTCCTGTGCCTGGTGCCAGTCACAGAGCCAGTGCTGCTGCGCCTGACAGCTCTTCCCCACCTCACATTTCCCTCTGACTGACACTCTCCCAAGTGCCTCTCTACCTTTAAGGACCCCTGTGATTACATTGGGCCCACCTGGAGCACGCAGACTACTCTCCCTAGTTCAAGGTCAATGGATTAGTACCTTAATTCCACCTGCAACCCTACTCTCCTTTGCTGTTGAACCCAACGGTATTCACAGGTCTGGGGGTTAGGATGCAGACACCTGGCGGGGGTGGGGTGGGGAGTGTGAGGCTACTTACCACACGTTAAATACACATGTAAATACACATTAAATACACCAGTTTAACAGTTTTGTGACAGTTCAGTAATTGTCATTTAATTGACTCAATCTACAGAATGTATCTTTTTAATTTATATAAAACCTATTAAACTGGTCAGAAGCAATATTAAACAGGCCAGAGCAAAAAACATAAAGAGATATAAAACAAACTGTACAACCTCACAAAGTAGTGGCTATGTGTGTATGTGTTTATATGTATATCTAAAACTATACCTGTATGTGTGTGAGTGTAAACACCACACACACATACACATACACACAATTTTAAAGTTAATCAAACGATCCTGGAAAGTCGAAATACCATAGAGACTCCTGGGAAGGTAATGCTTTATAAAATAAGGGCATGTTTTTGCAGATCCCAAAATCAGCCAAAGACAAGATTCTTAAGAACAGCAAGGTTATAGACAAATTCTTTCTTTCCCTTTAGTCCTTTTCCCCTACTTGTTTTCTTCCCGCTTTTTTTCCTGTTGTTCAAAATAAACATTCTTGTGCTCTTAAAGGCCTGCTGCGTGTGAAATGACCAGAGCCCTTAGGAACAAGGTCAAACCAGCAACCCACAAATACATTAGTGCAGCTGCTCTAGAGGAAATCGCGGAAGACAAAGGGAAGGCACTTGAGTTTGCATCCAGTGTACCTGTAATCCCAGAGAGGAAGCTCCCCATTCCTTCAGTGGCAGCAGCACTAGCTCTGGTCTTTGAGAAACATCTCGTGTGAGCACTGTCACTGGCGAGAGCTGGTGCCTGGTCCAGCCGGACTTAAAAGACAGGAATGTGGTAGTGGCGGTCATTCTCGGTCAGCAGGGAGATCTCCGGCCACTCCCTGAGCGACTCCTCTGGGTAGCAGACTTCAAAGTCTCGGGAGTTAAACTTGAACAGTCTGAACACTTTTATCTTCACTTCAAGGGAGTATCCAAGTATAAACATATCAATCTGGGGAAGAGATGAAAGAGGTCACAAATACACATTTCCAAATTGCTGCCTCCCACCAGCAGACAGAGAGTGTTCCTCTGCAGCTGGGTCACAGACTTGCTGACAGACCCACACGTGAACCACGGGGCGGGCACAGAGCTGGGAGCCAGCGTCCACCCCAGGGAAGGCGGGCACGAGCGGGGGGCACCTCTGGACGCGAGTGTGAAGCAAGTACAGGGAGAGCTATTTGAAAAAGAAACTAATAAAAAATAAATGCTCACAATAAAAATTACTCTTTTCCAACTAGTTATTTGTTTTAAATCAATGTTTATTGAAATGTCAGATAAGTCTGAGCACCTCTTAGGAAAGCAAAGCAAAACAAAACTCCTTTCCTGTGGGGATACAAAAGCATTGTGTGGATTTTAAATTTTTCAATGATTTCTATTTATCTGCAGTAAGTAACCACATGCTTTCCCAAATGTTATCTCATTTCCCAACTGGGTGACCTGAGTGGGTCCTTATTCTCCTGGGCAACCCCTGTTGTGGGAGGAGCCGTTCCCACCTGAGAGGCAGCATGAAGGTCAGAAAGGCTCGGGCACTGCTGCTCACCGGCCACAGGGCTGCGATGACGCAGCGACCGGCACGGCCCGAAGGCTTAGCACGCTTCCCTTCCTCACTGGAGGGCCAGCGATCCCCAGCCCCCACCTCTCTGCAGCTGGGTTTATCACTGCTGGACGTTAGCCCCACACCCCTCTGTGCTCAAGCGTTACCACCATCGTCCTTCACTAAACACACACGAATCTTCTGCCCCGTGTACCTGCTCAAGTCCACACGTGTCGCCTACAGAATTCAGGTGATTCATCATGAAGCTCAAAGGATCGGAGGAGGTCTCCCTGGTGAACAGGAGCCGGAAAGGACTGGGAATGGCCTTCTTAGTCTTCATTTGTTCATAGACCTCAGTGACTTGGTAGAGCATGATGAACTTCAGAGCTTCGTACAGTTTATATTCCAGAAGAGCATCAGAGAAAAGGCTGTTGCACATACTCCCTCTCTTGTGATAATCCTTAATCCCACTGAATTCAGTCCACTAAAAACACAGATGTAGAAGTGACACTCAGAAGGGTCAGGGGAATACGTACACCACTGCGTAATTTTTAAACCACTTATAAAACAAACCAGAGATTAACAGAGGGGAGTGGAACTTTAACTTTTCATTTTATATCTTTAGACATTGATTTTTTTAACCCGAAGTATTACTTTTACAGTAACAAACTAGTTTCAATGATTTTTTTTTTTTTTTCAAAAAACCACCACGTATAAAGGTAAAATACTAAACAAGTCAGTTTCCTAAAACTACCTCTCGGGTGGCTGGGTTACACAAGGGATGCTCCAGAGACAAACAGTGCTGACTGGTGTTCTTCACCAGCCACTGTGCCAGGGCACAGTTTAAAGCACTCCACCTGTGTTCACTCACTGAGTCCTCACAATAGCCGTACCGGCCAAATACTATTTGAATTCCAGTGTTACAGATCAGAAAGACGTGGCAGAAAAATGTTGTACTCTTTCCCAGGGAAGGTTCATTTCAACAATCTAAAACCTATGTCTTTATTAAAAGGCAGGAAAAACTCTTAGTCAAATCATAACATGTGAGCTGTCCCCGAGTTACTAATAGCCCAGAAAAGCATTTCTGAGTGACCTGTCTGGATCCCGCACTATATTTTTCCGGGGAAACACAGGTACATGATTGTCAAGGTTTCCTGGCCAGCCCACAAAAGCCCCCTTAACCCATTAACAGGCCTAACAATCACCTAGAACGTGGCTCTTGTTCATGACTTGGAAGGAGAAGGGATAGGAAAGGAGACGGTTGGTTCCTGGAAGAGTTTTTCTGCCCACACTTCCTCCTTACAGGACAGGAAGTGACAGGCCTGACAGGAGAGGCAGCGGTTACGCGTTGGATGCGTGATTTCATGCCTAGTCTTTCCCCTCAGACACTCACCTGTGTTTTCAGTAATTCCACACATTTGCGTAATTTTCCAAACACATTTGAACCTGTATACTTCTCAGGACCAAAACTGTATTGCTGGATCCAATTACAACCTTGTGAAAAGAGCAGTTTTTCAGGAAGCTTGAAAAGGAAGTAGATGCCAACAGTGATCAGTGTCTCAACATGTCTTACACACAGTCTGGAATATGTCACAGCAGATAATCTTATCTCATTCGGCACTCTTCACTTTAAAAGACTATAACAGCAGTTAAGTAACAACATGTAGTCTTTTTTTAGATTTCTGGATTAAGTGATTTGGATCATCCTCTTAATTCACAATTTCACAACGGAGGAAAACCTAAATAAAAATTATGTCTACAAAAACAATTTATCTTTTTGAATAAAACACTTCCCAGACTTCCTAGATATATCTCTTTAGAAATTGTTTTTAACCCGACAGCGTTACAGTAACATACAGTACATACAGTACAGTGTGTTACAGTAACATAGTACATCGGGGAGCACGTGGGTTTTAGAAGGGTACACTTTGGGGTTCAAACCTAGCTCTGTCACTCCCCTGCTGAGAGGTTACTCAACCCCTCAGCCTCATCCTCCACTGTAAATCAAGGACAGTGCTATCCACTGTGCAGGACTCTTGCTGGGATTAAATACAATCATGGAATACATGAGAATCTGATCCGCCATGGGCATCTGATGCATTTCCCCACCTGGCCAAGCCTGTGGAGCCCAGGGCCTCTGTAGCACTGTCTGTCCTCAGCAACCAGCAGCAGGGCTGGCACACAGCATACACTTGACAATTGCTAGATGAAACTAAACTGCCAATAGAAACAATTCTAAGTAAAAGATGCCAAGGAATTAGAACGTGTGTAGTTATATATATACATACATATGTATGCATATACTTGATATTTCTTTGCTCCTCCATCCTTAAGTGTGCATCTGTGGTTAGGCATACTACATTCAAATAAAAATTAAGGTCACAAATCAAAAATATACTGCCTAGCTGTACACCAGAAATTACTACAACATTGTAAACCAACTATAGAGTTCAATAAAAAGAAATTTTTTTAATGTGCTGCCTTATTAAGAAAATGAAAAAACAAGGCACAGACTGGGAGAAAATGTTTGCAAATGACTTATCTGATAAAGCATTTGTATTCAGAATAACTCTCTCAAAACAATCAATAAAAAAAGAAAAAAGAACCCAATAAAAATGGTAAAAAGATCTGAACAGAGACTTCTCCAGGAAGATAACATGGATGGCAAATAAGCACATGGAAAGATGCTCAGCATTGTTACCCATTAGGGAAACATAAACTAAAAGCACAGTGAGACAAATGCACCCCTATTAGAATGGCTAAAAAAACAAACAAAAACCCTAGGATGCGGAGCAACTGGAAAGCAGACATTATTGGTGGGAATGCAAAATGCCAGAGCCACTCTGGAAAACCGTTTGGCAGGTTCTTAAAAGTTAAACATAAACCTATCATATAATCTAGCAGGTATTTACCCAAAAGGAATGAAAACTTATGTTCATACAAGTCCTGAATGGGAATATTTATAACAGCCTCATCCATAACTATCAAAAACTGGAAGCAATCCAGACACCTTTCAAATGGGTAAACAAAATGTGCTACATTCATACTAAGGAACACCACTCAACAACATAAAGACTGAAGTACAAATTCACGGAACAACACGGATGAGCTATAAATGCATTTTGCTAACTGAAAGGCAGATTCCAAAGGCCACACACTGGATAATTGCATTTAGACGACAGGCTGGAAAAGGCAAAACTAGGGGGACAGAAGACATGTCAGTGGCTGCCCGGGGCTGGGGGTGAGAGGAGCACTGACAGTCAAGGGGTACAAGGGCATCTCTGGGGTGGGGGTTACACTGTGTGCATTTGTCAACACTCAGGTAACCACATGGTAGAAAGGTAATTTCAGTAGACCACCTTACTTACAAAGGACAGATGCCCTTCTCAAGAAAAAAATGCCAGCATTAACAACAAACAAAACTGAGTGCAGCTATCTTTCTGAGATGACTTATTTGCAAACTGACACGTGAGACAGAGGACTGGGCTAAAGCACCTTCAGTCTCATGGCGCCCTGTGCACCGAGCCACCCACAGAAGACCCGGAGCATCTGGGCTGCGGTGCCCATCAGTGGGACTTTCCCCAAGTTTCTGTGTGAGGACGTACCTTCACAATGTCCTTTTCTTTCATCCAGGATGGAAAAGAGAGGCCCTGGCTGAAGATCTGAAATAACACCGACCTTAGCGCATCGTAGTTGTCTCTTCTGACTTGGCGAACACATTTAATCCGCCGCCGCCAGAACAGCTCCTCATACGCCTATCGGCACAAAAAAGAAAAAGTTGTTTTTCATACCACTGGATAAGAGACTAGAGAAAGTGAATTCACTGCAACTTCAGCAAGGTCTTTCTGCCAAGCAAAGTGGACAGCAGAAACAAAACAAGTATAAATTATGAACGTGACCGCGTGCAACTTTAAAGTGACTTTTGTGCAAATAGAGTCCGTGCCATGCTGTTTCAGTTAATAAATCCCTGGAAGCGCAGAGTTAGGGAATGTCATTTTGGGGAGATGATGGCAGTGAAGAATACTAGTATATACTTTTAAGACCATGCTAAAGAATCATTTAAATAATGTTTTGTTTTGTTTTGGCTTTTGCTAGTGACAAGGTTGGACAGCACTGCTGGGAGTATTTACCAAGACTGGTCCAATGGGAAGTTCTAAATTCCTCAAAACATCTCATGTCAAAGTGCCTGAGCCCTTCCAGGGCCGAAGTCTCCACTGCACGTGCAGATGTTTAAAAGGCCTGGCCGGGGGAGGGCTGAATAGAGTACAACGCTCAAGTGTCCTGAAATCACAGACCTAATCTACCCAAGTCCTCGAAGGCACTGGCTCAGGGGAGAGGCCCGAAGGCCACGTCTAGCAGCTGTTTAGTTTTGATTAGAAGCCACTGTTGTTCCTGGCGCCACACGTGGTACTAGCTGATCTTGGGTAAAACGGAGTGGAACGCGTGTTTCCTGGGTTTTACACACAAAACTCTCCATCCTCCGCGAGCTGTGTAAACAGACACACCTTCCTCATCAGCCTGGCACGGGGCGTCTCTCCTTTCCATTCTCTTGCACAATAACTGAGTAAATCAACTTCCGCCTCCACGCTGAGGTTCCCTGAACCAAATCAAAAATACAGGGTGGTGAACTTTCCCTTTCCTCTCCCTTCCCAAACCCTCTCTGCACCTTAAAAATAAGGAAACGTAGGCAAGAGAATATTTACTTTTGAATTTTCTCTGCAGATATCCAATCCACCTGAAAGATAAAGGGAACGATAATGTCAAAATTCTGTTTTGATAGCAAGGGTATTTGTGAAATTTAAAGAGGATATGACCACGTACCATTTCAGCCGGCGCCCTAAATATAAATGCAGCCTTCTGAAGTAGCAGAGGGCAGCCGCCAGCAGGGAGACGGCCAGTGTCACGGAGCCCTTTGCTACCCTCCACGCGGCATCTAAGGCTTGGCTGGTGACTAGTGTCCAGGAGTGAACTTGGTCATTTCCTACAAAAATTTAATAATAATAATAATAATGAAAAACACATAACAATTACACAAGTCTGCTTTGTTTATAGGGAAAAACAAGACACATTGGATAGTTTTTACCTGCAAAATATCTATCATTGACTTATATAATCATTATATTATCATAATATTAATATATAGTATCAATAGTGTTTTAAAGCATTCAAAAATTCAGTCTAAAAATTAAGGAAATGCCTACTTGTCTTATAATCAGTGTCATATATAAGAATATCTTTGTTCCTCAAAACTCAAGAGGAATAGGGGACATAAAGAGCATGGGTTTCAGCATCCCTCAGACCCAAATTTAAAACCCGTTTTTCCTTATGCAGAAGTGACTGTGGGACACCTAACTTCTTTTACCCTGAACTGTCTTGATTAATATGAGAGTAAAAATACTGATCTCATTAGGGGAAGACAGAATGAAATTATTTAAGAACCAGCCCCATACACCTTGCATTGTGTAGAAAATCTGTTAAATCCAAGCATGATCAAGGATTCTGCCTGGCACCCAGCCTGCAGGAGTCCACCACACCAGGGGG
Organism: Camelus ferus; assembly: GCF_009834535.1. NCBI lineage: Eukaryota > Metazoa > Chordata > Mammalia > Artiodactyla > Camelidae > Camelus > Camelus ferus. Next base: position 10,509,177 of record NC_045698.1, on the reverse strand, counting down.
CCTCCACCCCGCCGCCACCCACTTCTTCCCACATTGCTATCCTTCTGTCATTATGGGCCATGACATGTGGTGTCACCTTAACACAGACGACGAGACTCAGACGGCAGGCACAGGGGCAGCAATCCCAAAAAGTGGGCCATGTAGCAGAGTCATGGGCAGAGCTAGGTGTGCTCCTTACAGGCACACTGTGACTCCCGATGTGACAACAGAGAAAGTTCAGGAGGGACAGGGCAAACTGCACACTTGCAATATTTTACTATGTGCGGAAGGGTCCGAATGATACTACGTTTAGCATGTAAAAGCGCTGATGTACAAATGAGGAGGAGAACTTCTGAACAGTGGCCAAACCTCCTAGGGTTCATTGCGAAACAGTTCCCTCCCCTCCGCGGCCCACGGTTTAGTAAACTTCCAGTAATTAACTGCAGTGAAAGCCTCACGGATTCGGACGCTACCATTTGAGCATTTTTGATTGGATGGATATTTGATATGCATATCTCAATAAAGTTGATATACATTCTCAAGAAAGAAACAGATATACTCTCCATTGAGAAAGAACTTACCAGCAAATAAAAATATACATATTTACAGTTACTTAAAAGGACATTTTCAAAAGCAGGCGCTTACCTGTTTAGGACAAATGATTAGCAATTATACATTTACTCCTACCTAGGTATTTAGGAGACATTTTTAAGTGAACTGTTGAAAAATGTAAGCTATCATGCCTTTACACTTCTAATTTAGACTTTTATTAATTCAGACTGATTTCCTAACTTTGAAAACCCTGAATTTTCAAAGCTAGGAAGTGGACTATATTACACAACATTTTACAGTTTGTGTTTTCTCTTCACACAAATTGGACACCTTTCCATGTCATTACATTAGATCTACATTATTCTTTTTAACAAATGTGTAATATTTCAGTATAAAAATAGATCATCACATAGGACATAAAGCATTTGGGTCGTTTCCCGTTTTTCACTCTTACAAACATTGCTGAGACCAACATTCTCCTCCAACAGTCCTTGTGGACTCACGGTAGCTTTCACACTTAGCATGATTTCTAGAAGAGGAAACTCTGGGTCAAAGCATGTGCACATTTCCAGTTGTGACAGATATTGCCAAAGTGCCTTCCAAAGCAAACTGTCAGTCAACATTCCTGCCACATGCACTGGAGCCTCTGTTTTCCGAAACCCCAGTCCAGGTCGTGGCTTCTCACTGTGGTAACATGTCCACATCTCTTCTTCTGTGAAGAGCCTTTCAGAGCATCTGCCTGCTTCCCGCTGCGCTGCCCTCATTTTTGTGCAGATTTGGAGGGCTTGCCGTGACAGGGACAGGCGGCTGCCCTTCTGGGGGGCCCTGCTCTAACTTGTCACAGACTCCAGCCAACATGCTGCATTCTTAAAAGATACTGCCCAGCCCCTTGGGGCATTTGATTTGAGATCCCTGAAATGGGGCCTTCTTCTGAGCATGAGGCCTCTTGGCAGCTGCCTGGGGCTTCCACGGGGACCCACTGCAGATTTTGGTCTCCTAACTCCTACACATGCACACACACACACACGCACACACTTCCCTAGCCTATAGCCCTTGAAATTAAACCCCGCCTCCAACCCAAGGAAGGGAGATAGAATCACTTATCAGAAAATGACATGTGAGGGCTCACCACCCCCTCCCCACGCAGACCTAGACTAACTCCCTCCACTCAACACTCCCACAGGTATCGGTCAAGTATCTCAAGCCGAGACGAGCCAGGGAGCATGTGGCGGGGGCAGGGGTGGGTATCGGGGAGCCTCCTGGAGGCAGGACTCAGGAAGCCACACGAGAGCGGGCTCACAGACAAGCCCGTGGTGCTCGTGTAATCTAGCATGAACACATGGCCAGGAGTGGGGCTTCTAAGTCAAAGGAGAGGAAGCAGAATGTTTCAGTAGGAAAAAGCATGACCTCACTGATCATTAAAGGAGCTACGATTTGAGCTTTTGCTCTGTGCCAGACCCTGTGCTAAGTGTTTTATGGGAATTGTCTGCTGGGGTCCTGCAAACGCTGTTGTGGTGTGAGGGACGTCCGCCCTTGCGTGTGTACTGTATACACGGGGTGGGTGACCCCACCGCCCCAGGCTTCTGTTCCTTAACCGCAGAGGGAAGTGTGCGGCCCAGCACTGGGTAAACGGGGAGGACTCCTCTCACTGTGGTTCCCCTAGTGACACGGAGTCACTGCAGCATCTGCCTCTGCTGTGACAGTTGCAGGAAACGCTGGAGAAGTGGGAGCTCGCCATCGGGCCCACGGCAAGCGCCCAGCCCAGGTCCACCATTATCTCATCACCCTTACTGCACAGCCCAGGACAGCGCGAGGGAGAGCAAGATTAAATAAACCTCAGAGCCAGTGCTCTGGCACGGGCACGTGACATGGGAGCCACACCGCCTCACGCGCCTGTCCCGCCTTGGAGTGGCGTGAATCGCACATCAGCTCTGCTGCAGCAAGTGGAATTCAGACTTTAAAAAGGGAATTGTAAAACGGCCTCCTGGGTGTGTCAGTAACTGGATTACAATTCAGAACAACAGACACAGAGGAGAGCACCAGCAGCGAGGCGCTGAGCAAGACTGTCGTGGCTGCAGTTCTGATGATCTCCTGAGTCAAATCTCATTTCCCCAGAAGCAGCTGGGAGGGAATAAAATCTTCCATGTCAGCGTCTTCACGGGTCCCATCCTCCGCCAGCCTTCCAAGGAGCGGCCACCACCGCCCACCTGACTTCGCTCTGCCCACCAGGGAGCGGGCCTGGGGGTGCCCACTGGGCTAACAGGACAGGAGGGGAGACTCCACCAGCAGGGATTCGGTCCTGGAGAGTAAACGGGAGCGAGAACAAGAGCAAGAGATTGGGGGGGGGGCAATGAAGAGGCAGAAAACAAGCATTGCCAGGAATTACAGGTTTGATCCTCTTTCGTGCTTGTCAAGACACAAAAATGAAATTTCTTTTTAATAGTTTGGGACGGGCCCACTTGACTGGTGGGTGCAATGAGGCACCAGATGGGCCCAGGGCATTTCTGTGGCACTGGGAAGTGGATTAACTGGGTCTCCTGCACCCTCCGGTCATCAGCAGTGAAGCCTGCCAAGGCCCCAACCTGTACAATCAGACGTAACACTTGAGGAGCTCACATGTCCCTGAAGCTGGCAGCGTGGCGACCTGACCCTGAAGTCGCGTATGTGACCGCCTGGACTGTACACGGCAGGTGGGACCACTGACTACAACTGGGGAAAAAAAAGCCACTGTGTTTTTGTGGTAAAACTCTACTTAGAATTTTTTCCGTTCTCTAAAATTTACCAAAACTGAAATAATTCAAACATTAAAACAGGAAACCAAAAAGAAAAAAAAACCCTGAAAACAAAACTTAAAAGACGCTGAAGAGCCGGAAACCGAGTGATGACGCCGACAGCACTTCTCCCCGGAGCCTCGTGGAGGCGGGTGGCCTCTGGGATGGGAACGCGGTGATGCTCTGGATCCAGAGAGCCCGCCCTCCCCACCTGCCCATCCCACCAGCAGCCAGCCACAGGGCTCGGTCCACTTCCTCCCAGTTTACTCCCAGCGCCACCCCAGCACGTGGCCCTTCCTCTCTACCCACGTCTGCACTGCCCTGGGGTTCTGTGCTGCCCCCGCCACCTGTGTGCGGCCCACGGACTTTCTCCCAAAGCAGAGGGGGTAGATCAAGATCCACTGAGTAGGCCTTGGAAGGGGAAGCTAGGCCCGAGCTAAAGACGGAAAAGGCCATTTAATCTTGATGTCTGAGCTAGCAGAGGGGGGAAGACACATCACATGGTAAAATCACCCTCTTAAAAACTTCAAGATGAGAGCTTCACGGCGGAGGCGTGGGGAGGGTGGCCCGCCCAGAGGGCATGGCAGCTCTGCGCACCGTCCTACACACCTCACCCCGTGCACCTCTTCCATCTGGCTATTCCTGACTTACATCTCTTTATAATAAACTGGTAATCTAGTGAAAACAAAATAAAAATCAAAAACACTTTAAAGTGAAAAATACTACATTGAATTTAATAAACACAACAGATATTTCTCTTGGCTGCAATGCCATATTCTGGCTAACTAGCAAGAAATGGGAGAGTAGGGGGTTAAGAGAGAGACTGAGGGGTTAGGATGCAAACAGGGTGAGGGGGTGGGAGGGGCAGCCAGCCCGGAATGGCCGAGCACACCTCTGTGGCAGGCTGGGGCACTGCTGAGAGATGTCAACTGAGACCACCAGGTACAGTGGACCAGGAGGCCCAGGAAGCCCCTCCTCCCTCCTGCCCCTTGCCCTCTGGTTCCACTACCTCTTCCCACCCTGGACTGGGCGCCACGCCAGGTTGGCAGGCAGTGAAGTGAGAAGACAAAGGCCTTGGCTCCAGGGAGCTCACGGTCTGGTGGCACGATGCCCTCCAGTCAGGAAGGGCTACCAGGCAGCGTGTCCAGGCCCACAGGTTAGCACAGCCTTGGGGCAGGCTCTGGCCAGGACACAGAGTAACACCAGGCCAGGCCCCGTGCGCTGGATGCTCAGGTGGGCCATCTCTCCTGGAGGTGAGTTCTGAGAAACTCAGGCTCGAGGATAAAGCAAACTATGCTGCATTGGTCCAAGCACTTCAGCCAAGCAATATGCACACAGAATGATGAACACAGAGAACAGATCCTGCGAGGCCGTCAAGGCTTCTGAATAATTTAGAGCACGGGGAGACTGCGAGACGTTCTGTAAGTCAGCATAGCACAATGAAAAGACTCTTGCAAAACCATAGGTGAGGTGGTTGCTTTTGTATCCACTATGGGGGAAATATTCAGAACACATATCCTTTTAACCAGTCTTTGAAATGGTGAGGTCAAAAGACTTTCTACGCTTCTGTATTTCAGGTATTAATCCTGCTCAGCACAGGAACAACGGGCTCCCACCTCACAATGTGTGCAGCAACCCACAACTACAAGATCAGTATCACTGAGGAAAAGAACCACCAGCGGGAAAGCTTTTTATCTTGAGAGTCATGACCAGCGAGACACCCAATGGTAGCCCCGTCATGCAACCAACTGAACAGTGCTCCTCGCACAATCCCACAGGCCTGGGCACGCGTCCCCCAAGGCTGTTGCCAGCCAAGAGTCAGCAAAAGCAGCAGGGAACTGCTCCTTGCCAAATGCTGGCAGGACTGTGTGCGTGTTTTTCATAAGATCATGGCTCGGGGTTTTTTCATGTACTGGGCACATCTTGAGGCATGTTCAATGCAACCCACCACTTTAATTTTCGAACTGTGTGGAGCAGGTTTAAAACCAACCCAGCTACAAAAACACAAAAGCTGTAGGTGGAATGAGTGTCCATCGGAGAGCAAGCTGTAATTCCTTCTCCGGGGAGTCCCAAAACTCCAGGTCACTTTATCCAGCCTGGCAGGCGCCCTGGCCCTGGCCTGGTGGGGACAGCAGACTGGCAGAACAAGCCCAGGACTCTATTTTCCAGCTGCAGAACCGCAGACAAATCACTTGGCCTCAATGATCCCCAAAGTCTTCCCAATGGCGCAGACCTACAGTGATGACAGAGGGCTGGACCGCTGAAAAGCAAACACTATAAGCCCTGAGCGTGCTCGTGATCACACAGGCACTACGCACCAGCCAGCTCTCGGCGGGGTCCCAGCCGCCATCTGCCTCCATCACGTCATGACATGTGTCTCCACATGTCTCAGGGTGGGCCTCGCCCTCGGGTGGGAGTCCCTTTCCTTTTCGTTATGTCTCCCTCTCTGTCGGTCAAATCTATCATTATTCTCTGACTACAGATGAAGCTGTTCCAGTGGGCCAGGCACTGGGCCAAGAGCTGGTGCCACAGCGGTGGCCGCACTGATTCACACATGGAGGGACTGTCCTAGTGTGTCTGGAGCATGACAAGGCAGCGCTCCCGAGGACAAGGGGTAACGTGGGGACCTGACCTGGACCGGAGTCCGGGGAGGCTTCCCCAAGGATGTGAGGCAGGGCGGAGACCCAGAGCGCAGACGGGAAAAGGAGGGGGCCCGCAAGGCTCAGGGCAGCAGGGCCTCTAGATCCCCTTAGAGATGCTGATGTCAGACTGAGGAACAAGGAAAGGCCTCGCCAGGTTTTAAGCAAAAGGCTAGTGTGACCAGATCTGTCACCACAACTTTTTTTTTTTAATTCCCCTTTTATTTCAGACTTGTAAGTCGCAGCACCAGGACCAATGATCACCAGCTGCCCAGGTACCAAAAAACTACGCTTCCGAAGTCTCTTGCTGTGGATTCCACAGGAAGAGCACACAGGTGCTTCATATGTCGCCATAACTTGAATTGTTACTCCCCGGGGTCACGAGGAACACCTCCAATTCCTCTTCCACGCGATAACCTTTTAGATCTTTCACAGAATCACAGGATGCTTTGGGCTGAAGGAGCTGGAATCCTGCTTGTTCTCCGAGGCCTGATTCACACCAGCCCCTCAGCAGAACAAATCTGTCCCCAGATTCACCCTCTGCACACCATGCGCACTGCAGGTCGTTTCCAGTTCGGGGTATTCACAACTGTGTCCCCTACTGGCCAGAAGCCCCTCTGAGATGAAAGCTGAACCTCAGTTCACTGTGGACCTGGCCACCTGATGGGCTGTCACATGCACACTGCATCTTTAAAGCCCAGGGAAACGAGCAGAAGCCTGAACTTGAACCCACATATTCTAACTCAAGGTCAGTGCCCTTTGAATTAACTACACAACTGCCTTCCCTGAGTAACTGTTCCAAGAATTCAAAACAATTAATAAGCACAAACTCAGAAGGCAGCTGTCACTTCCACCATGACTTTCTCTTCTAGATCAAACACTCCCCGTTCCTTCCACCAGTCCTCACATGACATGGTTTGGTCAGGGGGTCCCTTCATCAGCTCCATCACTTCCTGGGACCCACTCCACACGGAAGGGAGAACGCAGGTCAGAACACAATGTCCTGAGTGTGACCCAACCCGGAGAGAATTCAACAACATGACCACTTCTTCATTCTCCTTTGGGAGTCAGCAAGTTCTCTGCTCAGGGTCAGAAAGTATGTACTTTAGGCATCTCCAGCCATCTGGTCTCTGTCCCAGGTACTCATATCTGCCCCGACAGAGTGGCAGCAGCCATCAGACAATACACAGCAGGGCAGTGTTCCAAGAAAACATTTTTATGGACACTGAAATTTGAATTTCACGTAAGTTTTACATGTCAGCAAATAGCGGTCGTCTTCTGATTTTTTTCCAACCATTAAAAAATGTAAAAAGCATTCATAGGTTGTAGGCCATATAAAAACTGAGCTGGACGGATTCGGCCCATGTACCGAGTTGGACAAACCTTGTCCTAGATGGTGCATTCAAATTGATGCTGCCTGTGATTGTATTTGTATTGACTGGCTGAGAAATAAAAAAGCCATCAGCTCACGTGCAGCCTGCCGTCAGCCTGAAGCCCTTTAGGCCAGTTGCTGGGGTGCGTCTCCCCATTTGCTGAATTGGAGGGGGCAGGCAATTTCATCCTGCTCTCCTCAAACCTCCAGATGGAAGAACCTTCCTGGAGACCTGGCACTGGCCTCCACCCACCTCTCTCCCTCCTTACTCCTTCCAGAGGGAGCCTTATCTGATGGCAGGTGTCAGAGCATCTGCTCAACTTGGCCCCCTCCTCTCCTCCCCGCTCTGCCTGCCCGCAGGGAGGTGCCCTGGGGCGGCTGTCTCTGTGGGAGAGAGGCCTGACCTTTCAGGGGTGAGTGCGGTGCAGGCACCACTAACAAGCCCATCTGGCCACACAACTAAGACATAATGGGTTTTATTACCGAGCTGACATTTAAAAAGTCCCTGACTCCTGTGTCCACCTTTCAGTTATTTCAGAACCTGGGAAGGGAAGCAAGGGGTTACCCAGCTCATGTGCACAAGTTCTGCGCTGACACACATCCCTGCTAAATGTCACATTACCGGACTCGCCTTACTGCCGCGAGCTGCCATGGCTTTCGTGATGCACTGTCCGTCTCTTAACTCTTAGACCTTTAAAGATTAAGCTTGTTTTCCACATCCCAACACAAATCATTTGTAAACATGTGACCCAGAGAGAACTAAAGGTAACTCTGAGGCAAGCCACGCTTCACTTTCGCCCCGCAGTGATTTTTCCATAATGAGTCTTTTGGCCTCTGTTGCTAATGGTTACTAATCCTTCTAATTGGCTTCCCTCCTCCAAAGCCATTTTCCACTCTGAAGCCAGCAGTGTGTTTGCTGTTTTGTTTTGTTTTGTTTTGCTTTTTACATTCAATGGATGTGTCATCTTTTATTTAAAAATCTTTCTGGCTTTTCTCACTTGTAGGAGAGACCCGCATCCCGGCGGCCAGGGACATGGGCTGGAAGGGCCCCTAAACCAGCGTAAGAGGCACAGATGCACCACCTATTGCACCGTCCCAGCCAGAGGCCTCGGAGAGCTGGTTCTCCAGGAACCAGGAACCGGCCTCACCTTGTAACCCCAGCCACCGAGGGAGCCCACTGAGGAGTCGGGATGGGCCCCCTGCGGCGGGCAGCCCAGGGCAGGCCTCCCGCCCTCCTCCCCCAGCCTCATCCTCTCCCTCCTCTCACAGACCCATCTACCTTCTCCTGGTGCTTTAGATCCACTCTCCTAAAAAGAAACCAGTGGCTTCAAAACAAACTCGTCAAACATTACAGAGCATTGTGCTCGATGTCTGTGGACTGGCAACATCACTGCCACCTGGGCACTCAGAGATACAGATCCTTGGGCCCCACGGAAGCAGAATCCCGGATCCACAAGAGCCCCAGCGATTCACGCACACACCCAGGTCTGAGAGGCGCTGCTCCGGAGCAGAGGAGCACACTTGTCCGGGCTCCTCCTTTGGATTTTCTGATTTATTGGCCTGCGGCCCAGAGCCCCGTCTTTTTTCTAAGCTCCCAGGTGATGCCAGTGTATCCCCGGTGCTGAGAATCACTGCTCTGAAGTCAAGGCTTCCTCCAGCCGTGGCTGTTGGTTACATTACACTCAGATACATTATCACACGTCAATTAATTTCCACGATTACCGTTAAGAGAAATCATGCCAGATAAGGAAGCGTCTCACTGGTCATGTAACCCAGCTACAAGGAAGTGCTCCCTGTGTTCTGAACTCTTTCCCTCTGGCCAGGGTGAGGGATGACTTTTACTGGTCAATTGCTGTTTTTCTACGGCTGGGAGCTATGCCTACCTAACAAGGAACTTTGCTGAAATTAATAATAAAGGAACCCAACTGTTAATGTGAACTCCAAAGACTCTCCCAGTTTTAGCACTGAAAGTCCCTCATCCGAGGACATCCTGGGTCCCACGCAAACCGGGATGGGTGGTCGCCCTACCTCCAGGGCCCCCCACAGCCTGACCCTGATTCTTCCCTGTCTCTTACCTCTTCCTCTCGCTCCAAGGAGACGGGCCGCCTTCAGTTCCTCCAGCAGGGCTCACTCCTGCCTCTCGCCAGCCTCTGCCCCTGCTTTTCCCTTGTCTGGAATACTCCTCACTCTACTGATTCTCAGGCTCTCAGCTCAAATGTCACTTCCTGCGGCAAAGCTTCCCCAACCCAATCCTAACCCCCAGGCTTGATCGAATCCCGGTTATGCTCCCTCACAGCACAGGGTGTCCTTTTCCTTCACAGCACTTATCACAGTTTATTCAATGGTGTTTGTTTGATTAGTGTCTGTTTCCCTGAGTAGGTAAAGGTCTTAAGGACTGAAATTGTGTCTGTTTTTTCTCTGCTTTTTGGTGCCGAGGCACATAGTAGACAGCTAATACATTTTTTTAAATTTATTTTATTTTACTTTTTTGGGGGAAGGGAGGTAACTAGGTTTATTTTTATTTATTTTTAGAGGAGGTACTGGGGATCGAACCCAGGACCTCCTGCATGCTAAGCATGTGAAATATTTGTTGAATAAATAAAATGAATCGGTGTAGTCAGGACCCAGTCCATGTGTCTCCACGGCAGACACTGCCCACTTCCCCCAGTATCTGTTCTGTCTTCTTCCACAGAAACAGAATCCTGACTTTCAGCTGGATACATCGTTACTCAGAATAAAAGCCACTTTCCACCCTCCCTACTTGCTGGCCACAGCCATGTGAGTGACTTCCCAGTAAGAAGTGTTATGTGTAGTTTTCAAAAGGCTTTGTTGAGAGGGGTGTGGACTCCTTGCCCTTCCTCCTCCTTACCAGCTGGAATGTAAGTGTGATGACAGACGTTCAGCAGCCATCTTGGATCAGGAAGTAACTGTGGGCATGAAAACCACGCACAGTGGAAACCAAGAGGAAGGAGCCCGGATCTCTGATACTCTGGAGCCCATTGCAGCCCTGCAGAGCCACCTCTGAGCTTTGCCATGAGAGGAGTAAACTCGATTCACTTATCTGGAGTTGTTCTTTTATTCCACCATACCTAATCTTACCTAAGAGCCTCTATCTTGCTGGTCCCTTCTGACTTTTAACACGAAGGTCAGAAACAATGAGCCATCAGGGTGTTTTCCTTTTCCCTAATTACACCCAGGTAAATATAAAGCAGGGGGTGAGGCTGTAAGGCGGTCACCTAGAGGCATGGTTTCCAGGTAGTGGAATGAGCAGGCACCAGGGAGTCAGGAACTCCCAGTCTGGTCCTAAAGAGCCCAGCAGCTCTGGACCTCAGCTTCCTCCCTTATAAACCAATACAAGGAGGCCAGGCCATTAACCACCATTTTCCCTCCACCCTCCAAAGGCCTCTTTATGTTAACGTGTTTCAAAGTTATGTTGGTGGAATGGTCACATTGGGGCACAAGGCACAGGGTTTTACGTAGTTGTGAAATAACTGAAGTTAAAATAAACCAAAGCATTACTCAAAACTTGCACCACAGGAAAGATGTCCTGAGCGTGTGCAGAAGATACAGGATATCTTGACAGACGCCAGCAAATACGCCAACCCTCAGATGTGTGTGCCAAGTTCTCAGATCTACTACACCAGCTGACCTGAAAGCAGAGTTTTGATAAAGAGCCTCTTCCACAAGGGATTCTGTGGAGGTGACCAGTTTAAAAATGACAGCAAGAGAAAAAAAAAAAAGGAAGGTTGAGAAGCCTGGAGGGGGAGGGGGAGGGGGAGGGAGAACTATAGCATCACGTGTTCCAGGCTCCAAACTGTGAACCAATGAAGCACATGTGGGAGAAGATGCTGGAATATCACTGCATGAGGAACGAACAGTGCAAGGTAGGTCTACAAGCGGTGGTTATACCAGTCCTCTGTCATGACAATCAGCTGAGTACCCAAAACTGAGTTTAACAAATATCTTCAAGCAACAAAATAAAGGGATACACCATGGATAAAACTGACCTAAAAAACTCTCAGTTCAAGTGAGTTTTCTCTCTCCTACAGATTTCAGAGAAAGGAACCCCTACACCCAAGCCTTGCCCTGCTTCAGGTGCAAAATTGAGGGGCCCAACACTTGTATTAATAGTTCCATGGGCTATGTTTGCATTTCAAGGTGAGCAGCCAGCCTGAGCTGTGACCTGAACTCCAAGTTCATTTGTTAAGTGCCAAGTAAAATGACAATGAGCTGATCTTGCTGCTGACATGGGTGGCATCCAGCCCTTCACATCTGGATGTGACCGGTGACCCTGCTCACCCCCTGCCACCCATGGGGGTCATCTCTCCCTCCACCCTCTTCCCTCCACCCCAATCCTATCAGCCGCTCTGCTTCCTCCCCAGCATTCCCACCTGTCCTGGCCGGCCACCCTGGGGACACGGGGCACTCAGGTTTCTTGTCGTTTTAGAGATCGCACAGCAACGTTGAGGCCTCCTTGTCACAGTTCAACCCATCGACCCCCCGAGGCACCTGGTGTTACTCTAAGACCCAGGAAAGGGTGTCTCTTTTCACCAGGCAAGAAATTCAGTCCACTTCTCTTCAACTCGGGAGACTAAATGCTCCAGGGAACCCTCTCTGCGCCAACTTAGGGGAGAGACACACAGGGTTCAGGTCACATTCCCGACCAGCTTCCCCAACCAGCTCCCTGCCCACCTCCACTTCTGGGCCACTCAGGAACTGGTGTGTGCCCCCGAGGCTCCCCAAACCTAGAGGGAGCAGGGGCTCATGCCCATGGTAATGGGCACAAGAGAGGGCAGGATACTTTTTTTTTTTTCAGAGTGAAAAAGACAGCTATATTTGATTTACAATTAACAAGATTTACAAAAAGGGTTGAGGATGGTCTTGGGCTCCTGGCTCCCCACCCCAGGCCTGGGCGACGCCTCCAGGACAGCCTGTCTGACCAGCTGAGACTAGGACCTCCAGTCTGCTAGGTCCCTTCTGGCTGTTCCGGCCTCGACATCTGAAGTCCAGCTTGATCTCTGAGGCAGGGCCCGCGGCACGGAGGCCCCCCACCCCCAGAGTGCGGGCGCCCGCAGGCCAGGCCAGACGAGGTGGGGAAGGCATCTTACCGCTCTGGGGGCCGCAGTAACTGGGCACCCCCCTCCCAAGAGACCAAGCCCAGGGATCTGAGGCAGCTGCTGCCACTTGGGGGAAGGGGGCTGAGATTCTGCTTCTCCCTGAATTGGGACATGACTCTCGGGAGAAACCGATTTACAATTGCATTATCACTCCCTCTGCCAGAACACAAACCCTAATTAATATTCCTTAAAAATCAGTAACAGAGCAAGCAGAAAAAGAGCTAACAAAGTGTGTTAAATTATTATCTATCATCCAACAACTCCACACAGGCTCAGAGTCACATGGTTAAATCAACAATAAAAGACTTACTATTAAATTCTTAATTCAGAGATTCATTGAGTGTAGCATTTTCCATGCCACGGTTTCTGGGATTTTTGTTTATTATCTGGGAATCCCAGCAACAGTATTAACAGACAACACTCCTTAGTCTCCTAGAAATGAACAGAAACATTTTATTATCCTCATATTTTAAACCTGATAGCACCTGTCTATTCTGGCTCAATTAACTGAAAAAAACAGAAAAAAATGGAGTAAGACTACAACAAAAGATCACTGCAAAAATGAGTGTGTAAACAAAAACTTTTCCCTATTGATTCATTGTAAAGTGACATTTAAATGTTCTTCCATCAAATTAATTACAAACCAACAAATGTGTATACAACTTCAGTTCTGAGAACAGACTGTCCTAAATAACTCAACATTTACCAGAGGATTCAAGTGGACAGGACAGAAAGGTCAAATACACTAGTCCATTAACTCCTCTAAAAGGTACATAAGAGACTTAAAAACCACATATAAAGAACAACATACGAAGTTTTAGCTCGATAATGATGACTTTTTCAAAATCTCTCTTCTCATGTACACCAGACCTGTGAATTATCCTGAGCAACAACAGTGGTTTGAAAATAACCCAACCTAACTTTAGAACAGCTTAAATGTGATGAGGTAACCTTGGAAACCAAGTGCTCCCAGGTACGAGCCTGAACTGTTGCAGGGGACAGAAGCAGGCGGGTGGTTAAGAACCTGCTGTGGGTGAAGGCACGCTGCCAGGGCTTGAATCCTGGCCACCACCTACTAGCTGGAAACTTTGAGCAAATTCCATGACCATTCCAGTGTTGCAGGCTGGTGGCTATAAAGTTACATCAGACTATCTAAGGACAGTGTTTCCGCGTCCAGCTCATGAAGAGAACACAAATCCCCACTGTGACTGTGGCAGGGCCAGCCCTGGGGGCTGCAGACACACGGGCCAGCACCCGCCCAGGCCAACAAGCCAGGTAAAAGCTCATTTTCAAATTTAATTTTTAAAAAATGTGATTGTGCCAATCAAGAATTTCTACTTGACTAAAACATATGGAACCAAAATTTACATTTTATTTGGCATTTAATCCATCTCACAGAAATGTAAGCATAGAAGTATAAAAGTTGTACAAGCAGGCTGGCGAAAAATATCAGCTGTGAGCCGTTTGGTTTTAAGCAGTTCTATTGTGGGCATGTGTTTTTAATTGCAGTGTTTGTTTTCTTTTTCCTAAGCCCTCAAATTATTTTTTAAAGAAGGGAAAACATTTCTCTCTAAGGTTACAACTGTCACACAAAGCACCGCAGCTGCTCACACTTCTCATCTGTGGCCACCCTGGCCACTGCCAGCGCCCACTGCTCGGGGGTCGGCTCCTGAGAGCAAAGGCCTTGAAGGCCCCGGGTCCAGCGTAAGCTCAGTTCTCAGCACCCCTCTGCAGGCGGCGTGGAGGAGGGAAGGTGTGTGCCCCACAATCCTCATCACCCCATCTGTTGCCCATCCTCTGGTAAAACACAGAAGCGCCCACCAGGTAAATTCACCTGCCTGCACAGGAGAGTACCTGTGATTACCAAGGGAACAGGCCAAAGACTGCGATGGGGGCATCAGAAACACCTGCTTCAGACATAAAGTCATCACCCTTGAATGGCTCTGCAATACCGGAATCCACAATATTGAGGAATTCACAGTTTAATTAACAGAACAGTCTAGGTAGGAAGCGGGGGGTCTTATACAAGTTTGTATGCGACTCAGTTCATAAAATGGGGCTAAAAAGAACAACTACCTTATAGTGGAAGGTAATGACAATCATAAGGATAGCAGCTAACCTTTGAGTGCTTCCCATGGGTCACGCATGGTTCTAAGCCCTTTGCATGTAATAAACAGAGACAGCAGCACTTGAAAATATCAGTCATTACTACTCTCTCTAAACTTTTTGTTTAGTATTAGATTCTTTTCCCCAAAAAAAATTTTAGCCAGAACAGCATATAAAACAGAAAAAATAAAATAAAAAAGAAAGAAAGAAAAACCAAAGAGAGCTGCTCCATGTCTAGCTGGAGTGGGGGACCCAGCTGTTGGGTCCCACATCCCACACTGGGCATTCCTGTCCCCTAAGCCAGCTCCTGGGGACCACGTGGAGTCCTGAAGGTCTTGAGAACATGGCTGAAACCTCGCAGCCTTGTTTCTACCCTCTCACCTACTGAACAAATGGAGATGGACAGTGAGGAGAAACCACAGCAGCACCTGAGCCAATCAGAACAGTTAACAACCCTGCAGGTGGCCAGAGGCAGAAGGAGTCACAAGGAGTGTGGGGTGCACATTCTCCTCAAATTAGCCAGACTGCGGGCGGTAGGCTGAGATTGGTGAGCTTACTCGGGTCTTCCCGGCTCCTCCTGTCTTCTCAGGGGCCCGAGGCCCTGCACCAACTGGCCTTCTGTGCCTCTTCTCGGTCTAATCGTCTGATTCTGACATTGTCTTTCCCACAATATTGTGCACAAATGGTTAGTTCAAGATTCTCCATATCTAAATATTTCAAGAGAAATAGCAAAAATGGCTACCAAAAAATGCTTTCCATCCCTACCCGTTCTGTGGGTTTTCTTCTGCTCTTGTCTGTTTTTTATTGTCAAATGTTAGTTGTTAACATTCGCTGTTAATCTCAAAAGTGAATCGTGGTCTCTTATCAAAAGACTTGGGGGTAGGTTAAAAAACCTGTCCCCATCCCAGCTTTGGCAACTGGTTTTAAAACTTTTTTTTAGCGAAGAAGGGAAATTATGCTCCTAAGTCCTTGGAGGTTATGTTTTGGAGAAAAAACTTTTCCATAGCCTGATCTTTGAATCACATTCTTCCACTGCCGCACGCCAACTGCAGTGCCCATAGGCTGCAGCTGAGGAAAGAATTCTCTCTGCGCTCACAGTGCTGGCACACCTTGAACTTGGTGAATCGGAAGGAAAAATTCCTGGGGATTACATTAAGCCCAGAGTAGACACCTTTCCGCCTCCCAAACCAGCTTTTTCCAGCTGTGCCCACTTCCAACTGTGCTTTCTCTGCCAAAATAAGGCAGGGAGAAGGGAAGACAGTCACATAATAAAAAGTTCAGATGAATACACCCACAGGAAATATTTGGCTAATTCTATAATAATGGAAGGTGCAGAAAGATTGAAAAATGAGTTCATTCTCCAAACTTGTGAGAGTGGGAGGTACGTGAATTTCTGGACTGGGAAGGGTCTCGAGGATCAGCCAGCCCGATGGCCTCAATCTGTGGACAAGGACCCAGAAGTCCGTAGCTGTGGTGGATTCTAGGCACACAGTCCTGGGCAGAACAATGTCTAGAACTTGGGTCCTGACTCAAGTGCTGTTTTCCACCACACCCAACAGCTTGCTACGTGAAGCAAAAGTTGGGACCAAGAACCCCAATTAATAAGTAGTCCTAGCAACTTCCTATAAACCCTGCAGTATCTAGAGCCCTAACTCTGTGAACAGGCATGCTCCCAAAATTCACTGGTGGGCTCTCACCCCTGGGGTGGCCTCCAGGGAAATA
Organism: Camelus ferus; assembly: GCF_009834535.1. Classification (NCBI taxonomy): domain Eukaryota; kingdom Metazoa; phylum Chordata; class Mammalia; order Artiodactyla; family Camelidae; genus Camelus; species Camelus ferus. Next base: position 10,492,919 of record NC_045698.1, on the reverse strand, counting down.
CAGAGCCAGGAATATCCTGAAAACTGAGAAGCAGCCATGTTCATCTTCCTCAGACCTGGGACGGAAAGGATGGGAAGGAAAACACCCTTTACTTGTGCAGTGAGGGCTCAGCTCCCGCCGCCGAGGACGAAGACTGCGACACAGGTGCTGCGCCCGCGACCTCAGCGACCTGGGCCATACTGTGTTGCTACTCTTGTCTCTGGTGACATTTCTGTTTCAAAAGCCCGATTTTCTCTGCTGCTCATCGAGTCTCGATTGCTGCGAAGGTGTGGGCCACATCCTCTGCCAGCAAAGTGCGAAACCCGTCTACTTCCCTCCGACAACAATCGAGCTCCTGGAGGGGACACCGAGAAGGGGACACCGCCGCTCCTGGGCGCCAGGGCCCGACCCCAACCACTGCCTGTGTCCCCCACCCCACCGCACCCCAGACGGCAGGAAGGGCTTTCTCTTTCCAGGAACCTGTCTGCTCTGCCTCAGCGGGTCGCTTGCCGCCTCTCCCGGAACAGCTCTGCCTCCCGAGGCTGTAGTGCCTTATTGAGATGTGACCTCCACCCCCGACGGCCCCCCAAACCCTGCAGGTGGTGTGTGTGGGAGCAGCCCGCTCAGGTCAGGGGCGCACCTGGATCCTCGCGCGCCCCGGAGCTCCCACCCCTCGTAGCGCGGGCATCGCCCTGGGCTGCGCCGACGGCCGGCGGAGGAGACCGCCCCCCAGCCCCGCCCGGCCCAGGGCCCACCTGCGGCGGGGACGCGAGACCGCTCCCGCTCCTGCTCCTGCTGAGGGCTCCTCCGCGCCGCCATGCCGGCCGCGTGCTGCCGACGGGCGCAGAGCCTCGGCCAGTGGGTCTGTCAGACGCGGCGGCCGCCCGCCGGCGCCGCGGCTCGCTTCCCCGAGGCAGGCGGGCGCGGGAGGGATGGGGTGCAGACCGCAGTCTGTGCTCCCGCCCCGGGCGGGAGCTGACTGACCTGCCGGGTCGCCAATGGGAGGGCGCGACTAGGAGGGGCGGGGCCAAGAGGGCGGGGTCTGGTGGAATGGGCGGGGCTTCCGCGCCCTCTGTGTTTTGAGACCCGGGTGCTCGGAGACGCTGGTTGCTCCGCTGAGGCGCGGGAAGCTTCTGGTGGGATGCAAGCGCGGCCTCTTGGAAAATTCTGGGAATTCCATCAGGACGGATCCCGCACCTCCCTCACATCGAAGGCCCATTGAGTGGGAAGGAAAGAAACCTGGTGGATGGCATGATGTGGGAGAGGGGACTGGTCCCTTTTCCCTCCCCTGGCAAGATGACAGGATTCCCTTCCCTGGCCCGTACCGCTGATGGGTCACGGCTTTGGGAGGGCGAGACTGGAATCCAGCTGTTGGCCCAGGGCCCGGTCCACTAGATTGGGCAAATTTTCTGATCTTTATTTCCCTCCGCGGTCAGCAGAACGGGGCTATACTTACTTAGAACACAGTTTACTTAAGGAGCGGTTATTGACAAAATTATAATCATCTGATAAAGTGGTTTATCAAAAGGAAAAAACCAAGGAAATAGCAAACAGTAAAAATAAATAGTCCAACAATAAAAAGGCACTTCCGGCAAGGTTCTTTCACCCACTATTGTCTAGTCAGAGGGCCCTTTTTTCCAGAAGAACAAGGAAGAAAATTAAAATCCTGGTGAACACTTCCTCTCCCACAGTTCCAGAGACAGATTTGCATGTAGCATGTCTTTGGCACCTTTTAAAAAATTCCATAGCTAAAGGAAGATGTGGAAAGCACCCTGGAATTGTAGGTGGCTCCAGTATACTTAGAGCATATCTACAAGAAATCACACCCCCTCTTTTCTGAGTCTCAGAGTAAATGTTTAGAGGACCCCAGGTCTTTGGCACCTCCAGGGAGATTCTGAATCAGAGCAATAGCAATTACTATAATGCTAGTGATTTATCAACAGCTGACATCAGGCCAGGCACTTAGGTAATCCTTTTATGTATTTTTTTTTTGTATTATTTCACCTAATCCTCACACTGGCCCACGAGGCAGGTACTGTTGTTACACAGTTTACAGATGGGGAAACAGGCTGAGTAAATACTAATACAGAGTTTGAACCTAGGTCTGATCTGTCAGCCACCCCACCACTTCGCAGCCAACGCTTCACAGAAGATAATAAAAGTATCTCCAAACTCTACCGCATGTATAGAGGGAAAGTCCTTTCTATCCAGATCAGATTTTAATACAGACGGGTGTTTTCTATAGCCATAAACCATGACTTGGGTTTATCAAGCCTTGTTATTCATACGAGATAAATGACTTAAAATTGCTTTGTGTAATTAAACATAAATAAGGGTATGAGTACAAATGGTCTATTCTAGAAGCTGAAAATACCAGGACTAATTTCTTGTGGTATAATAAAATAAAATTTGCTTAAGTCCTTTAACCACTGGAAATAAATTAGCCAGTAACTTTCACCTTCTCCCCCAAGGTAATGTTTATGAACACAGCTGTTTGGATTCTGCCTAAAATCCTTCTAATTAACTCACAATCAGCATTTTGTGGTTTGCTGTAATGTTCATTGTTACTCCAAAAGCTGAGTGGGAGGCTCCTTACTGTGCTCCTTACAGACCTAAACCTTGAAGCTAGACCGCCTGGCCTGGCTGCTATTAGCCACATGGTCTGGCTTGATTATTTAAACTTCTTGTGCCTCAGTTTTCTTATCTGTAAAATGCAGCTCAAATGAGTATCTTCCTTTTAGGGTTGTTATGGGGATGAAGTGATTAGATATATCCAAAAACCTTATAATACTGCTTGGCACATAATAAACATCATATAAATATTAGTAGTTAGAGGATATGACTACACATAGAGATTTCTGATTGGCTTTCTGGTCTACCCAAGTGTGACTTACTGCCTGTCTTAACAATGATGTTATCCATCTTTTTAAAAATACCTAGATTGTGAGCTTTTTGGTGGCAAGAATTCTGATCTAGAATCCTTAATGTCTAGCTCAGAGCTTGGATTTTTTTTTTGTATATAGACTGACAAATCTTTATTGCCTTTAATGACACCATCATTGCCTTCTATGCATCTTGAGCACATAGGCATTTAAAAAAAACCATCTAACTGGTGCTGTACTAGAACAGTAACTCTATTGTTGAGCCTAGTATATTAACTTCGTATATCATGGACCTACTACGTAGATTGAATATTTTTGAATGGGTAAATTGAGAGTATGGTGGGAGGCCACACTCTCAGAGGTCAGCAAAGCCCCTGCAGCAATTGTCTCAGCTGAAATGTTGACACAAATTATTGCACTCACCAAAACATTGACCTTAGAATAGCTGAAAACAAAGTCAGTGCCTAGTATTGTGCCTAGATGCACATCATTTGATTGTGATGCTGCAGAGTTCAGAATGAGTGGCCGGGGCAAATGCTACTCCAGTTAGTCACATGGACGATCCTGCTATGGCCCAAATCAGAAGAAAGAAAGAGAGGGGGAGAAAGAGAGAGAGAAGGTGGGGGGCACCTGGCCAATAAACTCTAGCAAATATTTTCTTAGAATTTTTGTTTTCAAAAAGTTTTCTTAGACCATTTGAACTCTGAAAATGGAATGTGAACGTTCAGAACTGTTGAAGACACTACAAAATGAATTTTCCATTGCTGTGCCAAACCTTTCATTTTACTCAAGGGTCACTCATGCATATCCGGGTCAGCCTCAGGCTAGGACAAGTTGATGTTTGTCCTGAGAACAGTGGAACCCATTACACCTTTGGCAAATAATTGTAATCTTCATTTCTATTGCAAATTTGCTTGACTGACTGAACTCCAGTTAAACATCCTCCTCTAAATGGGAGGTTGAAAAGGGAGTTGCTGGTCAGTTGCTGTAATTCCTGCACCAAGAATTGTGCCTGGTGTGTAGAAAGTACTTAGCCAATATTCCTTGAATGAAAACATGAGTGAGTATGTGAGTGAAGGCAGTGATCGGACATATTACTAAGAATCAGTGGACTTTTCCCATCTATACTCACTTCCAACTGTTCTTAACCAAATTCATTGCCTTTTTTTTTTTTGGTGTAAAAAACACACAGGGTAAAATTTACCATTTTAACTATTTTTTAGTATATAGTTGAGTGGCATTAAGTACATTCACATTGATATGCAAGTATCATCAATCATCCATCTCCAGAACTTTTTTCATCTTCCCAAACTGCAACTCTGTACCCATTAAACTGTAACTCCCCATTCCTCCCCCTCCCTAAACCCCTACCCCTAACAATGGTCATTCTACTTTCTGCCTTTGACTTCTTTCTGAATATGACCACTCTAGCTACTTTTTGTAAGTGGAATCATACAGTATCTGTCCTTTGGTGACTGGCTTATTTTACTTAGCATATTAATGTCTTCAAGATGCTTTAGTGTTCTAACACATGTCAGAATGTCCTTCTTTTTCAGGGCTGAATAACATTCCATTATATGTATATATCACCACCACCACCATCATCATGACCTATTAATTAATTGAGGCCTCATGAAACGCCAGCCTCTATTAAGTGTTCTGGGTGAATTAATTAATTCAACCCCCCCATTTGAGACACATACTATTATTATTCCCAATACACAAAGAGACTGAGGCACGAGGTCATTCAGCTGATAAATGACAGTCAAGGATTTGAACCCATCTTCCAGGGCCATATGGAAAGTATATCCTAAAAAAAAATCTCTTCCCAGGATCTCAGTGATGCCCCAAAGGCCATGTGTATTCATTTTCCTGAATGAGCTGAGGCTAGGAGAACCGTGGTCCACCATGCAACGTGCCAGCCCAGAGCGTGGCTGAGATGCACTATGTCCATTGTCACAGCATGAGGCTGAGCAAATGCGTGAGGCCAAGACCCAAGCTGGTGTTTCACAGCCAAAGCTGAGAAATCAGCAGATCAAGGCAAGTCTAGGGAAGCCAAGGTGTGAAGCCCAAACAGGCAGAGAAAGCAAGAGAGTCCTTGGGAGAGGGGCCAACATGGCAGGAGCAGAAACAGGCCTAAAGAACCCTGGAGCTTTTCCAGAGGGCACTGGCAGAAGCTTCTGTGATTCTGACACTGAGGCCTTAAGCTGTCCACCTAGGATTATGATTTACAGTGTGTTCCTTGGTCTGGAATTTTATCTCCTGTAAAAATGTATCAATCAACTGAATTACAGCACGATCCTATCAGTCATTTACACCTTAGTGTCATCAAGCCATGGCTCTTACTAAGAGCAGAGGTTGATAAGGAGAGTGCAAAGAGAGCCTAAGGGGGTGGGAGGGATAACGGAGGGCATCTGAGAACTGAAGAGGGAACTGAAAGATGCAGAGGTGGCGTGTGTGGAGAAGGACTTCACAATTTTGTGTAGGTCCAGCAGACAGAACTTAGTGTTTCCTTTTTTTTTTTTTTTTCACCCAGCAAATTAGATGGCTTTATTCTTTCCCAAATTTTTGACATCAGTCCTGCCTACAGTTTGCTTGCTCACTGTCTCTGGCCTTTGACCTTGGGGTTTGCACTACCTGGGTGTACTTTCATCTGGCTGACACCAGTGGTCCTTCTGGATTCTGCTCAAGCCTGCTCTCTTTTGAGAATCAATTCCAGACCACCCATCATCACCCATGGTGAGTTAGCAGCCTGGCTCCACTGCCCTCTCATACATTTCGACTGTTCCCACTGCACCCAGTACACTGAGAGCTACTTGTCCAAGTCTTCATCTTTTCACACTTGACCGTGAGCTCCAGAGGTCAGGGGCAAGATCTCAGTCTCTCCTGGGTCTCCTGCTCAATATCTGGTGGACACCGACTGAGCTCTTGCAGAACACAGAATATACGGATCATGCCCCTCTTTGAGGGCCTCCGGTCCACTTGCCTTCTCTTTGCTGGGCTCACCAAGTCTGCAGATAGATTCCTTCTCTTTCTTTGCAAATGGGCTCTGAGTGCTCAGATGTTCTGGTCAACGAATTCATCTCCTGATGGATGGCACTTCCTCTTTCATGCCTGGTAAGCTTTTTAAGATCACAGGGACAGCAGGAGCCTCACATAAAATATACTAATTAGAAAACAATTTTGCTGTATAATGTGAAGATTAAGTGAAAATATATGAAGAGGCACAATCTCGAAAACTTACAGATGCGTTACTAGACTTGCAGCTCTGATGAACCAGCAAAGCGTGTTTTTTATGTTTAGTTAAAGAGGAACAAACAAACAGCAGCCTTTGTGGCTTTCTCTACCCTCTTCCCACCCTCATTTTTAGAAGGAAACCCAGGAGGAGAGAAGAGAACCAGATTGCTCTTTTTCTCTGACTCATTTATTTTTCAGGCTCCCTGGGCAGGCAGGCACACTCCGTTAGCTGGCTGCTTTTCTAGCCTGACATTTTGCTTCAGGGTTGACATTTAAGAGAGAGCAGCTGGAAGAGAGTGAATCTCGGAACCATTTAGATCTGGCTCCCCGCCGTCAATAACTAAGATAATGAGAAATCACTTATCTTTTCCGGGCCTCAATTTCCTTTACTGTAAAAAGGAATAAAATGTACTGGATGATTCTCAGATTTCATCTAATCCTATAATTATAATTCTGAGATAAAAATTTCCTCTAACGGGTTGGTTTAAAAACTCATGGTGCATATCTACGAATGATAAATGCTGGAGAGGGTGTGGAGAAAAGGGAACCCTCCTACACTGCTGGTGGGAATGTAGTTTGGTGCAACCGTTATGGAAAACAGTATGAAGACTCCTCAAAAAACTAAAAATAGACTTACCCTATGATCCAGTAAACCCACTCCTTGGCATATATCCAGAGGGAACTCAAATTTGAAAAGATACATGCACCCCAATGTTCATAGAAGCACTATATACAATAGCCAAGACATGGAAGCAACCTAAGTGTCTATTGACAGATGACTGGATAAAATTGTGGTATATTTATATAATGGAATACTACTCAGCCATAAAAAAGAATAAAGTAATGCCATTTGCAGCAACATGGATGGACCTAGAGATAGTCATTCTAAGTGAAGTAAGCCAGAAAGAGAAAGAAAAAATACCATATGATATCACTCATATGTAGAATCTAAAAAAAGAAAAAAGGGGGACACTAATGAACTCATCTGCAAAACAGAAACAGATTCACAGACAGTAAACAATCTTATGGTTACCAGGGGAAAGGAGGTGGGAAGGGATGAATTTTGGAGTTTGAGATTTGCAAATATTAGCCACTATATATAAAAACAGATTAAAAAAACAGATTTCTTCTGTATAGTACAGGGAACTATATTCCATATCTTGTAATAACCTTTCATGAAAAAGAATATGAAAACAAATATATGTATGTATATGCATGACTGGGACATAGTGCTGTATACCAGAAATTGATGCATTGTAACTGACTATACTTCAATTTAAAAAAATTGTGGTGCATCTAAATGATTATTTATCAGGAAGCAAATAAAACTCCTAGTGTCAAAGATATTGACTGACACTGAAAAGACTCATATTTGTTTGTTGGAGGAAAAAATGCTTTTTTTTTCCTCCTGTAGGGATTGCTGCTGTGTGGATTAAAGGTGCAATGGGGACTTCTTCAGCCCTTTCGTCACTAGAAAGAAAGAGCCTGATATGATATGATATTAATACATACATGGAGGAAGTAGAACTAAGAGATGGAGAAAGAGCCCTAGTATGTTGCTTAAGCTCCTGGATTCAGCCATACCTGAAGCAGTATACTCCTGTATCTTGCAGTTACATGAGCCAACTCCCCTTCCTTCCTTTCTTTTTTTTTTTAGCTTAAGGCTATTTAAGATAAGTTTCTTACCAATTGCAACTGAAATAATACTAATACAGTGTGAGCAGCTAAATTTTGTGGAAAAAATATTTATGCACAGAAAAATATTGGAAGAATGAACCCTCAAATATTAATAGTTGTCATCATGGGTGATAATTTTAAAGGCTATTTTTAATTTTCTTCTGCTTACATCTCAGTATTTTCCAAATGTTCCAAGATTATATATTACCAGTATAACTTTTCAGTGTTATTTTAACATGTGATCCCCTAAGAAACTGCAGAGGGGGAAATTTTCTGTATCATAGAGAATCTTGCCTCCTTGTTTTGGCCCCTTTATCTGAGGTTGATTTTATACACTATCGATGTTTTTTATAGAGTAGATCTCTAGATCTTAGACGTCAAACACTATCATACGTACTTTATAAGACAAGCTGTCTTAACAGTTTCTAAGGCCTAGAGGGAGTTTAGCATTTGATTCAATAAACGCTGAGTCAGTAGAAAAAAATGACCTATTCTTATGGGATAGGTCATTGCTCAGGCCCTAGATTCTGAAACGGGGTGGGCACACTTCCTGTTAAGGGCCAGGTAGTAAATAGTTCAGGCTTTGTGAGCCACTTACTCTTCATGGCAACCACTCAGCTCTGCCATTGTGTCATGAAAGCAGCCCTAGATAATTTTTAAATTAAAGTGAGCGTGGCTGTGTGCCAATACAACTTTATTTAGGAACCTTGGAACTCAAGTTTTCTGTAATATTCACACGTCACAAAATATTCTTTTCCTTTTGATTACTTTCAACCATTGAGAAATGTAAAAACCAATCTCAGCTCACAAACCTTATAAGGACAGGTGCCGGGTCACACTGGGCCTGCAGAAAGTATTTTGCTAAACACCCCCTGCTCTGCAATATTAGGATTTTGGTCATCACGCTAGCCTTTGCTGCAGCTTGAATCTCTGTGATGTCTGGGTTGACATCACATTCCTTTAGGATTACATGAGATTACATTCCTTTAGGAATGATAATCCTACAGCATCCGGCATGGTTTTTTTTAGCAAATCTCAGGGGCTTGGGAGTAGTCGATGACGTTTGTGTCTCTGCAGACATTGTGTTCTCTCCTTTTACTGAAATAAGAGTAGGAATCTTTCTGCTTTTCTCCACCTTTTGTGATAGAGTCAGTATTTTCACACCTCTGCTCAAGGGAGCAGCCATATGGCAGTTCTTGGGGTTGTCAAGCTCTATTTTGGACTCTGAGCTTGAAGCTGGTAGAACTTTAAAGGATTTTTTGTTGATGGCTGCCAGATTGGCTTTCTACTCCATAATGATCCTGTGGTCAAAGAAGCTTATTGCACTGTCAAAAATATTAAGTAAATGGTTACCAGGCAGAGTGGAGGGAGTAGGAAGGGATAAATTGGGAGTTTGAGATTTGCACATACTAACCAATATATGTATATTAGATAAAAAGTTTATACTGTATAGCACAGGGAGCCATATTCAGTATCTTATAGTAACTTATGGTGAAGAAGAATATGAGAACGAATGTATGTATGTTCCTGTGTGACTGAAGTATTGTGCTGTACACCAGAAATTGACACAACATTGTAAACCGCCTGCACATCAATAAACATATATTAAAATAAATAAATAAATATTAAGTAAATGATCAGCCAATGGTAATTTAAATTTTTAAAAGAATATTCAATATGGGAACATTTTTGAGGTTTCATTTTAAGAAGGAAAAGACAAGTAAAGGGTTTACAGTGATTGCTGTCTTGGTGTCAGTCCAGAATGTTTCTGGCTATAACTAACAAACCTAAACAAAGGCAGATAAAGTGACTAAGAATCTCAGGTCACAGGAAGTCCAGAGGCAGGCTGGACGCCGCTTCTCAACCCTGTGACTCTCCTGGTCCTTCCAGCACGTTGGCTGTTGATGCTCTAAGCATTGTGTTCAAATTCAGGGAAGGAAGATGGGGAAGAGGCAGCACCAGCGACCGGCATCCTTCCCAGAAACGCCTGCAGACAACCACTTGAGTAACATTCCATAGAACGGTGTCATGGGACTACCCGGACTTCAGGGGAGGCTGGGGAAGCACGCGTTAGCTTTTTCAGCCTCTGTGGCGGGGTTGACAACAGAGAAAGGAATTAGGAAGGGCTGTTAGTTGGAATAACAATGATGCGCTACTGAAGAAAATTCTCGATGGCAAGTAAAGCTCTTTCACCCTACCCCAGTGGAACAGGCCACCCAAGACTTCATCTGTCTTGTGCACTGGGGTGTCCCCAGCTCCTAGCACATTCAAATCATTTAATAAATATTTGCAAAATTAGTGAATAAATGAGCCAATGACAAGAGCTCTTGGAAGCTCTTGATCTGTCCTCTTTTGGATAACCCATCAGCAAAGAATTCTTTGGTTCACTCATGGCACTCCAATCTTCAAGCGTGGTTTAAAGCTGCACCATGTGATGGAAAGCTCCACCAGCTGTCTCTGCCCAACATTTAAACCTTGCTGAACTCCTACCTTTCACTGACATCTTTCTTTTTTTTTTTTTTTTCTTAGTTTTTTTTTTTTTTAGTGGAGGTACTAGGGACTGAACCTAGGACCTTATGCATGCTAAGCATGCCCTCTACCACTGAGCTATACCCACCCACCCACCTACCCATCTTAGACGCATCTTTCTTGACTGATAAGAGGAGATGTACTGCTTCCACTACCTTGCCCAGCTCAGAATGAAGCTGATTAGTGACTACCCAGAGCCAGAATCATGAGACGCATTATCACAAAGAGGATGGAGATGGGGGGGACATCACAAAATTTCATTCAGCCCTTCCTATGTCCCGACACCACATGGGGGATTACTTATGAAGTTCATACCACTTTATCAAAGAGGAAGGGAAAGTTCACATACTTAAGTGTGAACATTTGAGTAATGTCATGAGTTAAATAAAACAAGATAAAAAAATAAAATTTTTAAATTATGAAAAGTCAAAAACCAGGAGACAGTGGTTAACAGTGGCAAACTGCCTGAAGGCACTGACTCTTCTACCCTACTGTGACCAGAGGCAAAAAACAGGGAAATGGAAAATCAAAGAAATGCCAGTAGGCTAAAAATAAATGCATCATACTTTTGGATGAGGGAAGGCAGATGGAAGACTGAACAGAGAGAGAAAGCTTCCCCCTCAAATGTCCAGTAGGAAGAAAACCAAGCAGAAGAATAGCTAATAATAATGTTGATAATACATACTGAACGATTATCGTATTCCTGGTACTTCTCAGTGTTTTACATGCATTGTTTCATTTAATTCTTACCATAAATCTCACTAAGTAGGTAAGATTATTATCCCTATTTTACAGATGAGGAGATGGAGGCACAGAGATGTATGTAACAAGGTGCTTTGAAACTGGGTTAATCAGAGAACAAGAGAGAAATCTTGGAAGTTAAAAATGTGATAATCCAAATAAAACGTTTAACAAGGCCTGGCCTACAATACAAGTTTAATCAAGGAAATCATTGTTTTGGGACATTTATTTTCTGGTTCCACTTCTCTTTTCCATTACTGTTCCATTATTGTTTTGTGATCTACACCATCGTCCGAGACAGAGCACCTTTTATATTACAAGCTCTTTTTGGACAGAGGATACGATTTTAGAATCTTGGATAATAGCACAAAGTCTACTCTAGATCCTTCCTTTGAAGGGAGTTGACTCTGAGGTGACGAGAGGAAGCCCATCAATTTCCCCAAGGTCATGGAGCTACTCAGTAGGCACGACCAAGAATAGAGCCCTGGTCCCCCGGCTCCCAAGTTAATGCCCCTCCATCAGTCTTTCCTTGGTCCAGCCCTGCAGTGGGCACAGGGGGTGGGTTGGCTGGGCCCCTTCTTTCAGGAAATGCCCACCCTCCCTGGTTCCATGATGTCTTAAAGGGGCTGTAAATCACAAGGGCCATTAGAGCACCTCATCGCTGTGTTCACGAAGGGGCCAGTGACACACACATAGAGGCGACTGGAGCCTTCCCTGGGTTTGAAATATGATATTAAAATAAAGAAGTCACTTTTCACTAGGGTTGCTAGGATAGTGGAAGGGAAAAAATCTTTTTCCTTTAATCATCTTAGGTTTCCCTGCTGTGATCCTATAAATTAGACAGGCAAAAGACAGATTAACAAGAGAAAAACAGAAGTTTTTTTACATGTGCATCACGAATTACATGGGAGCACCCAGTGGTGAGTAGCCCAAAGAGGTGGCTAGAATTTGGGCTTATATGCCATCTGAGGCTAAACAAAGAAGAGGGGTTTGGGGCTTCTGGCCAAGGGAGGCATGTAGGAGAAGCTGACCAGGAAAGATATGGTAAACCAGGGTTTAGTAAGGTTTGTGGTGCAGATTTAAGTCATGCCTTCTCCACTGATAAGAGTTAAAAGTCCTCCTCTTCCTGGTACAGGAGAGGGAGGCATCTTGACAAATGGAAATTTATTTTAAAAATGTAAATTTCCTTTACCAAAAAAACCCAACTTATGCCCTGTTTTTTAGAGTTTTTCCTGTGTCTGCTGATTCTCATAAGTCTTTAGCTCAAAATAATCCATTAGCCAAAAAGGCAAATTTGGGGGTGGCATATTCTGGTCCCCTTCATTCACTGGGAAGGATCTGCAGTGAGAGTGGCCACAGTCATCACAGCCGTCTTACTGTATCCAGTGTGATGCCAGCCCAACCAGGCGGTGGAGACAGAGATAGACGGCCTTGATAACACCACTGAGCATGGCCAAGGGCAGTCCCTGGATGACAGCTGTGTGCATAGCTGGTCACAAGATCAATCAGACTGCTTGAGACAGGAAGCCAGAGGGTTCTGGAAGGGAGGGCTCCAGGGAGAAGAATGGAACTGGTTACATATTAATGCATTGGAGCATTTGGAAAATAATATGGCAGGCATCTGGTGGAGCTGATGGCTCACTAGCAAAAAAATTAAATAAAAATACACAGAAAACCAAGCAAGTGAGTGAAAAGAGGCAATGAACTCCTGGAAGACAAACGATTGTACAAGATGGGAAACATATTACATCATACTTCTTGGCTTGGCAATGGGCAATACTGACATAGTCATAACAAGGTTAAAAAAAGTTGTGACAGACCATGCTGATAGGATGGGGAGAGATAAAAATGTGGGAAAGAGTAACTAACATAGACAAATTGTCATCTCTTATAAAAGGAAGTCAAAAGATAATGTCTAAAATGATAAAGAATACAAAAGGCATATTATTTAGAAATATGAAAAGAAATACCAGAAAAGCTAGGAGAAGTGCTGAAATTTTAGAGCAAGAAGCTTGGGAATTTTGCTATTGTTACAAGCTTCTAAAAGCTATGTGGCTTTTAAAGCCACACATACTTACTATTTTACATACATAGTGTATATCAAATAGCAAATACATATATAGTAAATATATATACTTACATATAACCATATATATAACTAGGCAATATATGTAGTGGGTGTGTGTGTATATATATATATATATACACACTTTTTTTTTTACTAAGTATGCACATATACATTTCAAAAAAGTATTTATTTTGGAAAAATATAACACACTCAGTAGTCCCTGAGAAGCCACAAACGTGGGTTGCGTGATGACCTCAAAAATAAATCAATCATCTTAGGCCATTAAAATGAGTCAGCAAATAAGCACAAGAAATTGAGTGTATATGCCTCCCTCAAACACAAGTCTCTGTAAATACAGTGAAACTTACCAATACAGAGGGAAGAAAAGGCAACAAAAAAGAGTGTTCACTAAAATCAATGTCTTTACACTAAAAACAGACTAACCATATCATCCAGCAATCCCACTCTTGGGCATATATCCAGAGGGAACTTTTCAAAATGATACATGCACCCCAATGTTCATAGAAGCCCAGCTTACAATAGCCAAGACATGGAAACAACCTAAATGTCCATCAGCAGATGACTGGATAAAGAAGTTGTGGTATGTTTATTCAATGGAACACTATTCAGCCATAAAAAGAATAAAATAATGCCATTTGCAGCAACATGGGTGGATCCGGAGATGATCATTCTAAGTGAAGTAAGCCAGAAAGAGAAAGAAAAACATCATATGATATCACTTATATGTGGAATCTAAAAAAAAGACAACAAACTTATTTACAAAACAGAAACAGACTCACAGATACAGAAAACAAATTAATGATTATCAGGGAAGGGGGTGTGAAGGGATAAATTGAGAGTTCAAGAATTGCAGATACTGACTACTATATATAAAACAGATAAACAACAAGTTTCTACTGTATAACACAGGGAACTATATTCAATATCTCGTAGTAACCTATAATGAAAAAGAATGTGAAAAGGAATATACATATGTATATGGATGACTGAACTGTTATGCTGTACATCAGAAACTGACACATTGTAAACTGACTATACTTCAATTTAAAAAAAATAAATAATTAAAAAATTTAAAAATAAATCAACATCTTTACAACAAAACAATGCATAGCGAGGTCTTTAACTCCATAATGGCTCTGGAACTCCACTAAAGGGAAGGCAGCTTGTGAGCTGGTAGGAGCCAGGTTCTGACCCCATACCTTTCAGCACATCATGTTCAAGGTCAGGGCTGAGATCTCAGTACATAACATTTAAAAATTTTAAACATCTTAAAAATAACAGCCATGGAAGTGTGGGCATGTTATCTGTGTCAGAGAAAAATGAAAGGAAGTTTACATTTTTTAGGAATTCAATATTCTTAAGTCTTCTTTTTCTACCGCAGTTCTTGAGACAAATGCCCTACAACCCTCTGACACTCGGGACATTGGTGATGCTCTCAGTTCTGCCCTAAAGGCCAAGAGAATATTCCTGAGTTGTGTGAACCACCAGGGAGGATTGCTGGATTGCTGCTTGCCTTTCTGCCCAGGCTGAGCTCCAGAATTATGTGGGGTCTAAAGCACCATCTCTAAATGCACCAGAAGGTGCTCTTCCACCCAGGGCACCGCAGGAGGGCAAAGGATCTGAATAAGAAGGGCGGGTGTGTCCAGTGGAGCACTGCTTAGATAACACAGAAGGGAGGACCTTGTGGTTTTGGGTGACAGAATCCCAACCGGAAGTATCACTCAATGAATGTTACCTATGTTTAATATAAACAAGTCCTGTGTTTTACATTTGGAAGCCTTTCTTGACTCCCAGCCGCTCAGATATTGCTGCTAGATCTAAAGGACTGGCTTAAATTTGACATGTTGATCACCCACTGTGGATCAAGTGCCTCTGAGGTAACACAACTGTCACCAGATTTGGGTGACATGGTGATCAACATGTCAGGCTGAAGAGTCGGGTAGTGAGGATGTGAGGACACGAGACTTCAGAAACAATCTCCTCCCAGATATGATCTCATCCAGAGTCTCTGGTCTCACGCTTGATTCCTTTATGAGCATTGTCAGTGACTCAATAATCACACACATTTCCATTCAATCATCTCGAAAATAAAAATAAAAACAGCATAAATAATCACAGTATTTAAATTGGTGCCACATACTACAAAGCAAGGTTCAAAAACACCCAGAGCCCTGATCCTTTAGTGAGGTAGAATCCCCAGACATCTCCCTTTCCCCATCTCTCGTCCCATCTCCCTCTTTTTTTTACCCCCAGCTTTACTGAGCTATAATTGACACATAACATTGTGAAAATGTAAGGTGTACAATGCGTTGATTTAACACATTTACATATTGCCAAGGATCTCTGCCATAGCATTAGCTAACCCCTCCGTCCCCACATAATTGCTGTTTCTTTTTTGCGGTGGAGAACACCATCTCCCCTCTTTGCTCAATTGATTCTCTTATCCTCCTTCTTTTCCACCTTCCACATTTCTTCTTTATCCTTGTGGTGAACTAAAGAGAAAATTTAAATTAGGTCATTGCTTTCCTGACCCATTTAAAGGTCAGGGTATTTCTCACCAGCTCACATTTCAGACACATTTAGGACGGAAGAGGTTTTGGTCCCAAGCAGGGACCAAAAATGGTTGGCAACAGTCTTCTGAATGAATTCTAAATGTGGTTTTTACTCTAAGGCTGGCAGCTTGGACTTCTGCCTTCTGGTAAGCACATCCATGCCCATCATTCCAATTCCATGCAGCAGCAAGTTCACCTTCACCTGCTCCAGAAACGTGAAGCCCGTTCTGGACCATCTGCTGTTCGCCCCGGGAGCAAGCAGCCTGGGCAAACAGAAGAGGTGGGCAGGTGGGGCAGGAAGGAGCCCTAATTACCCTCGACTCAAAACACAGGCAAGGACCTCAGGCTGGTTTCACAGAGGGCTAGGAGGGCCAGTGACAGTCTCACCCTGCAGGGCCCACAGGAAGCCGGAGAGGAACTGAGTTCACCACACTGTGTAGTCATTGGCACTCACTGGTTTGCTTTGAAGCAAAGCGTCAGAAAACATTTCAGCAGCCACTGAAAAGGAAGAGACATAAATCATGGAATAAACGTTAGTCTGTCCTGTGGCTGGGTACCCTTAGAGTCAAGCATGGAAAAGTTGTTCTTTTTTCTTTCTTTGCTTCCTTAAAAAAATAACAGACAGCTGTCAGTGACCAGAGAAATTCAGCTTTGCTTTTTTGGGTTGATTTGAGGCTTGTTATAGCAAACTAGGCTCACTCCCCACGGTCACTCTTCCGCCCACCCCCGCCACCTCCTACGGGCAGTTGGAGCCCTCTGTGTATAAAGACAAAACTCAAAACAGCAACGTGCACAGGCTGCAATGTATTCCAAAGCCCTCTTTAAAAAAAATTTTTTTTTGAAGAGCCTTCCTCCAGACCTCTATAAAAAAAAAAGGTTGAAATTTAGGACTGCTGGGATTGTACTAACTGCAACGTGAGGATTTTCTGATGGGAATTCCCTGTGCAACTTGAAAGGTCAGAGACAAATGGACAGCTTCTGTAACTTGCAGGCATGTTCAATGTAAACAGGGAGCGTCTGAGAACCACTCAGCTCCGGGTGTGGTGAGTTTCCCGGGAGAGCCCGCAGACTTCCAACATCTTTGGTCTCTGCAGATGAAGAAGGAAAGGGGAGGAGAGACTCACGGTGCCCCAACCCAGGGGAGGGACCCGGGAGGGGTGCTGGTGTGCGGGGGTCCCCTCTCCCTCCCCCTGCTAGGTTTACAAAAGTGCAGTATCTCCAGGGGGCAGACTGAGGCTCCCAAATGGAAAAAGAGAGGACCAGGCAAATCACGATCATAACGAATGTCAGCCACCATGACACCCATCTGGCTTTCTGCCCCTCTGGGTGCTTCCTTGAATCGTGCCAGGTGCAAAGGGACCAATGAGGGATGAAGGGGGTCCTGATGGGCAAAAGGACTTGCCCACCAGCAGAAGGTGTTTTGTCCTCCTGCTCCTTGGCTGTCTGGGATCCTCCAAGGGGCGGTCAGTCTTTTTGCCAGGCTGCACCTGGGGGAAGTGGAAACAAGTTTTCTGCCCAGGGGTTTCCTGCCCCACTTCTCTCCCCTAACTTGGTGTTTCCAGTCGTTCTCATCCCCAAGAGATTTTGATCCCAAGAAGCAGTGAAGTCTCTCTCTTTCCCCTTCTCATCTGTTGGGACTTCTCTTAACCATCAGCCTTCTTCACTACTTTGGCCTATTTTTCCTCCCAGAGGAAAGGCTGCCAGAAAGAGGAGGGAAAGGAGAAACAACCCAGGGGACCAAGAGGAAAAGTCATCAGCAGGCATTTCGAAAACAGCTTCCTCGTGACATTATAATGATGGAAACTTTTGGTTTCCTAGTTGCTAAGGAAGAAGTCAGCAAGCCAGGAGCGACCAGAGCCCTGGGCTGCCTCTGTCTGGGGTGCTCTGTGTCCGCCTCCTGTGCACCCAGGCAAGCACCGTGGGAGGCGATCAGGCACCATCAGCCATTCTGACCACCCGAGTATAACTATGGGGGAACTACGGACTCCTCACTCCCCACACCTGGAAGGGTCAGCCACTGACCACCCCGGCCCCTCAGTGACATGAGTTCCAGAATGAGGAGTGGAATTCCACACATACCATTGGGTGCTTAAAGGAGGAGGGGGAGGTCATCTAATCCAGATCTTTCATTTTCAGCCAATGATCAAAAGCAGATTTTGTGTGAAGCTTCAAAAATTGTAGGTACTAGGGGGCCATCACCGATCTCATCCTGCTCTGGCCTCCTCTCCCCACCCCTTCCCATTAGAAGCCTCTGGTTAATGTCTGTGGTCAGGGCAGGCTCTCTCTTCAGACTTTCGAGGGCATTCCCCAGCCCCTGCCTTCTGGCTAGTGTCCCACTGAAAAAAAAAAAAAAATTGAGAAGTAATTACGTAACATCGTCTGTTGAACTTCCTCTTTGAGGGGCTGCCTGTTGGTAAGCAGTTACAATTCCAGGAGGTGCTCTGGGCACTGTTAGAGATTTTCAAGTGTTCCTGTCTAACTTTTGGAGACTGGAAAGGCTGGTGGGAGTTGTGTTGGCTTGTATTATCCAGATAGGCATTGCTATTATGCCATAACATGTCTGCAAAAGAAGGCAAAACATACAATTCCCAGCTGTGAGAAAACATCCCTAGCATCTCCATCTATAGTTGAAGTATGGGCTAGTAAGCCTCCTGAGATGGTAAGAAGCATTTGTAATTTTAGGTACTATCTGGCCCACAAAATACTGGGCATGTGGCATTGCAAGTGGATATCCCTGGCCATGCCCAGCGCCCCCACTGTTGAGAGGATGCTTATTGGTGGTACCAAGGATGTGACACAGAATTTCCCTATACAAGTGTTAAGAGGGAAGAGGTCCTTCAAACATGGGTGGTCTGGAGCACAGAGAAGACAGTACAGACTGGACTAAAATAGAGTTTTTTTCTGGGCACACTAGTTGCCATCAGACCTCCAGACTGATTTACAACAGAACCCCAGTGCACAACCTGTGCAAGCCATGTTTAGGTAAGGATGGAGACCATGCAGGACTCTTGCAGCTGGGAGTGACAGAGACATAACTCAGACTGCCATAAACCAAGAAAGGAATTCATGGCTCACGTTACTAACACATCTGGGCTGCTTCCGGTTTGAGACATGGCTGAATCTAGTGTTTAAACCGTGTCGTCATCATCCTTTCTCTTTCTCTTTGAATCTCTCTCTCGTTCTCCACTTCTCATCTCCACGTGTCTCTACTTGGTCTCAGTTGGAAAACTCTCCATGTGACTGATACAGAGTCACTGCCTCCGGGCTTAGCAACTGTGTAAAAAGAGACAGTTGTCCCTGTTAGCCTGGGGGACAAAGTCCCCGGAAGATGCAGGCTTAGTTTACACGCTCCTCTTGGGGGACAGGGATGGGGTACTCTCATTGGCCAGAACTGGGTCACCTGGCCCCTCCCAGCATCCGGGTGGAGGGGAAGGCAGGGTCAGCCCCACATGGTGGACTTCCCACAGGAGTGAAGAGTTCTGTTGCCAGAACAGGCAGACAACGCAGGAGATGTCCACTCCAAATGTCTATAGAGAAAGCTGTTCATTTCTAATTTTAGGTTCTGGGGTCAGACATTCTCAACCAATCCTTTGTGTGTGTATGCGTGTGTGTCTGTGTGTATGTACTCTTCATAAAGAACCCATTGAGAAATTGTTACAAAGAAATATCTGGACTCTGAACAAGAATTAAGATTTCTAGAAGTGGACAAAGCTGGATGTTAGCAGATATTAAATTGGACATTTCAGCAGAGAAGCCCAGATGAACAGGCAGTAGATACCAAAGAGAATGCAGTGATACGGAGGGGCAGATTTTCTAAAGAAATTTCTGAGAACTGGCTCGTGATGTGGCATAGTAGAAAAAAATGTATACATGTTGGTCTCTGCCCCAACTCCTTGCACAGAGCTCCTAAAACCCTTGTAATTTCCTACTGGTAAGAGCACAAGAAACATCTTTTGTTCCAATCCAAGCCTTTGACCCCGGTTCCTGACACATGGTACTAATCCTTTGGAATTTCCTGGGTGACAGGAGTGTGTTCTGTGCTAATGAGGAGAAGCTGGGGGGCTCCTAGATGGGAACTGGTCACCAGGAAGACCAAGCCATGATGAGTAGCTTGGATTTTTCAGCGCTGTGCTGGGCTGGAAATGGAGTTAACATCGATCATGCCCACATGGAGAAGCCTCCATAAAAATCCCAATAGTATGTGGCTCTGGGAGCTTCCAGGTTGATGAGCACATTCACACCAGGAGGGTGACACACCCAACTGTGCAGAGACCCTCTCAGACCTTGTCTCCTACATCTCGTCATCTGGCTCGGCATCTGCATCCTTCAGCATATCCTTTAGTAAACAGGTAGATGTGTTTCCCGGAGTTCTGTGAGCTGTTCTAACAAATAACCAAATCCAACGGCAAGGAGGTCATGAGAACCTCTGATCTTGAACCAAGTCAGAAAGAAGTTGTGGGTAAGCTGGGGACCCACTGCTTACAATTGGCGTCTGAAATGGGAGGCAGAGACCTTCAACTGTGGGATCTGATGTCACTACCACCAGGTAGAGAGTGTCTACCTGCAGGACACTCAGCAGGTGTCACAGAACTGCTTGGTGTGGGGAAAACCCACACATCTGGTGTGGAAGTGATGTGAATGTCACGGCGGTGTGAGAGTAAAGGAGAAATACAGGAGGGAAGACGGGGTGGTTCTTCCGTGAATAAATCCACACTCGGGATACCCGTGGTGAGGGTGTTGGAGCCTGAAGGGGCAATTTGTAAGGATTTTCTTGGAGCCTGATTCCCACCCATGAGAGTTCTGATCTAATGTCCTGACAGAGGAGGGGAGGGGAGGGGACTGTGGGGGTATGGCTGACACTCCAGAGTTTATCAGGACAAAGTTGACACAGGTGGTTCCCCTTGTGGGCCAGACGCCAGCCATACAGGAGAAGGAGGCGATCTGGAGCACTTTTTGAAAAATACAAACTTTTCGATTGGCATATCGTATTCATTCCAAAAACACATAAATCTTAAAAGTATACAACTTGACAGATTATTACAAAGTGAGCCCACCCATGAACTCACCAGCTGGATCTGGAAACAGAGCATCAGCGCACACCAGAAGTCCCCTCGTGCTCTCCCCAAATCCTTCCCGCCATTCCCCCGAAGGTG
Organism: Camelus ferus; assembly: GCF_009834535.1. Classification (NCBI taxonomy): domain Eukaryota; kingdom Metazoa; phylum Chordata; class Mammalia; order Artiodactyla; family Camelidae; genus Camelus; species Camelus ferus. The sequence goes on along the minus strand of NC_045698.1, from coordinate 10,472,080 downwards.
CTTCCATCCTGTCTTCCAACAGAAGAAATGTGTTTGACTTGTTTTAAATCTTCTATAAATTTACACAGTAGATTTTTTGGGGGTGGCTGGCTTCTTTCACTTTAATAATGTTTTTCACACTCAGACAAGTCATTTCATACACAAGTGGCTTGCTCTCTTTTATTGCTAAGCAGTCTTCCAGGGCATGAATGGACAACAATTTATTTAGTCTACTGTTGAATGACCCTTGGATTGCTTCTAGTTGTTGGCAATAGATAAAGTTTCTTTGTACATTCTTTCACATGTATGCGTTTCTGTTGGGTAAATTCCTAGAAATAACATTGTTGAGTCATGTGGTATGAATATATATAATTTTAGTAGATACTGAAAGTTTTCCAAATTTGTTGTATAGCAGGTAATAAAGATAAGAAAAGAAATCCATAACACTGAGAACAGAAAAAAATCGTTAGCTGTAAGTCGATGAAACCAGCACTCAGATCTCTGTTTCTGAATACCATTCTCCAATATAAAAAACCCAGGATGCCTCAGAGTGGCTGGGGTGGAGAAAATATAAGATGAACCTGAATGAACTTGAAGTATTTTTAGCCCCAGAAAGAAAAGAAGTACAAACACCACCAAAAAAAAAGGATAGGGGCCTGTCAAAGGTTCACAGGAGCCAACTACTAAAAGCTCCCAGCGACCAAAGCTGGGACAATCTGAGCAACAAATTCGGACGTGTTCAATAGGCAAGGCAAGAAGCAGTCATTGGACTTATAAGTGTTAACATTTGGAAGCACATGGAAGCAACTTCCAGTTTAGAAAACAAGATATGAAGCTGTAAATCCATCTATATAAAATATGCAGATGCCTAAGAGTGAAAGGTCACAAATCACCAAAATGTCAACAGCGATCACGTTGGTGTTGGAGTCCCGTCCTGGTTTCCACAAAGCTGTATTACTTTTACATAATTTGTAGAAAGATTAAATTCATAATGCAAGGAATCCCTCACTAATTGCTTTTAAAAGTATAGATTTTCTTGTCTGAGATTTACTTCAAGACATGTTCAGTCCTGCTGCAGACTTCGTTTTGGGGTTTTTTGTTTTTTAAATTTTCTGTCTGTTGTTTTTAAATTGAAGTGCAGTTGATTTACAATGTTCGTTTCAGGTGTAGACTTTGAAGCACAAGTTTGCTTTATGCCTGGTGACACACACGATATCCAGAAGTGTTCAGTATCACCTCTGCAACCCGCCTGCCATCTCTGCCCTTGGACAGCGGTCGCTCCCCGGCCTTGAGGGACTACTTTCTCAACATAAACAATCTCTGCGAGCGGAGGCGGACGTGTGACCGGAGTACGGTGAGCAGCTGTGCCGGACCAGGACCCAGAAGCGTGGGGAAGGGGGTGTGAGATGCGACTGTCACCCACCCACGGGAGACAGACGTGGTCGGGGGCTGCCGGGCACAGTAAGGAAGGTTCCTTTAATGTCCCCAGTGAGAAGCATCACCCTGAGGTTTTCCCTTTTCTGTCAAATGCCAAGAAGTAAATGCCACATAAAATATCTTGCTGACACTAGGACTTGCGGGGGAAATCAAGTTCAGCGCATTAGCGGGAACTCCCCGCCAACAGCACACAGCTTAGGAACTCTGGGGTTTGGCAGGCCTGGGCTTTTCCTGGCGCAGCCGTCGCTAGGAAGTCTGCCTTGTGAACCATCAGCACGCCCCAGGAAAGGCAAACAAACGGACAAAATCCTAAACTACAGACTGACCAAGGCTGGAGGTCTGGCCTTCCAAGCACGCTTTCCCAGGGAAATAATGTCGTGAGCAGCCCCGGGGCCGCCCCCAGGAGTCTGCCTGGCCTCCTGGAAGCAGAGCATGTTGGGGGCTGCCCGGCCTGGTAAGGAAGGTTCCTTCGATGTTCCCCAGTAAGAAAGCATCACCCCGAGATTCTCCCTTTTATGTCAACTGCAAAAAGGGGAGGAGAGGGAGTCCCTGTCATGGAGCAGAGCACACCCAGGGTAATTAGTCCATCTGTGCCTCTCCCTCTAGAATCCACACGTCTGAAGACCAGTGGGTTGAAGTAACAGAGAATGAGGAAGTCGGTGGCGAAACAGCTTCTTTCTTTTAGAATTTGGGAGGCTCTGTGCGCCCTTGCAAGGATTTGAGTAACCGAAGAACTGGTTCTTTGCAACATCGACTCTGCCTTGAAGGTGAGTGCGTGCACACGAGTGTGTGTGCACATGTGTGTGGCTCCCTGTGTGATTGTGCACATAGACATAGGACATATATACAGCTGTCCCACCACACCTGGCGGCAATAAATGCCACCTTCATTTTTTAAATCACACAGCTCGGTCCACTCCTAGGAGAGAAATAAGAAAATCTTTCCCCACGACATGGAAAGGAAAGCCCCTCTCATCTCCCAGGGTGTCGTGTTCAAGCTCCTTGTATTAAGGCCTTCCAAGAGTTACGGGGCCGGGCTTCTGGTGTTCCCTGCAAATAATAGTAATCACAGTGCTACTGTGTGCCTGACGCTGTTCCAGAGACTTCGTGCATTTCATTCTCACAACAGCCCTGCGAGGAAAGCGCTATTATCCCCGATGTACAAATGGGGGAACAAGAGGAGCTTGGCTTTGCCCACCGCGCTGGCGCCTCCTTGCCCAGTGCCCTGGCGTGTGGTAAGCAGGGGGCTCCCCTGCGCCCCTGGGACATGCGGGGCCAGGATAGGTGGGGAGCCTGACAACGCATCTTTCTGAATCTGCCACCTGGGGGGTGGAACGGGCCTCCTCAACGGCCGCCACCCGTGGGGACGTCAGGACCCGTGCGTGGGGGTGAGGTAACCCCCCCTCCGCCCATGCACGCAGGATCATGACGCCGCCCACGGAGAAGAAAGCGAATTGCATTTAGCCAGGCCCAGCCTGCTCTCAGCCCCAGGGGCCCACTGTGTGCGAAGGGTCAGGTGGGACAAGCTGGGCGAGATGGTCACAGCAGAGGGAGGACTGACCACTGGTTAAGGGAATGCAGGAGTATGATGATCGTCAACTACATTTGTTTTGTCTGCTTTAAAGAACTGAGGATGCACAGTGACTTCATTTCTTAAACCAACACAAAGACTGCACTGGATGCAGGAACAGAGGTCAGACAGTGAAACTTGAGGAAAAGAGTTGAAATTTACAAACGAATGGAAAGACATTCTAGGTTATTGATATTCAGTTCCACAAAATGATGACAGATTAGCTTTAGAGTCTATGAAATAAGCAGTTATTTCAAAGAGATAAATTTGATTTTCTTCATCAAATAAAAGTCACCCACCAGCTGGCGTAGTTACTAAAAGGAGGCCAGAATCACTGCATTTACAAGAATGAGGTTTTGAGAGTGATTTATATATTATAAAAGCCAAGATGTACATAAAGGACTTAAGGTTGAAAATCCTCCCCCAACCCCTGTCACTCTGCCACTGTGTCCGCTCCCCGGTGTTTCATGTCTTTATGTATTCTACCAGAGGGGCTTGACACATAAATGTATATGGTCTTCATTTTTTTTTTACACAGGAAGTTCTCTATACCCCATTTGACATCCTGCTTTAAAAAAAATCTGTCATCTACCAATCTATCTATCTACCTATCCATCCATTCATCTATTTATATATCATTTCATATCATTTATAACCAGTCTCTCCAGAGAATGAGATTGCTATAACAAATAGAAACTCTGGGGACAGCGTGTCACGAGATGCTTTATTTTCAAAGGCCACATAGGAGGAAACGTATTTACCGTATATGAATAACCTAGGACAGCACAGTGACTCCTCCCAGCCTCACTGCTGGTAAACCCGACAGAACAAAATGTGTTGGGATAATTATATATCAATTTGTAAGTTGTGACTCCATAGAACAATGGGGAATGTGTGGCTAGAAGCCAAGCTTTAAAATCAAAGACATTCAGAATATTGACACATGAGACTGGTACCAGCCCATCCATCCCTGGTAGGTGGGAAACAGTGTCAGAATTGAGCTGAGTTGTAGGACGCCCAGCTGGCATCTGAGAACTGCCTGGTGGTGTGGGGAAACCCCACATACTGGAACTGGATACAGACTCTTAGGTCCACCTCCCTGGCTGCTGAGACACGTGCGGCTGGGACGTTCACACTCCCAGGTATTTGCACCCAGTGCTTAAAGCCCCTGTTGCTTGGGACACTTGAGGGAGCCCTGTTCCTTGTGTGGAGCTCAGCACGAGCGTACATGGTACCTTTGATGAGGCTGGGAGGGCCCCACCTCGTGACATCCTGCCGGTTAGCCTGCAGCTTAGGACAGGCTGACCTCATCCTGTCCCTTGGGGAAGGGTCTCAAACTGAACTCATGAATACCTCCCTGCAGCCCATGGGGTGATGTTTTGGTTTGGGGCTAGATTATAATGTGGTGAAGGAGAACGAATAAAATCTAAACTAAAAGGGCCCTACGAAAGCCCATGGCAATATTCCAGGGATCTCCTTCATTAAAAACAGGAAGCATTTTCAAGGGTTTTTCAAGGAGCCTTCTCCAAATAAAAGTGGGGTTTTACAAACACCACCCTTGTTGGAAGAGTTTTCATCAGGGACTAGTGGACCTATGTTTGGGAAATGACTGCCCCCCCCAGCCCCACCCCCTTTTCTCCTCCAAAGCGGGTGCTTCAGACGGCGTCTGGCCCAGCAGCGCTGACTTACAGACTTAGACCCAGCTGGCGCTTGGAGACTGCCGCTGGGGACCAAGAACCCTGCCTGTGCTCTTCTGTGCGGTTTGATTATTCCCACTTTAAAGGTTAGGAGGGTGACCAGTTGTCCTGGTTTGCCCTCGACCAAGGTATTTCCTAGGGTTCTAAAACTGGGAACCTCCCAGGCAAACCAGGACAAATCGGTCCCACCTGAATATGAAGGCAAGAGAGAAGAGATGATCCCCATTTACTCCTGTCCATCCCACCCCCTTTTCTCCCTGAAATGACTTAATCAAAGCCACTGGCTCCTCTTTTCACTGGTCTCTCAATGCTTTGTCTTAACAAAGTTCCTTCACCAAATAACACCTGGCTGCTTGTAGGACTCCTGGCCAATTAAGAACGGAAAGCTCAAATACTAATTTTATTCTTAAAATTTTTTTTGTACAACTCAGAACTGATGAGTGGGATAGTCAAGCCTTAAGTGTTTTAATTTACTGGCACTGGCCTTTCATTATCAAACATTCAATTGAAATTTTGTCACCAATTCAGCGAAGAACGGATATAGAAAGAGGCTGGGCAGGAAGTCCTTTGCTGTGTTTTGGGATGTGAACTTCTTTTTAATTCCCAAGGCCCCGGCTGGCTGTATATTCTGGTGACGTTCTTCTCGAGAATCTCGTCCCTGGGCCAAGGACCTCAATTTCCTTCCAAGTTGCTGCTGTAATTTATGGATTAAAAACTTTCCTCTTGCGGGACGTTGCTCAGTGTGCTGTGTACAAGTGCTCTGTGTTGTTTACCATGCAAGACTAACAAATGTTAGTCTGGCGTGTCTACTTCACTGGAAGAAATGGGACCAAGGCAGCGAGACTCAAGGCCCGTCTGACTCACCGTTGCCACTGACTTTGTTCTCGTCCTCACCCCTTCTCCCAACCCCCCCACCCCTAATGATTTACTTCAGGATATCCAGGCTGGGGGTGCGTTGTGTCATTTCCAGGTAACTTTCCACCCTTACGTTTGTCATTTTTAAAACTCGGCACTGACGGGAGAGAAGTAAGATTTCATTTTTGTGTTTTTGACGCTAATGAACTGACCGTCGGAAGCTTACGCAGTAAGAGCAGAAGAGCACTCTTCACCCCCGTGTGCACTGCTCCGACTGGAGTGATCGTCTGCAGCGCCAGGGATCTTGTGAAAATGCCGATTCTGATTCAGCAGGACTGAGATGAGGCCTGACATTCTGCATTTCTTCCTTTTTTTAGGCTGGAATGTATTTTATTTAGTTCTTGATTTCTTATAGCTATGCATGGGCGGAAACACTGGGCCATGGATGAAGGAATGAAAAGTCACAAAGTAAAGAGAAAACTTGAGATCAGTCCTCTCTTTGTCTACAGGGTTCCTTTCATTACTCTGTCTCCATAGGTTTACATGCTTTCCGGCAGCAGTGAATTGCAGGTCTCGAGCAGGATGCCATCCTAAATTCTTTTCCACCATATGGATGTTTACATTGGCCACTGTGCATAAACATGCATTCCACAGGTTAAAACCAACAGGCTGGTCTTGACTTTTGGCTGTAAGAAGGAAAGAATGGCTGGAATTAATAACCCAGGCAGGAAATATTCTGCCTCCTTAACCAGCTCTGCGGTGATGCTGCTGCTGCTGCCCGAAGGACCACATTTTGAGCCGAGTCATGGGCAGATCAAGACAGATGCCCAGGACTGAGGGAGCCAGGAGGAAGTCAGCCATCAAATCCTTCCTGAGACCCCCCGCAGAATTAAACACCTATAGTCATGCTGTAGACCACGGATTCTACAGCTTGTGAGCTTCTGCTTCTTCACTTATTAATGGGATTAATTTCACGTGGTTATGAGGATTAAATAAAAGTAACATTTGAACTTCTTCCCTACTTTCAGGGGTCCACACTTCCTGTCTTTCACTGTGCTTTTAAAAAAATTTGTCCTGGTGATTTTCCCAAGTCCACACAGAGAAATGACATTATTGATTTAATAAATAAATAGTGTAATATTCCCTTATGTAAACGTGACTTATTCAGTTGCTCCTATATGAGTGATCCTTTTGTGTGTGTGTGTATGGCCATGTCTGTAGGTGGTTTTTTTAATTTTAAAAATTATTTGTTTATTTTATTGAAGCATAGTCAGTTTACAATGTTGAATCAATTTCTAGGGTACAGCATAATGTTTCAGTCATCCATGTATATACATATATTCCTTTTCATTATAGGTTACTACAAGATATTGAATATAGTTCCCTGTGCTATACAGTAGAAACTTGTTGTTTATCTATTTCATATATAGTAGTTAGTATCTGCAAATCTCAAACTCCCAATTTATCCCTTCCGACCCCTTTCCCGCTTGGTAACCATAAGTTTGTTCTCTGTGTCTGTGAATCTATTTCTGTTCTGTAGAAAATTCATTTGTGTCTTTTTTTCAGATTCCATGTATAAGTGATACCATATGGTATTTTTCTTTCTCTTTCTGGCTTACTTCACTTAGAATGACCATCCCAGGTCCATCCATGTTGCAGCAAATGGCATTATTTTATTCTTTTTTATGGCTGAATAGTATTCTATTGTATAAACATACCACAGCTTCTTTATACAGTCATCTGTCAATGGACACTTAGGTTGTTTCCATGTCTTGGCTATTGTATATAGTGCTGCTGTGAACACTGAGGTGCATGTGTCTTTTCCAATTAGAGTTCCCTCCAGATATATGCCTAAGAGTGGGATTGCTGGATCGTATGATAAGTCTAGTTTTAGTTTTTTAAAGGAATCTGCATATTATTTTCCATAGTGGCTGCACCAATTACATTCCCACCAGCAGTGTAGGAGGGCTCCCTTTTCTCCACAGCCTCTCCAGCAACTATTGTTTGTGGACTTTTGAATGATGGCCACTCTGACTGGTGTGAGGTGATACCTCATTGTAGTTTTGATTTGCACTTTTCTGATAATTAGTGATATTGAACATTTTTTCATGTGCCTATTGGCCATTTATATGTCTTCATTGGAGAATTACTTATTTAGGTCTTCTGCCCATTTTTGGATTGAGTTGTTTGTTTTTTTGCTATTAAGTTGTATGAGCTGTTTGTATATTCTGGAATTGTCAGTTGCATCATTTACAAATATTTTCAAAGATTGCTTTTTTGTTTTGTTTATGGTTTCCTTTGCTGTGCAAAAGCTTTTAAGTTTAATTAGGTCCCACTTGTTTATTTTTGCTTTTATTTCTATTGCCTGGGTATATTGCCCTTGGAGAACATTGCTAAGATTTATGTCGGAGAATGTTTTGCTTATGTTTTCTTCTAGGAGGTTTATAGTGTCTTGTCATATGTTTAAGTCTTTAAGCCATTTGGAGTTTAGCTTTGTATATGGTGTGAGGAGGTGTTCTAACTTCACTGATTTACATGCAGCCATCCAGTTTTCCCAGCACCACTTGCAGAAGAGACTGTCTTTTTTCCATTGTACGAGTGATCCTTCAGTTTGGTTTCAGTCCATCTTTGGAGGTTTTCTGAATGCCCTGAACGTGAGCATTTTCAATGCTCATAAGGTGACGGTGGAGACCTGGATGTTCATGCTCATGGGACATTCTCAGGGACTCTTGAGTGTTTTCCTGGGGTTCAGGGTCACACAAGTTCATGCTAACCCAGTCAGCTGGCCTAAACCATACATTTCCTGAGAGGACGTTAATGAGAAAGAAATTTAGGGAAAAATGTTCTGAAAGGAACAGTGATACCACTGTCTACATAACAAGCCTATGGCTCCAGCCCTCTGTGTCCTCTCTCACTTACCGCTCTGCCTTCTTTTCTTAACAGGAGCGTTTTAGTCCCTCTGACTTCAACATTCTGATGATTCTCTGACCTATGGGTCCAGCCCAGGCCTTTCTCATATGTACCAGCTATTCACTGGGGGGATGAATTCCAGGGTCTTTCCCTAAGCAATCATGGTCTCTTTGAATTCTGGCACAACCTAGAAAAACCAAAGGCAAACTAGGATGCCTGCCTGGGTTGTCCCTCCTTGTCAATCCCAGAGTCCTGCGTCCTGGAGTCTCGTCAGAGGTCCTGATAGTCAGTCCCGTAGGTGCTCCTCCGGCTTCCTCGGTCCTCTTCACGGGTGCTTTGGTGCATCTTGGTCCTCTGCACTTCCATATGAATTTTAGAGTAGGCTTGTCAATCAATTTCGACAGAAACACCTGCTAGGGCTGTGATTGGGACTGCATTAAATCTACAGGTGAACTTAAGGAGAACTGACCTCTTTACAACATTAAGCCATCCAATCTATGAACGTGGTATTTCCCTCCACAAATTAGTATTTTTTACATTTTTCAACAACATTTCGTTGTTTTCAGGGAAGAGATTTTGGGCAGCTTCTGCCAGATTTTCCCTAGGTATTTTATTTTAAAACATATTAGAAATGGGTCCCTCCTTGCCCCACCCCACTGCCCCTGTCCTGGCCTCGCCCTGACCTAGCAGGGGAAGAGGTAAGCCAGGTGGGGGGAGGGGCAGCCCCCATGGAACAAGGGGAGGGACTCCAGCTACTGAAGCAGAGGGGAGGGTATTCTTGGGGTGTCCCTGGTCCCAGCACTTTGTCTGTGGAATGTTCGTGGTTCCAGAGAAGCCTGTCTTAGTGGTCTGTGGAGGGAGAGGGCTGGTCACCCTAAAACAAGAGTCCTGGGCCAGCTCTGCCACTGGCTGGCTCTGAGAGGACAAGACTTTTAAAAAATGTTTTATTTTGAAATAATTATAAGCTTACAGAAAGTTGCAAAGGTAGTACAGGGAGGTCCCCCTGTAACCAAGCAGGACCCTACTGTCACTGGTGACCACATGGTGTTTGTAAATGCTTAACTGTTTAGTAGTTTAGATGGCTTTTCTCCTGCTCTTGCCGACCAGGGTGAGGCTGGAGAGGAAGGGAGGGGCTTGGGTGGCCCGCCTGACCCCTGCAGGGTGCTGCGTACAGGGATCATGGGCAGTGCCCTGCCTTTGCCCCCGACACCTTAGAAATGGCAGTTGGACTTCTGTTTTCTGTATGTTGTTGTTCATAACTTGCCCCAACTGCACACACACGCTGTTGTTTTTAGTTCCTTGTGGTCTGTGGTGATTTGTTAAAGGCCACAGGCAACTAACACAGTGTTAACAGAAGCATGGGATCAACTGAGGTTGCCTGGGAAGGAGCCTGTGTCACCAGAGAAGGTGGTTCCCAACTGACCCCTGACAATTCCCACAGGTGGGAGGTGGCCTCAAAGAAAAATGGGGTAGGTCAGAGGGGTAGGGGTGAGTGAATTTAACACCTGCAGAGCTGTAATGCCTGCTCTCATTTATATTTCCTATTTCACCCACTTGGCCATAAAATTGAGAAGGAAAATAAAGGAACACTGACATCTTCTCACCTCTGGGGAGCCTGCTGGAACAAACCCTGGCTTGACAGAGCTTAGCACTGGTCGGGAATTTCCATGTTTGCAAAACAGTGATGCTTTGCATCTTTTCTCTTTTGGCGTGAGCATTTTAGATAAACATGGAAACCAGGTTATTACCATATCTTAACGACATAGCAGTGTCAGCAGTTCTCAGATTATTATTATTTTTTTCAATGGAGGTACTGGGGATTGAACCCAGGACCTCGTGTGCGCTAAGCATGTGCTTTACCACTGAGCTATTACCCCCCCCCCCCCAGGCTATGTCTCTTAAATCTGTTTCTCTGTCATTTGTTCTGACTTGTTCTTTCCTGTATAAGCACATTCACATGAGGTTAACTTAGTCATCAAGAAACCGAGGGATAGGGTAAAACCGAGTGAAAGAGGTTTTTTTTTAACCTTCAAAAATGTAGCAGAGATGGGGGTTTTCTATCAGCAGTGATTCAGGTCTCCACTTTTCTTGGCCTTTCACAAGAGGTTTTGCCTTGTAAACCCTCTAACTTTCATATTCTATGGGAGGAGGAAGGAGGAAGGTGCTCCAGTAAACTCAGCAGTCCCGAAAAAGGGGCCTCAGAAGCGGGGTGGCCAGAGGATGAGTGCCACAGAGTGAAAGAGAAACCTCTGTAAAAGCTTTGACTTGTAAATAAGAAATGGCCAACGAGGCAGGAGACCTCTGAGGAAGCAAATGTTCTGCTGCCTTAAATGACACCAGAATCGTTCCCTCCGCTCGCGACCTTGCTGTTGCCAGAGCAACCTGACGCCTGGACCCAACCGCCTGGACCCAACCGGAGGCGAGTCTGGAAACCCTGCTGAGCTGCAAGGCCTGGCACGGTGCTCTTTTCTGCTCCCCCAGAACTTCTGTCGGACATTTCATTGCATGCAGCCTTCTAGAAGTTACTCGAGTCAATAATCTTCCCTCCTCTCCCCCACAGATCCTTCCAGAGAGCAGAGCTTCCCACACGCTCCCTGCAGGCCCCCAGTCCTGCCACGTGACCAGTGCTGCCTGTCCAGACCACTGGCTCTCAGGAGCCCGGCCGTGACCTACTGTTTCTCATCAGTTATCCCTTCCTGGACATTCCGCCTGGTTACAGGGGAACAGGAGGAGAATACGAGTGTTGGTAGTTAAGTAAGGCCTCAGTAAGAAATGAGTCAATGAGAAACGAATCAAGAAAAGGTGTAAGATAGTAAACTGTGCAATGAACTTAAATTCTGACCATTACTGGTTGTGAAGTTCTCCCTTTTATAACTGATAAAATTGGTCACTTTGGAAACTAAGATGATGCAGTTGCTTTTGTACCTGTCAGGAAACCCACATCACACAATCCTAAAATGAGCAAATAAACAGAGAAGCATTGGCACTGGACTTCTGCTTCTGGGAAGCTGGGGTAGACAGACTTTTCCTATTTCTCCAACTAAGGAAAATCCTGAGTCCACATAAAACGAACTTAAAATGACTCTGCAAGGTGAAGAGAAGAAAGCAGACCAGTGAGAAAGCTCAGGGCTGAGGAACCCCAAGGTGGTAGTTCTCTGGATTTCTTTTTGCTTTGTACATCTCAGCCTCAGAGCTGAAGAAGTGCACAATTTGGAAATGCCAACAACAGAGGTCCAGACAAAACCCGGCTCTCTCTAGACAGAGGACCAGGAAAGGGTCAGCCTTGTCAGACAGAAACTTTTAGGCAATAACTTCCCTACTCTAGCCGGACAGGACAGAAAACATGGTGGCCTGCACCCCCACCCCACCAGCAAAGACTGAGTGGGGAGCCTAGATTTCCCACCCCAGCCAGGTTGTAATGGGGAACCCCACCCTCTGGCCAAGATGGTGTTAGAGAAGGTCAAATGGGGAGCTGGGACTTTCATCCCTGAAGGGCAGTAAGACTCCCCGCCCCCCTGCTACCCGTGGGGATCACGTGGGGAGCCTACACTTCCGTTTTCACTTCCACCAAGCAATCACAAGACCCCTTCCCTCCCCGCTGGGGTGATGTCAGAGGAGGCCTAGTGGAACTCAGAACGTTTTCACCATTAGTGAAGCAGCATCCAGCCCTCTTCCCCTGCTGGAATGGTGTTAGAGGAAGCCAGTGAAATCAGGTTTAAACGAGATTCAGAATTCATAACCTAATAATATCTAAAATGTCCCCATTTCAAATGTAGATCATTCATCGTACCAACTAGGAAAATCTCAACTTGCATCAAAAAGATACACAATAGACACCAATAATGAGATGACAGGAATGTTAGGATAATCTGGCAAAAGTTTTGAAGCAGTTGTGATAAAAATCTGTCAAGGAACAATTATGAACATGCTTGAAAGAAAGGAAAAGATCAAAAGTCTTAGCAAAGAAATAAAAGATATAAAGACAAACAGAATCAAATTTTAGAACACAGAAATACAACAACCGAAATAAACTCACTGTATGGGTTCGACAGCAGACTGGAGTGGAGAGAGGACATGCTTGGTGTACCTGCTGATAGGAAAACAGAAGTTACCCAATCTGAACAATGATGAGAAAGTAGCTTGGGAGGGGCGGGGGGAAGAGCAGTGCCTCAGAGACCTGTGGAGCCAAAAAAACCCCAAAAAAACCCCCCCAAAACGGCTAATACTCACATCACTGGAGTCTTTGAGGGAGAAAAAGAGAAGGCAGGGCTCTACACGTACTTGGAAAAATGACTGAAAATTTGGCAAAAGATACAATACCTACAGATTCAGGAATCTGAGTGAATCTCAGAATAAACACAAAGAAATTCACACTAAGACACATCATTGGCAAACTTCTGAAAATTAAAAACAAAGAAAAAATCTTGAAAGTGGGAGAAAAATATCTTAATTATAAGAGGAAAAAATGACAGTAGATTTCTTACCAGAAATCATGAAGTCCTGAATGAAGCAGCATTGCACATTTTCCAAGTGCAGAAAGAAAAAAAATCTGTCAACCCAGAATTCTATATCCAGGGGAAATGTCAGGAATGAAAGGGTAAAAACAGGCATTATCAGATGAAGGAAAACCAAGAGAATTTGTTGCCAGCAGAACTACCCTAATGGAATGGCTAAAGCTAGTTCTCTGAATAGAAAGGAAAGGGTAAAGAAACGTTGGAATATTAGGAAGGAAGAACAATGGAAAGAGTAAAAATATATGTAAGTAGAATACATTTTAGTTTTTTAAATTATGTTTGATGGTTGAAACTAAGTTATAACATCATGTGATGTGGTTCTAAATGTCTGTACAGGAAATATTTAAAACAATTATAAACTAGAGAGGGTAATGAGACATAAAGAGACGTAAGTTTTCTATATTTTACAAACACTGGTAAAGTGATGACACCAGTAGACTGTGATGAGTTATGTATGTATAATGCAATTCCTAGAGCAACCACTAAAGCTATACAGAGAGATATATTCAAAATCAGGATGGATAAATCAAAATGAAATTCTAAAAGTGCTCAAGCAACCCACAGGAAGGCAGGCAAAAGAAAACGGAAAAGTGGGAAGCAGAGAGAACAATAAACCAAAAAATAAAAGTGCAGGCTTAAGCCTCAACCCTACCAATAATTACATTAAATGTAAATAATCCAAATACACCAATTAACAGACAGAGATGGGCACAGTGGATTAAAAAACATGATCCAACTAGACGTTGTCTGTAAGAAATCTACTCATATATAATGATACAGATATGGTAACAGGTAAAGGATAGGAAAAGATGCTAACATTAATTTTAAAAAAGTAGGAGTAACTACATTAGTATCAGATAAAGTAGATATTGCAGCAAAGAAAACTGCTAGAGAGAAGAATGGTATATCACACAGTGATATAAGGGTTAACCCACCAAGGAGACATAGTTCTCCCAAGTGTGTGTGCATCAAAGAACAGAGCTGCAAATTATATGTAGCAAAAACTGAAAGAAGTGAAAAAAGAAACAGAAAAATCCGTAATTATAGTTGCAGTCTTCAACATTCTTCTAACAATAATTGATTGAATAACTAGAGAGAACATAGATCAATTTGAAAAGCACAACCTATCATAGTTCACTATCTATGAAGTAGGTCATTTGAATAACTAACAATTCGGGAAAGCAAATTCATAATGTAAAAATTTCACATAAAAAATCTCTAGGCCACATGGTTCCACTAGAGAAGTCTCCCAAACATTTAAAGAATTAACATCAATTTTACCCAATCTCTTCTAGAAAACAGAAGAGGAGATAACACTTCTTAATTCATTTTTTGAAGCTAGCAGTACCTATACCAAAATCAAAAGTACATACACAAAAAAGGAAATTACAACCACTATCCCTTATGAATATAGATATAAAAATCCTTAACAAAGTATTACCAAATACAATTCAGAAACATAGAAAGAATTATACACCACGACCTCATGGGGTTCACTCCAAGGATGCAAGGTTGGCTTGATATTCAAACATCAATCCATATAATGCATCATTCTAATAGGCTAAAGAAGAAAAATTACATGATCTATTGACATAGAAAACACATTTGGCAACATTCAACCCCCATTCATGGTAAAAACTCAGAAAAACAGGAACAGAGAACATCCTCAGCTTGGTAAAGAGTGTAAAAGTCTACGGCTTACACTGCACTTAGTGGTGAAGGATGGAACGCTTTCCCACTTAAGACCAGGAACAAGACAAGGATGTCTGCTCTCACCACTTGTATTCACCATAATATGGGAAGTTGTAACTAGTGCAATAAGAAAAGAAAAAGAAATAGGAAGTATACAAATTGGAACAGAAGAAATAAAACTGTCCTTTATTTGCAGATGACACAGTCATGTAGAGAATCCCAAGGAATCTATAAAAACACCTAGAACTAGGGAGTTTAGCAAATATGTAAAACAAATGATAAAATTAAAAAATCAATTGTATTTCTGTATAGCAGTAATGAATTCATGGACAATAAAATTAAAAATAGAATATTTATAGTTGCTTAAAAGAGAAATACTTAGGTATAATTCTAACAAGACACATGCAAGAACTTTTAAAACAACAAAATACTGATGACAGAAATTAAAGGAAATCTAAATAAAAGGCGAGCCACGTATTTGTGGATTGGAGGACTCAACATAGTAAAGACTTCTCAAACTGATATACAGATTTAATGCAATTTCTATAAAACTTACAGCAAGATATTTTGTAGCTACAGACAAGACTCTTCTCAAATTTATCTGGAAAGGCAAAGGAGAATAGCTAAACTAATTTTGAAAAAGAGAATAAAGGCAGGGGGAGCAGTACAGTCTATCTGATATCAAGACTCATTGTACACCAACAGCAATCCACACTGTGTGGTATCAATCGAGGGGGAGAAAATTAGATCAATGGAATAGAAACGAGAACCCAGACATAGACCCACATAAACAGGCCCAATTGATTTCTGACAAAATCAAAAAAGGGTACCTTTTCAACAAGTCATGCTGGATTAATTGGCCATCCATCTGCAAAACAAAAAGAAGAAAACAAGCAAACTAAAAATAACAAAAAACCCCTCAACCTATATTTTATAACTTTTTCAAAAATTAACTCCAAATGGATCAGGGATTTATATGTATAATGTAAAACTTAAAAATGTTTAGGAAAAAACTAAGGAGAAAAAGCTTCAATCCAGGTAAAGAGTTCTTAGACTCAACAACAAGAAGCTTGGTCCAGAAAAGAACTGATCAACAGGAATTCATCAAAATTAAAACCTTTTTCCTCTATGAAAGCTCCTGTTAGGAAGATAGAAAGACAAACTGTAAATTAGGGGAAATATCTGTAAACCACTTCTCTGACAAAGGACTAGCACCTGGAATATATAAGGAACTCTCAAAGCTCAACAGTCAAAAGTGCAAAACTCCAGTAGAAAATGGGCAAAGGATCTGAAGAGACTTTTCACTCAAGAGGAGAAGCAGATGGCAATTAAGCACAGGGAAAGTGTTCAACATCACTAGCCACTAGGGAAATGCAAATCAAAACCACGTAACACATCACTATACACTTGTCAGAACGCCCCGTGCCAAAAAAAAAAAAAAAAAAAAGAAGTTAGTGACACCACCAAACACTGGAGATGTGAAGAAACTGGATTTCTCATACATTGTTGGTGTGAATGTAAAATGGTAGTCTGGAAAACAGTTTAGCAAACCATTAAAAAATGAAATATGCACCTACCATACGATCAGGAAATTGTCTGACATTTATGCCAGAGACATGAAGATGAATGTTCCCCCCAAAATCTGTACACAAATGTCCAGAGAAGCTTTATTTGTAACAGCCAAAAGCTGGGAAAGATTCAGGCGTCCGCCAGTGGGTGGCAGGGAGGGACTGACTGGGGGGGGCAGGGCGGACTTTCTCGGGGATGATGGAAATGTTGGATTGTTTTGCTTTGGATGGCAATCACAGATACAAATATACCTATAGAAATGTATTAAGCTATATAATCATGGTTTGTGTATCTTATTTTTTTTTTAAGTTAAACCACACATGTACACACAGAGCAATCTATCAGTCCCACGAATTCTGTCTCTACAGTTGTCTGAAAAGTGTACAGTTGAAAGCACCTTTCTTTCCAGTGGTCTAAGATGGCCTAATATCCTTTAGATATGACTTGCTATAAGATGATGCTCATAATTTATGTTGCTAAAATACTGGTGATCTTTTTTCTGTTAGAGCTAAAGAGAATGCTCGGATTTAAAAAAAATACATAAATAGTAACATGCAAAATAATATTTTGCTATTTGAGAAATCTGGGTTGTGATCGCGACAGGCCACTTTTCACCTGCGAGATGCTTTGCTGACTCACAAGCATCCTTACATCATTCAGCAAGTGTCCAATTAAAACCAGCAGACCCTTGCCTCCCCTGTTGCTCAAGTTAGAACCGACCCCGCGTTTCCATCTTTTCAGAGCCCACTGAGCACTGATGTCCCTGGGATCCAGGAGGAAGCACTCACCTCAGGGAGCACGAGCTTCCCGTGCCTGGACCCAGGGTCTTGGCCCAAATGTCGTCCTCTCACACTGAACTTCGGGATTTCAGCAAACAGATGAAAAGTAAAACCTTTATGGTGTGCTGAGCAAAGTAAGTCACCATCCCAGGGGTAGTGAATTCAAAACAAGAAAGCAAAAAGGAATCAAAACAAGAGGGATGCCAGGGGTCACCAGGGGAGAGGACCTGCTGTCAGAAGCAGGCAGTAGCCACCACGGTTGGCGGGGAGGGGTCTTCCCAGGTGTGGGTCCTTGGATTTGTTCCCAACGCAGGTGATTGAACCTAAGCGCTTCACTTTCTTCAGTCCATCTGGACCACGTTATTCATGCTTCTCTGTGGCCAGGATGCTACAGCTTTCCCCTTGGCTCTGAATCTATGCTCATCAAGAACAGGGGGTCCCTTAGTCACTCTAGCCAGGACAGGTGCAGCCCCACTGTGCAGTCAGCTGACATTCTGGTTTATACGCCATGTCTTCTGAGTCGGGGCTGTGACCCAGTCTGCAGGACCTTGCCTGGCTCCTGTTTCGGACCACACACAGTGAATTCCCCATCCAGAATATTCTCTTCCCACCTCCCGCCCCAACCCACCAGAGGCCTCTGTCCGTCCGTCTCTTCCCGCAGCGATCTCTTTTCCATTCAATAGTGACCCATTTAAATAAAAGGCCTAAGACGAAAATCAGGCAAATATGTTTAATTTTTTAAAATAACTGATGGCAAAATAAAATATTTACATCACATCATACTGTGTAAACACGGAAGGTCTCTGTACAAAGAAATATACATGCAAAATAACGTAAAAATGGAACTGAAATAATAAATGAAACAACACACAAATAAAAGTTGTGAGGTTACGAATACACATCCAGTTCTGAATCCAATTTCTTTTAAAAAGTTTCTGTACAATTTTACAAGAAACAAACAAAAACCCAACGAAAGAATAAATAAAATACATTGGAAGCTGCAAAGCTTAACTAAGCCAGTTGATGGTGTCTGGCTGGCTTGGGAAAGCGGGCTGGTCTTTTTTTTTTTTTTTTTCTTAAAGTGGATTTCACACAACAAAGATAAAAAGACATCCAGAAAAATTCAAGCGTGCCCAGAAACCCAGCATCTTTTGTGGAAGGCCTCCCACACCAGCGTGAACTCTGCCACAGACGTCAACGCCGGCCTCAAGGCGGCTAGTGCTTAATTGGCATTTATTTCTTACCAAAAGCTCAAAATCCAGCCAATTTTTTTTTTTGTACAGAAAGTTGAATGTCAAAAAGTCTAAAAAGTAGGAAATGTCCAGACTGATTTTGGGAAAAAAAATAATACTTTGGCATTCTGAATAATAGCATAATAAAATTTAAAACATTACCCTATTATCCAGTTTTATATTCAGAGTATGAAATCACTTTTTACAGTCCTCAAAACTGACAAATTCCACGAAGAGTTAAGTCTCCTTGAACTGATGGCACAGGGCTACGACCCCCCACCCCACCCAACCCCCGACACACGCACAAAACCATAAAGCTCACCGTACGAAGTATGTGCTTTTCTATATATTTATTACAGGTACAACAGAGGTCTTCATAAATAGTTGCATAAAATGTTAAAGCCACAACATTGCACATGATATGAAATAAAACCAAAAAAAAACCCCAATGAGTGCATTTACAGTATTTTCATCTGACTGTATACTGCTCAACAATCTGATTGACGGCTTGGGGGTGGGCCGTGGGGGCAGGGGGCAGCGGAGCAGGACCCACCCTGATATCCTCGGTGGTGGATGGGTAGACCCCACTGACCCCCAGAGGAAGCCCCAGCCGGCGGGCGGGGAGCGGGAGGGAAGGCAGGTGGGGAGAGGACAGACCGAAGGCAGGACCAGTCTTATATACAAGTAAGGCCTACATTTCATCAGAGCAAAACGATTCATTCTATTTTTATGCAAAAGTTTGAGGTTGAATGCACGTTTCAGAAGCCTAGTCTGGCGTCCCGGCGAGAGGCACATAGACCAGGCAGCTGGAAAAGCTCAGAGCCAGGTGGACCCTGAGCTCTGGACGAGGCCGCGGGGATGGCCGCCGCTGGGGGTGGGGGTGTCCTTCCCCAGAGGGGTCCAGTATCTCTGTTTTGTTCGTTAACACCAGTGGTTGAACATAGGCATTTTGCTTCCTTGAATAAATCTTGGAAAATGTTAAATTTGCAAAATTCGATTCCTGTTCATTTAAAAAAGTTTCTTTTTTATCTTTTTTTTTTTTTTTTTTTTTTTTTGCAGAAACCTGAATAAAAGACTGTGACACAGCAATGCTGTCTCCAATCTCGCAGAATGTGCGAGAAAGGCCTCCACCCCAGCACAGCTTGCAGCCCGAGTCCCGAGCACAGCTCACAGTTTCACACGATGCACGGACGGCAGCTGATCAGGTCTGTTGGTTTGTGGTTCTCGTTGCAATTCAAATTAACAGCTGATTGGCAGGTGAAAGAGAATGAGAAAGAACTTCAGGATAGGTCAAACTCTAGGCAAGAGCCTGCTCTGTAAGAAGTTTTTAATGCTTCGGATAGGTCGAACATCGTTCTGGTGTTTGCGCCGCTCAATGAAGGAGGTCAGTCTGGACGTGTCCAGGACACTTGCGCCTTTGCTGTGGCCGTGGCCATGGCCCGCCTGCAGCCACTGCTCCTGGAGGGCCAGCGCAGCCGAGGGACGCTTGGCGGGGTCCTCGTGGAGGAGGAAGCACACGAAGTCCTTGGCTCTCTGGCTCACTCCTTGGAAGTAGTCATCTGGGAAACTAAAGTCAAGCCGGCAAATGTTCAGGCAGGTCTCTTCCACGCTGTCGTCCAGGAAGGGGGACACGCCACTCAGAAGCACGTAGGCCAGCACTCCAACGCTCCACGTGTCCGAGGTCAGGGAGACCGGGTTCCCGAGGATGATTTCGGGGGCAGCAAACTCGGGGTTCCCCAGTAACTGGTGGATGTGGTAGGTCGTGTTGAGTTGGACAGCATCTCCAAAGTCAGCCAGCTTGATGGTTGGCTTGGCTAGACTCTGATCCACCAGGATGTTTTCGGGCTAGGAGACAGGACAAGACAACTG
Source organism: Camelus ferus (assembly GCF_009834535.1). Taxonomy (NCBI): domain Eukaryota; kingdom Metazoa; phylum Chordata; class Mammalia; order Artiodactyla; family Camelidae; genus Camelus; species Camelus ferus. The sequence goes on along the minus strand of NC_045698.1, from coordinate 10,451,978 downwards.
TCATTTCCGTCAGCCCCTATCTTAGGCTGAAGCGGGATGCTCACCAGGAATGTATGATGTCGATGGGGGCCAGCCGTTTACGTGCAAAACAGGAGGAAGCCCACGGGAGGACAAAGCGCCAACACCGAGGGGAGAGGCTGCCTGACTCAGCCGGGTCGGCCCCTCTCTGGAGCACGCGGCTGCTGTGTTAACCGAGCAGGTGGGCGAAGCCAGTGCTCCCTCCCTACTAGCAGCAGCAGCGGCAACGTGCCCCTTCCTGTCTCAGTCACGCTGCTCCAGCCGCACACCAACCCAGCAAGATTCACAGGAACTTTCTGAAGTCGCAAGAAATGTCTGAGGACCTCAAATGTTTATCTGGTACTTTATTGCTTATTTATATGTCACTGAGAGCAAACTTAAAAACAGAGATCAGAAATCAGTGCCCCCATCGCCCACCCCTCGTGTTTGTCCCCAGTCCCTGGGGGCTCCTGGCCTGGATTCAGAAGACAGACTGAGAGTGGGCCTCAGGTACCACGTGGCCTCACTGGGTTCAGACGTGTGGCCCTCCCGTCCCTGCGACTCCACTAACCTTTAGGTCCAGGTGTGCTATCCTGCAGTTGTGAAGGTATCGGATGGCTTCCAGAACCTCACCCAGATACGCCCTGATCTTCCCTTCTGTGAGGTTCCCCCACCGCACCACACAGTCCAGGAGCCGTCCCTGGTCAGCCCTGCAGAGGGAGGAACGTGCAAGATCTGCTTAGGTTTCGGTCAGTCACTCAGAGCCCTGCCTGCGACACACACATCACAGCTGGGCCCCACTGTCAATGTTCCGTCGGCACTTTGGGCTCACACCTCCACCTGAAGGCACGACAGGGCCAGGAGGGCAATTTCTTTTTAACCTCATCGTGGAGACAAGTGAGGAACAAGGCATCTGAACCCTTGGAGGGAACTGGGAGGCAGAGACTCAAACCCTTCCCTGTGGACGTGCAGACCACTTGGGCATGCTGCTTGGCAGTGCCTTGCACACAGCAGGTGGTCTGCAGGTACCTGCTGCAGGAGGGAATAACGCGAGCCCACCTCCCCCAGCCTTAGTCTCGTCATCTGGAAAATGGGCCATGTGGTCTGAATGAGGGAATGTAAATAGAGGCAGGCGATCCAAGTCCAAGACATTGGACTCAAAGTCTTCCTACTGTGACATTACTTTCGACATTTAAAAAATGCTTACATAATAGTGCTGTGAGCCAGGGACTAAATGCTTTCTATCCACTCACTTAATCCTCATGACAAGTCTGGAAGAAGAGAGTTGTCCTCATTTTACAGATGAGGAAACTGAGGCACAGAGAGGGTATATAACTTCCCCAAGACACCCAGCTCGGAGGTGAAGACTGGAATTGCAATGGTGTGCTCTGGCCCTGGCCTCTCTGAACATATCGGCCACTTGTATGGTAATGGCGAGCTGTCAATGGGAATTTGGTTGTGAGTAATTTGTTGTGAAAAGAAATCCTATTTACAGTATGATGAGACCAAATCATCTAGTTTTCCAGTGAAAAGAAATAACAGCTAAATGCACTGAAAATTTAAAGCAGACCGAAGTCTTGTAGAAGTCTGCCCAGCACGCTAGGACTCTGTTAAAATTCCCTGAGTAAGATAAGCAGTAGCTGTCAGTCATCAAGCTTCCAGAGCCAGAAAGCCCCTTCCCAGGTCTCTGCCTGGACATCATCTCAGCCCCACAGCAACCTTCCAAAGTGGTTGGGATTCCACAGGAGCGAGGCTGAAAACGAGCCCAGGTCCCCTGACCTCACAACTGGTGGCGCTGGGCAGGACCCATCTGCCCCCCGCCCTCTCACAGGTTTGCTAGGCCAGAGAGAGGCCGGAACAGGCCCATGAAGGCTGTAGGGTAGAGGCACTTACAAATTCTTTAAGGATATGACAGACAGAAAATCTGTCTTGAGGGAGGCCCTGCAATCAGGGAGCCGCTGCCACCATGAACGTGCCCCGAGCGGCCGGTCCTCCTGCTCAGCCTCCTCTCCCTACAACAACGTGTCAAGAACTACGAAACGGCGCTAGAGGTTTCACTTGAGCCAATGGAAATGAAATTGTAAACCCAAGTAAATAAACGTATGCAATGACTGCCCTGAAAGGGAGGAAAAGGAATTTAAACAAAGCTAAGTGCCGAGATGGTCCAGAGAGACCGGGATGTTCTAAGGGCAGTCCCCACCCCAGCGTGACTGATTCTCTGGGCCAGTGACTCTCCGTTGCGAGGCCACCCTGTGCCCTGAGGAACGTCTAGCTGTGATAACCAAAAAGCCTGCAGATGTTTGCCAAGTGTCCCCTGGGGGGCAAAACTGCTCTGGGTCATACGCGTCATACTCTTTATCTTTAAACGACAGAGCGTTTACTGAGGTAGCACACAGGGCCCAGTGAGGACCTTGGGGACCAGCGGGGCTGCTCTGGTCAGAGCCACCCCCAGGAGACCGTTCTTTAGGTGAGGTGCACCTCATCTCCCCATTGTAACCACCTTTTGGGGGCCAGGAGCTCTGAGGGCCAGGATGGGCCCCAGGGCTGGGCTGGAGGCCCCAGGCAGGTCTCAGCCAGGGTGGCCCAGCCCCGCGGGACTCTGGGAACTAGGTGGAGTCTCCAGGGAGGCTGAGACCCCAAGGGAGCCTGGGTGGCGGGCGTTCTGTTGCTTGGCCTGTGCCTCCGTGTGGGCAGCTTGTACAGAGGCCTTGCTTCCTGGCACCATCACCGGGAAGCCCTATGGCCGTGGTCTCAGAGTGGACACGTGTCTCAGAAGTCCTGTGAATCCTGAGTCCCACTTTGTCTCCTTCTTCGAGAGTAACCAACAGGGCCACCTGAGGCTGAGGCCGGGGCAGGGAGAGGAGGGGCAGCGGGCGGGCACGCACATTTCCAAAACCAGGACGTAGCTGGTGGGGGTCTCGAAGGTGTCGAGGAGGCTGACGAGCAGCGGGTGCTGCAGGCTCTGCAGGACCCCGAGCTCGCGGGTGACCTGGTCACGTTTCATCAACTTCTTGTTCACAAACTTTGTGGCCACTGATCGCTTGGTTCCCTTCTGATCGCATTTCTTGACGACAGAGAACCTGCCCCTGGAAAGCAGGTGGAGAAGACAGCTTTCAGAGGACTCTGCCTGTGCCACCAGGAAAAGACTCTGTTACCCTGAATGGACCAGATGTGGGGCGGCCTCCTCTGGCAGGTGAGCCTGCTCTCCCGGCCACGCGCGGAGGGGCTGCGGCCCACGATGGCCTCGAGGGAGCCAGCCTGCGACTCCGCCTCTCCCCCTCCTGGAAGCAGACTCCCCCGTGTAAGGGCAGGCCACGTGACTCCCTCTGACCTCTGAACGTGGCAGGAGGGACGCCATGAGACTTACCAGGCAGCTTCCACTTTGCTCTCGTGGAAAACCTTCCTCACCACGTGAAGCAGCTTGGAATGGATGGTCACCCCACGCCCTCCCCAACTTTGGACAGGAGTATCTCTTGCCATCCCTGCTCTGTCCTGCCGTTGTAGGATATGTGTGTAGGGCTGGTAACTCATCTCTAGTGTGTGGTCTCAGGAGCTGCACCCAATGAACCCCCCCCCCCAGGAAGACTCAGCTGTGCCTGGACCAGATCCAGGACCGCGGATCTGAGCCCGCTGCCACCACAGGATGAGATCTGGGGGCTGGGGAATGTGAGGAAAGACGTAAATCTGTGGCCAGGGGCAGACTGTGCTGGGCCAAGGATGGGCACTCTACTTTGCCCCCCTCCCTCAGACAGGCCGAGTCTCTTCCTCTTGCCTGGAGTCGGGGCTGGCAGGTGGCCCGGTCTGCCCACAGAATACGGAGAAGGCGCGATTGTTCATTTCTGAAGTGGGGCCCTGAGAGGCCTCACAGCTTCTGCTCTCCTGGGATGCTCCAGCCATCACACGAGGAAGCCCGGGGTGAAAGTCTATGTGGAGAGAGGCCCAGGACCCAGGCGAGGCCAGACGTGTGGGTGCGGGTGGGAGTGCCTGCTGACCAAGTCCAGGAGGGACCAACAGAATTGAAAAGAATGCTGGCCAGGCCAGTCACACGGTGCACGAAGTGATACATCCCTGTGGCTCCGACTGCAGGGTGAGCCTTGTGTGGCCAGACGGCTGGCAGACAGGTGGGGCTGATGCAGCAGGTGTGCGCATGGACCCCGGCAGCCAGGAGCCCAGGAATGGCCACCAGAACCTGCGAGCCTGCTGCTGGGGGGTTTCTTGGAAAGCTTTTCAAAAGGGACAAGCTCGGGTGTCATGCTTCTGACGCCCCTGCCACACAGGAAACGCTGCAGGGTGGATGAGGGCCACGTGAGGTGGACATGGAGCTGTGGCAGACCCTGGGTGACAGAGGGCACCGCAGAGCTGCCGCCCGCGCCCTGGCTGCTGTCTGGAGAGAGACAGCCCTACTCTGTTGAAGCTCCCCTCTTAGGGTACACTCTAGATCGCCAGGTGCAGCTGAAACCTGCAGGACACATTCAGCATCTCCCAGCTGGGTTTCAGAGAATGACGTCCCATAAGAAGGGGTCTGAGCGCCCCTTCCCTGGGTTCTCCAAAGGCTGGGGCGCAGCTGGCGCCACCCTAGATGCAGAGAGGGCGTCAGTTCACCCCATCAATGGTCGGGTCAGGGCAGTAAGTGTCGGTTCTCTCTTGGAACCTGGACTGGAAATGTCTTCCTTATTCCTCAACGTTTAATATCGAAAGGTGATTACAAGTTACACTTCAGAGGTCACACGCCTAACTTGCAACTGCCGGCAAAATACACCCTGTAACTTTCTCTGGGTGTTCCACAGAGCTGCGTCTCTCACTCTGCGACCTCAGGAGGGGCTGCGGGTTTCCGTCCTACCTGCCAAGCTCAGCCACTTCGCTGTAGAAGCAGTCGAAGTTGTCTTTCCAGGTCACCGTGATGCCATCACTCCCTGGACCTGCAAGAAGAGCGGCACCTCCCTGAGCCTGGTTCTCGGGCCCCTCTCGGGGGTGGGGACTAGAGCCCTGTGCTGCCCAACGCGGCAGCCGCTCGGGGTCGCTGAGCATCTGAACTGTGGTTCACGGAACGAAGGGTAAAATCCATGCCGTGTGCTGGGACTCAGTATGAGAAACAGATGGATTTGTGCGACAGAAATAAACACACCCTCGCGTTTCTACAAGACAGCATATTCCTAGGAAGAGTCTTGTCTCCCTAAACTTCCTTGCTTTCACTACTGCTTTATTTTTAAGAAATCAACTATATAATTTTTGTGACATCTTTTAAAATTAGAACATGGATGATTATCTGTGGTCAAATTCAAGTTTTCTTCCTTTCTTGTACCATGATCCAAAACCCAGAACCCTTTGACTTAATGAGGTTAAAATACACTGGAGTAAGATACAAAGATAGAAGTTCTAAGACAACTGTGTTCACTGTCTACACACAGGGTGTCCCTGGACTCAGTTCACCTTTAGTTCTTTTATTTCTTTCTTTTCCTTAGCTTTTAAAAAATTATTTTACTTCATTTATTTAATTTAGTTCTTTAATTTTCACTCTTGGAAGCAGCTTCCTATACCCAGTGTAGCTGGCGGGCCCACCAGCATCCCTGATGGCACAGAGGGCCTTCTGCAAAATCGAAGCTGAAAATCAGCCTGGATGTGTGGTTCAGAGCATCTGCACACGTCAAGTGCAACCATAGGAAATTCTAAATGGCCTAAGATATGGCTCTGCCTCCAGAAGCTCAGGGTTCAGCTGAGGAGAGAGAACAGGCTTTGCTGGGCACGGGGAGAGCAAGGGCTTTCGTCCCACTGAGGTCACCTCACGCTCATGGGAGGGATCGGAGGACTGCAGGGCTGTCAGGGTCTAGCACGGGCACAGAGCCTGCACGGGCCTTACCCACACTCCCTCCTTTCCTTCCTTTTGGTTCTCTTCTACATGAGTCTGACTTAGAATAGTTCCTCTTAGAGCCAAAGTGGCAAATGAATAATCAGACAAAGGAAAAGCTGCGGACGAGAACGCGTTTTGAGTGCTAAGAGCACAGGATGCCCCTTGCTGCTCCTCGCGGCCGGCACCAGAGGCTCCCGGGCTCAGCGGCCGTGGGTAGAGGCCTTTGCCGAGCTCCTTGCCTGCCCAGGGGTCACCCGCCTGGGCATCCCAGAGGCTGGTCTGCCCCTTGCAGCCCACAAGTGATGTGTCACGTACTTTTGGTCACGTCGAGTGTGTGCGTGTGGCGGGGATGGGGGGTGTCTCACCTAGAACCCTCAGACTCGCCGAAGACGAGGCTGACCCCATGTCGTTCACAGCAATGCACGTGTAGATGCCGTCGTCCTCGGTGGTCACACCGACGATCTTCAGAGCGGCCTCTCCCAAGTCACTGCCGCACAGGAGGGCACACAGGTTCAGGGCGGCTCAGCTCTCCCCGCCGCCAGCCCCCCTCTCTCCCTCGGGGACACAGGAAACCAGGAGCTCAGGTGCTGACGGGCAGTTTCAAGTAGGATTTCAATCCCAGCTGCCCACCCAGGTGTGACACATTCCCTCACGAGGGGGGCATCCCAGGGCCAAAGGTGACCAAGGGAGTCGACTGTCAGTCCCAGTGAAATGAGGTCACGTTCACTGTCCTGAAGGGCCCCCTCACCTGTAGGAGATGCTGTAGTGGTCATCGTTGTTCAGGGTGCTGTGTTCAGGGCCCTTCCAGGTGATCGAGGCCTTGGGGCGGCCACAGACCCGACATCTAAGAACAACGGTCTCCCCTGTCTCACACGTGACCTCACTCAAGGGAATGACGAATTCTGGGGGAACTGCACCGGAAAGGAGTCAGTCACGCCGGTCACCCGGCTCCCCTCCCGTGCCCACCAGTGCTTCCCCAACAGACGTGTGTGGCCTAAGATGCTGTCCAAGCCCAGAGCTCCACAGAAAACCCATGTCCACAGGCTACACCCAAGTGTCCTGAAACCCCACAGACCTGCCCCCTAAAAGACTAGCAGCAAAAGAGCAGAACTCACCGTCATATATGTAGTTGGGATTGAGAAGCTGAAATGGAAGGAGCACACAGCTATTAACCAGAGTCATAAGCTATCTTGAGATACATTAGTTTTATTCCAGGGCTGCAACTATGGTGGAAAGATGAGAGGAAAGACAACTTGGCCTGCCTGGTATCTCACTGCCTTTGAATGCACCCGAAAGCTTCGTGTCACACAAATGGAGGAGAGTTTTTTCTTTCCTACCCATAAACACGAAAATGCTGCTTAAACTCGGAGATGTCCTTTATTTTCATCCTACGAGCTGAGTCCTGCGGATCCCTGGATCCCCTCCTTCCGGCAGAATGGCCGGTGTCCTGACCCAGGGTCCTTGGATTCCCTTTAGGAAATATTTTTTCTCCAAACAGGACCCGAACAGGTTTAAGGCACTCTGGTTACAGGAGTAAAGCTGGCTGAAGCTCCTGCCGAGGGAACTTGCTGCAGCTGGTGACCCTGTGTCTCAGCATCTCGTCACCTCCCCTGTGGTCTGAGCCCCGTGCTCTGCCTGCCTCTGGGGATCTAGTCTCTGCTTCCTCTGGGAACCTAGCGGCGGTCCTTGTCAGCCACGCATGCGCCCAGTGAGGTGTACACTTGTATACCTGGTTCCTCGGAACACCGGTGCATACCTGGGCCACACCATCCCCCTACAAAGGCCCTCGGGTCTACTCGCAGGGCAGAGGGAGACGGGGTGCTGCCAGGACCCGGTCCAGGCTCCTCCTGCTCCCCGAGGAGCGACACAGGTCCCTGGAGGCGCTGTGCTCACCTTCACAGATGCCTTGTTGCTGAGCCCTTCCCGGGACTTCCGATAACCGTTCTCCAACTTGCCTTCCCGTTTGCCGTCTTTATCTTTTTTCTCAGATTTCTTCCTTAAACGGAGTGCTGTGTGCCAAGATGTTGCCTTCCTAGGGGGCGGATAACACATTGCTAGTATTATGCCTCCCCAGTGTTCAGCAAATGATTCCCTGAAAGCATTAGAGAAGAGCTGACTGTCCAACGTAGGCGGCTGTCAGGGGACTGAGATTCCTTTAGCAACAGTCATCTCTGCTGAGGAGAACTTTCCTGTGGTTCTCGATAACCAGAGATATAAAACCAACAATTTCTTAAGTTAAGTTTTAAGGATTAAAATACAAAGCTACCTGGGATGGTTAGTTTTATGTATCAACTTGACAGCGCTCAGTTATTTGGTCACACATCATTTTGGGTGTTCCTGGATGAAACTGACATTTTAATTGGTAGAGTAAAGCAGACTGCCCTCCAAAGTGTGGTGGGCTTCATCCAATCAGTTGAAGGCCTGACTAGAACAAAAAGACTGGCCTCCCTGAGCAAGAGGGAATTCTCAGGCAGAATGCCTTTAGGCTTCATCTGCACCACTGGCTCTTCCAGGCCCCCAGCCTGCTGGCCCACAGTGCAGATCTGGACTCGCCGGTCTCCACAATTGTATGAGCCAACCTTATAATATACATACACCCCTACACTCTATTGGTTCTATTTCTCTGCAGAACCCTAATACAGGACCTAAGAATATTTTTGAGAAAGCAAAATAAAAAACGGGACTCTTGAACAATGTGCCAGAATAAAATATTTCCATATATCAAGGAGAAACAGGACAAGGGACTGTTAAGGACAGTAGGTTCTTTGTAGCCTGAACTCAAGCCCGGACTCAAGCCCGGGTGTGAACGCTGAGCCCAGAGGTACAGGGTGGTGCTGGGATGCTGGCCAGTCTGGGCTGCAAACCCAGGCAGGGGAACTGCCATGCCTGGAGAGGAATGTGGCCACTGTTAGTGCCCTTGAGTCTGATTTTTTGGGCTGAAGCCTTTGAAGACTTAAAAATCATAGGTTTGCAATGCTTCCACTCCCAGAAGCCACCTGGCTGTCCTCTCCCATAGCCAGAGAGATTCAGGGAAGGGCAGAGTTTGAAACCAGCAGCTGAATTCAGCTTCCTTTAAAATAATGCTTAATGCAGCAAAATTGGTTTCAAGTTTCTTAACTGAACTAATCTTCCAGTATATATAGGGCGTAATGGTAATGGCATAACAGACCTTTAGCTGCAGCTTACAGAATGATGATCTTCACCCACGCACCCTCAGCACAACCAGTAACGAGTTAGGGGGTCTTAAAAAGCTTCCCCTCTCAGGACCTCTGGGACTTAAAATATCTCTGTGTTCTACCTAGCGGTTTAAAAAAGCCACGTGTGTGCAAACACAGGTTATTAAAAGAATTCATCAAACGAGTCTGAGAGGGAAGGCCAGCCCATTTTCACTTCGGGGTTCCACATAGCACTTAGGAATGAACTCATTCAACTGACCACAGCACAGCTTTCTCTCCACGGGCGCCCCCTCCCAGGCTCCCCCAACCCCAGCTGCCCTGCCGGGCACTCACTTGAGAGCCCCGTCGGGGTTCTCCATGATGACTGCACTGGTGTGCCCCAGGACGAAGCCCGGAATCCAGCCCTCGGCTGCGGGGCACTGGTCAGTGGCGGCTCGGAACACCAGAAACATGTTCTGTTGATTGCTGGCCAGAATTTGAACGACCTCTCCTTGGTAGACGTTTATCTCATCCTCCTTCACTGCCGTGTAATCGTGTGTCACCAACATGGTGGAGATGTTGCTACTGCTGCTACTTTCACTCTGTAGAGGGAAAGAGGAACAAAAAGGCAGAGGGGAACTGAAGTGAAATCTGGTGGCAGGACAGTGCGCGTCTGCGTGGGCCGCTGCATGACGGCCCAGAGCAGGGCTCTCCGGGTGGGCACGGAGGGACTCTGCACCCTCCCTCCGTGCCACTCTTTAGCTACTTAACTGGGTGCCTTTTTTCAGTAACTGATCACCAGGGTTTCTCTAGAAAGCAATTTAGGAACAATCTTAAAACAAACAAACAAAAAAACAAACTATGGCGATGGTGACATTTTCCTTTGGAAGTTTATTTTAGCCCCGACTTCCTTGCACCGTCAAAAGAACAGCTCATCCTCACACTGATGCCGTGCTGGGTTCTACCTATGTCATGGTAACATCACTGGGACTCTCATGCTCATTTTTTAAAGTTTTATTAAATAAAAAAAGCCACAACGAGTAGCTCTTCAGCTCGCTGACAGATCAGATCATGGAAAAGGTCCCAAATCTGCCAGATAAAATGTTCACCGAGAACACGTATTCCAGGATCACGCCGAGCTGCTGGCATCCCTCATCGTTTCCACGTTTGTCCTTTTAAAAGAAGAACGGGGGACATCTGTAAAGTAAATCAGTTCCTGTTCTGCTCTCATGGAGAGCTACTCTGCCTCCTTCACACGTCCCTTGGTGGGCAGCCCTCTTACAAGCTTGCGTGATTCCAGTGTCCCGAAGATGCTGCAGCCATGGGGACAACCCCTGGCAAGGGGAAGCCTACCTTCTCCTTATCTTGGAGTGCCAGTGGTACCCGATCTCTTCGGGTCACTACTGTGTCTTTAGCATCCATCACAGTGACTGACATGTAGCAGGCACTCAATACATGTTCAGTAACTCAGTCAGCGAGGCAAGATTGCAAAATTAAAACAAAGATCACTTCTTGAGGCCACCTACCCAGGCCCACAAGCTGTGTGGTGGTAGCTGCTGAGTGGAAAAAACCACAAATGACAGTATTTGTCCCAAGCTGTCATTTACCAAGTGACCCCTTGGTCCAGGGAAGGAGGAGGAAGCTGAGACCTCTGCCAAATCCCAAGCTACGTCCTGCCCCATCCCCTCTGTCGGCAGGTGGCACGTCAGGCGCCCTGCTCCCCTCAGCATCTTCTCAGAGGCTCCCACCAAAGATGTCGTCTGGATGTTCACGGATTCCCAGGACTCTGAAGACGCTGGTCTCACCTGGGCTCTTGGATGCTTGGGGCAGGTCCTGGTTGTGCAGATGTGGCTGTCAGAAATCTTGCCACATGCATGTCAGCTCTGGGTTACTGAGCTGGTATCAGGACACACGGAAGCAGACGGCTGTCCACTGTCAGCGAGCCAGCGTGCTGGGGATCCCAAGGGCTGGGCCATGCTCTGGCCCGCAGTGGATACGTAAGTTAGACACAGTGGGGTGCCAGGTTCTCGTTTCCGTCTCAGCTGAGGAGTCTGGCCGTGTCCCCGGACTGTCCACATTAGGCTTGGCCTGGGTACACTCCTTTATGCAGTCCTATCCTTTTAGCATGCACTTTAGTATCCTGACACCCGATGGTTTTGAGACTACAAAGCCACATTTGCTAGAAAATGTAAACAAAACCAACTTATGTGGTACAGATGTCTTTGGTAATACAGTGTACCAGATTTTGTCTCATAATTCATATTTTGCCACAAGAACACAGCTGTTTAGAGTTTCTGAAAACTCACCATGTACCAATCTAAGTATCAGGCATTTAAAAATCTATCTCATTTAATGCTGGCCAGCCTCTGAGAGAAAGGCAAGGCTGTATTTTCACTGCTGTCTAGACTGGGGAAGGGGTGTGGGGAAGTTGTGGACGTCCACATTTGGGGGCTGGCACAGTCAGTGGGTTGATCCACATCCACTCTCTTGCTCTTGGTGGAACTTTCCAGAAGGTGCCCATTAAAGGAGGAAGGAAGACCGAGGCCGTGGCGTAGGTATAGCTGCTTGGCAGTGACCGCAGACAGCTTCACAGAAGCCGACAAGAAGGAAGGAGGCTGCGGCTGACCCGGCGGGGGGATTAGGTGGCCTGAATGGGTGGGAGTGGGCAGAGTGGTGGTTCCTTTAACAAAAATACTCAAGAGTTCTAGAGGACATTTTCAAATGTCTGTTCTAGGCCTCCAGTGGTCTTCCCAGGCCTCCAGGGTGATTCTGTAAGGCACTTGGACTCACCCAGAACACTGGCAAATTCCCTTTATAGGTTACCTACCACATTAAGAAACAATGAGAGGCAGAAACCAGAGGCAACTTTGGCAACCTAACACTGGCCAGAACGTGTGTGCCCCACCTGACGGGGCTTATCTCAGAGTGAGCATCCTGATCTCAGAGTGAGCATCCTGGGGGGGCCGGGTGGGGGCTGGTGCACACTCAGGGACACGCAAGGGCCAGCATGGGCTCCCGCACCAGGGCGTGTGAGGTGTTCCTTCTGAAACACAGGCTCTGAGAACCCCTCCTGTGCTCAAAGGGGAAGCGTCCAGGTTAGGATGGGCTCAAGGGCTGTTGCCTGGCTGATTTCAGACTGGTCTCAGCTGTGAGGCCACGCCTGCATCCTGAGAGTTCAACTAGGCACTAGCAGGTGCGAGCATCACCCAGCCTCTGCATCTTTCTCCTGGCTGAAACTCTTCTGATGCTCACCTGCATACCCAGCATTTTGAAACAGGAGGTGGGGGCCCAGGCTCTCTGCAGGACCCGAGGACACTGGGGACGGCCACTGCAGAGGATGCCTGCCCCTACCACTTACTTTTGAGCAGAAAATTGAAGGGCAAATAAATGTACCAAGACCCGTTTCTTAATTTCTCCCTCAGTTAAATACAAAGATTGAGGTTAACAAAATACATAACAAAACATAGAAGGAGAGAATAAGGCCAAGTCAACCCCAACAAAGCATTAATGGAAGTCCAGAGGAAAGAGAGAGAGACATGCACAAGCCATCTTTCTTTCTTTCTTTTTTCTTTTGTATAAAGAGAAACACAGACCCTTTCAGGGAAATGAATTTAAAAATTTATAAGGTGATCAAATATACACTCATTAGAACAGCTCTAATTCCTCATGCATGCCTCTGGGAAGGTGTTATGGGTCAGATCATCTGCCGTGTACGAAACAGTCGGGTAGGATAGTGAGGAAGCCACAGGATGGGGGGGAAACCCCACCACAGCAACCCTTCTGCTGAGAACACGTATAGTGATAGGCGATGCCCTGCAGCGACCGGCGCCCGCACTGCGCCCCCTGCTGGACAGAACGTGGACGCTCCGAATCCAGCCTGCCTGCGCCTCCGCTCCCAGCCGCCGGTGGAGCCCACCATCCAGAGGCCCCAGAGCAGACTCTCTTCCACAGTGAAACTTGGGGGGGGGGGGGGGGACGGACAAATATTTCCACTGGAGAGATTCCTTCCACCCATTTTGTCAGTTTAAGTTTGCTTTGAATTGCTGTTGGAAGTTTTCTTGAGGTTTTTTTTTTCAGCAGATGAGTCAAAAACGCTGCAAAGGTAATTTAAGGCGTAAAAGAGCACAACCAAGCGATGAGCAAAAAGCTTAGAATGTACAGCTTTCAGTTGACGTAGGAGGTAGACAGAGGGGACACTGACCCCTCTAAAAAAGTGTGTGAGGAAGGCAGGAGCTAGAGAGGAAGTTCCAAGATACTCGGTTGGTCGGAAAACGTGAAAGGTTTAAAGATGCCGCATTCAGAAGGTTAATGATCTGCGTTCCCGTATTAAGGAGACACAAACCAAGCAAGCAGCGAGTTAGTAGAGACGAGAGCGCGCCGTCCGCCGGGAGCAGGAGGGGTTAGAAGGCGTCCCGCGGGTCTGCGTGGTCAGTGCGCAGGGAGGCCCGGAGCAGCTGATTACCGCAGCGCAGCAGCGGAGAGCCCGCAGTTAGTACGAGGACAGCGGCGGTGACGCGGGAGGTTTAGAAGAGGAGCCGCGGGACAGAGGCAGCGGGGCGGGCGGGCGGAGGCGGCCGGGCGCTCTTACCCCATTGCTCTGGGTGGACTGCACGGACTGCTCGCTGGCCGAGGAGCACGTGCTCATGCGGTCCGTGTCCTTGCTGGGGGCCGCGTGGCGGTGCGCCTGCCGCTGGAGGGAGTCACTGTCCCCCGGGAAGGTGAAGGAGCCGGGCCGGCTGGAGGGGGAGGCGGGGATGGAGCTCCAGAAGGAGCCCCCCTTCTGCAGGGGGCTGCTAGGGGGCAAGGGCTCCTTGCCGATCGGAGAGGGGAAGGCGGCAGACAGAGGAGAGTTCAGAGGCGAGATGGCCCCGGGCCGGGGCTTGCCCAAGGGCAGGGGGCCCAGGCCGCTCCGCGCGCGGCCGTCCTCCGGGGGCGCCCGCGCCTCCTTAGCGGCTCCGTCCTGATGGGCACCCGTGGCAATCCCGGTGGCCTTCCTGGGGCTGTCCATCACCTTCATCTTGGGGATCGGCTCCGCTTCTCGCTCGGGACCTTCGGGCTCGCTGCTGGGGGGGCGCCTGGTGGGCTGGCTGGGGCCAGGCTCCAGGGCGAGGCTGCTGCTGGGAGGAGGCAGTGACAGGCCGGGAGCGGACATACCTGACATCTTGTCTGCCTCTGCTTGGCTGGAGGCTGCAGAGGAGACCAGCACGGGGGAGTGGTGTCTGACAGGCTGGGGGATCCGGGAGGGTCTGCTTCGGCTGGAGCTGGGGGGGCCGCCGCCGCTGCCGGGGCCGCCGCCGTGGTTGCTGCCGCCGCTGCCGCTGGGGGCCCCGCCGCCGCCCCCACCCCCGCCGCTGCCCCCGCTGCCGCCGCCCCCGCTGTGGTTCCTCTGATACTCGATTGGTGATGTCAAGGCTGGAAGACACGTGAGATACAGAAGAGAGTCAGTCAGGGGTCCCAGAAAAGGACCGCCACAGGGGCCAAAGGAAAAGAGGCACGATTAATTGAAAGGGAGTGCTGGTCTTCGTGCCCCACAGTCAAGTCACAGGGTATCCACCTAACTTCCAATCACTATGCTCTAGACACACCCAGCCATTCTCCAGGCGGCAGGCTGACACCATCCAAACATCAGGGGCTGAAAAAGAAATGGTCTTATATTCTACCCTCCTGTTCATGAAGGAGTTTAAATTGGCTCCATCAAGGGCAGTCTGCCTGCCCTGTGAGGGGTGGCCAGGGGGCCAAGGGAGCAGAAGTACAAGGTCAAGGAGAGGTTGGAGGAGAAGCAAGCACAGCCCTAGCACCACTGCCAAGTGAAAAGGAACTGAATCAGCCGGGAGCGTCCCATGCAAATCGCCAGTGTCAGCGGGGTCCCAAGCTGCTAGGGGAGTCAGCTGGGCCTCCCCGGGTACCAGCTGGCTCCTTGAGTGAAAAAGTTTAGTCCAGCTGCTGCAATGGTCTTCTTAAACCAGAGAGCAGTTAAGCAATCCTGTGGTTACCAAACAGGGAGGCAGAGACCACCTCGGCTTTGCAGACTGGGCAGGAGAGACATGGAAGGGAAGGAGAGCACAGACCACTGTGGGTTGTGAGGCTGTCCCACCTCTGGGCTTTAGTGATTCAGTTACATAATCATCTGCGGGGAAAATGCAAAGTAAGATCTGGGGAAACACCAACACAAATTCTGAAAGACCGAAAATCTTTGAGATGTACAATAATCCAGAGGCATCAGGCACGTGTGGAAGTGCACTCTGGAGCCAATGACACCGGACAGACTAAGGCGAGAGCATGTTCCTGGTCTCCTTCACCCTCGGGAGCAGGAATTACTACCGTCCTCTAGACTGAACAAGTACCTGGGAAACCTGAAGAGCATGGCTCGGTCATGCCTGCAACTCGGGAGGCAGCTCACTTTACTTTGAAGAAGACAGCAGAGGTTCAGAGACGTCCCAGTAGTTACATGCTGGGGCCCGGCATTCAATGCAGCACTTCAGAACAACGTATTTAAAGAGACCTGCATTCACTCAGTCATGGGCGCAGAACTTTTTTCTACATAAACGGGAACATCCCCCCAACCCACCAGCCCCAGATATCCAATTCTAACTGGACATGTAAGCAATGACCAATCTACAGTCTAGACAGGAGCCTGGAGTTAACACCCAAGAAACTGATTACCACTTGGCCAAAAATGCCATGTAACCTTGATTTTAAAAAAATTCTTTTATTTATTTATTTTCTTAAGTTTCTTTTTTATTTATTTATTTTTTTTAGTGGAGGTACTGGGGATTGAACCTGGGACCTTGTGCATGCTAAGCACGTGTTCCATCAGTCTCCCCCATTGATTTTCCACACTGATTTTAGTGCCTGTGTTCCTGGTTCTTAAGTGTCATTCAAGGTGTGGAGGTGATTTTATGTGACGAAGAAATTATAAGGTCCACACAAAAACTACTAGAACTAATCAAAGAATCCAGCAAGGCAGCAGGTTACAAGATTAACGTTCAAAAATCAGTTGCATTTCTTTACACTAATAATGAATCAACAGAAAAAGAAAGTCAAGAAACAATCCCCTTTAAAATAGCACCCAAAGTAATAACATATCTAGGGATAAATCTAACCAAGGAGGTGAAAGACTTATACACAGAGAACTATAAAACACTGATTAAGGAAATTAAAGTAGACTTAAAAAAACGGAAAGATATCCCATGTTCCTGGATTGGAAGAATCAATATTGTTAAAATGGTCAAACTGCCCAAGGCAATCTACAGATTTAATGCAATCCCTATCAAATTAACCAGGACATATTTCACAGAACTAGAACAACTCATAATAAAATTTATATGAAAGCACAAAAGACCTAGAATTGCCAAAGCATTACTGAAGAAAAAGAAAGAGGCTGGAGGAATAACTCTCCCAGACTTCAGACAATACTATAGAGCTACAGTCATCAAGACAGCATGGTATTGCTACAAAAACAGACATATGGACCAATGGAACAGAACAGAGAGCCCAGAAATGAACTCACAAACTTTCAGTCAACTAATCTTTGACAAAGGAGGCAAGAAGATACAATGGAATAAAGACAGTCTCTTCAGCAAATGGTGTTAGGAAAACTGGACAGCAGCATGTAAATCAATGAACACTCCCTTACACCATACACAAACATAAACTCAAAATGGATCAAAGACTTAAACATAAGACAAGATACAATAAACCTCCTAGAAGAAAATACAGGCAAAACATTATCTCACATACATCTTAAAAATGTTCTCCTAGGGCGGTCTACCCAAGCAATAGAAATAAAAGCAAGAATAAACAAATGGGACCTAATGAAACTTACAAGCTTCTGCACAGCAAAGGAAACCATAAGTAAAACAAAACAACAACCTATGGATTGGGAGAAAATTTTTGCAAACGATGAAACCGACAAAGGCTTGATCTCCAGAATATATAAGCAGCTCATATGACTTAAAAAAAAAAAAAAACCAATCCAAAAATGGGCAGAAGACCTAAACAAGCAATTCTCCAAGAAATACAAATGATCAATAGGCACATGAAAACATGCTCAATATCACTAATTATCAGAGAAATGCAAATCAAAACTACGATGAGGTAACACCTCACACCAGCCAGAATGGCTATCATTCAAAAGTCCACAAATGACAAATGCTGGAGAGGCTGTGGAGACAAAGGGAACTTTCCTACACTGCTGGTGGGAATGCAGTTTGGTGCAGCCACTGTGGAAAACAGTATGGAGATTCCTCAAAAGTCTAGGAATAGACTTACCATATGACCCAGGAATCCCACTCCTGGGCATATATCCAGAAGGAACCCTACTTCAGAATGACACCTGCACCCCAATGTTCATAGCAGCACTATTTACAATAGCCAAAACATGGAAACAGCCTAAATGTCCATCAACAGATGACTGGATAAAGATGTGGTATATTTATACAATGGAATACTACTCAGCCATAAAAACCGACAACATAATGCCATTTGCAGCAACATGGATGTTCCTGAACAATGTCATTCCAAGTGAAGTAAGCCAGAAAGAGAAAGAAAAATACCATATGAGATTGCTCATATGTGGAATTTAAAAAAAAATTAAAGAACATAATACCAAACAGAAACAGAGAAACAGACTCACAGACATAGAATACAAACTTGTGGTTCCCAAGGGGGTGGAGGGTGGGAAGGGACAGACTGGGAGTTCAAAATTTGTAGATACTGACAGGCATATGTAGAATAGATAAACAAGATTATACTGTATAGTACAGGAAAATATATACAAGATCTTGTGGTAGCTCACAGTGAAAAAAAAATGTGACAATGAATATATATATATATGTTCATGTATAACTGAAAAATTGTGCTCTACACTGGAATTTGACACAACATTGTAAAATGACTGTAACTCAATAAAAAATGTTAAAAAAAAAAAAAAGAAAAAAAGAAAAGAAATTATAATGTCCTGTTGGACCGGGGCATAGACATGGAATGTGAACATGAGAAAAGGAGAAAGAAAACACATTGAATGAGTATTTAGCTTCTCACTGAATTCTTGAAGCTCTTCTGAGATCGTTAAATTAAAACCAGAGTCAAAGTCAGTTGTCACGAAGAGGAGCAAGCAGTTTCAGGTCAGGGCTATAAGGAGTCAAAATAACTGTGACATAAGGTCAGTGTGGTCTCCCTCTCCACGTGGAGAAGACCTTTCCCCTGAGGTCTGGCCCCTTACTGCTGCACGGTGTTGTGCTGTATCATTATTGTATTGCTCTTCTAGAATCACTCATGCCATGGAAGTGGGAAGGAAAAAACATGTCTTGTCCTAATGAGGAGGGAGGCGTGATGTACAATGCTATTGAACACAAATTTTAAAGTTGCCCTCAAGAATGCCTCCAGTATCTTTGGCCGATTCCATCCGCTGCCTTAAGTTTTTTCTCATGCATTCCTTTCCCAGGACAGGGCTCTGGTGCACATATGGTACGAGAGCCAGGGGGACGGAATGAACAGCGTAGTGTGTGGGGCACACGGCCAAGAGCCAGATGGCCTGCTCTGTATCCTGACTCTGCTGTGAACAATCTGTGGGACTTGGAGCAAATTACGAATCCATTTTGTGCCTCAGCTTCCTCATCTGTAAAATGGGAACAATAGGAGTACCTGCCACACAGGGTCATTGTGAAGATGAAATGAAGCAACATACAGACCGTGCTTAGAACGGTGCCCAGTCCACTAAGTTGCGTCTCCTATTATTTGTATGTAATAGGAGACGAGAAACAGAAATCTGTACATTAGGGAAAGAAAACCCCTACCCAGGAACAGAACACACATTACCGTTTAAAAAATTGCGCTGGTTTTCTAAAATTTGGTTGATTTCATGGATCCACGTTTGCCGAACACTTGGGCTGGATGAATGCAAGATGAAGGTCTCCACCACATCACCTGCCCTCGATGTCAGAGCAAATTTACAGGGATCGTTTTCCACATTTTCCTCCAGGCAAAGGCAACTCACCTGAAAAAAAAGTGTTACTCACAACGGCTGAAAGGCAGAAGCAACCCATGTGTCCATCAACAGATGAATGGATAATCAAAGTCTGGTCTATATATACCATAGACTATTTTTCAGCCTTAAAAAGGAAGGACAGTCTGTCATAAGGTACAACACAGCTGAACCTGGAGGACATTATGCTACGTGAAATGAGCCAGTCATCAAAAGATGAACACTGTTATGATTCCACTTAGCTGAGGTACCTAGAGTCATCAGACTCCCAGAGACAGTACATGGAAGGCTGGTTGCAGGGCCAGGGGAGGTGGAATGGGGAGTTAGTGTTTAATGAGTATGGAGTTTTAGTTTTAGAAGATGAAGAGTTCTGGAGGTGGACGGTGGTGACAGCTGCACAACAATGTGAATGTCCTTAATGCCATTGGGCTGTACACTGAACAATGGTTAAGTTGCTAATTTTTATGTTATGTGTATTTTACCACGATAAAAAAACGAAAGCCCATTTATTCCCACTGGTCGAGGGCACAGTTCATCCTAGGTCAAAACTGAAACAACCACTTTTTGGCTGAGCTGCCATTTTTATTGCCTCAGGAATCATTACCTTAAAGCTTTTTAATGACTCTTCTCACTCAGGTACATGGGGATTACCAGGAGTTCAACCAGTAGCTTAAACAATTAACTAGAAATGGTAATCTGCTGGGACCTCAGGCCTCCTCTCTCTCACCCTTGGTTTGTCCCTTTTCTAGGACTCAGGGTCATTTGCGATAATTTTATTGTTTATCAGACAATAAATTTTTTTCTATCAGAAAGCAAGCTACCCCAGGACACGGACCGCCTGCCTCATCCATCCCTCGAGCCCCAGGCCGAGCTGAGTGCAGAATAGCTCTTTGTTAAGTGGGGAAGACGACCCTGGCTAAGCTCTCCTCTCCCAATCCAGGCCCCTGAACTTAAACAAATTTCACTTGGTCCTAGAGAAGGTGGAGCACAAAAACTAACCACGGTGAGGGCCTCTCGTGGTACAAATGAGTGGCTGCAGCATGTGGAAGACATTGGCCACTGAGGACACAGATGGCGGATGGATGGAGTGAATTTAAAGGTTCTGAAATGTATTAGAAAATTTTCTAAATATTTAATAAACAAGACAGCAGGACATGCCACCATTAAAAAGGAAACAGTTTATCAGCATGACGGGTGTATGCGTTAGCACATGAGAAAACACATGCCTACAGGTTACCTTGACGCTGTTCTTAAATAGGAATCCTGGCATGGAGAAGCCCTTTTTTTTATCAAGCGGCTCGCTGAAAATGACGATCTGCTCGAAGAGGAACACCCGCCTCTCTCTGCAGCGAGGCAGAAGTCCCGTGTCTTGGTCTGTGACCAAGAATGTGTCCTGTAAGAGCAGCTTGCCCTGGGCAACAATTTTACCCTAGAACAAGGAAAAGGGGGCAAAGGAATAGGAGAAGAAAACATTGCATTCTAAGTTAAGACAGATGAAGTTCTGTTTTCTTTAGCTTTCCTCCCACAGAATAATAAAGTATCTTTCATGTATTCGTTTATAGAGTCTAAAAATGTCTTTTATTCTAATGAGTTCTGAGCCCCCAAAAGAAAAATCACCCATGTCAAATTCTTGCCGACCTTCGTGTACTTCACTGGCATGAGTTACAATCAAAGCCTGACAGTGGGTCTCAGGATCTCGTTTGCAGTGGAAGAACGCTTCTCAAGTGGTCCCCCGCCCAGCAACACCAGCACCCCCAGAGGGACCTGGTCACATTGCTTGGGAACCTGGGTTTTCAGAGCTCTCCAGGAGAGTCTGGGTTTACTTCTCTGAGAACCATAGCACCAGCAGGTTAAACCCAATCCTCTAGCAGAACAGTAGGCAAGAAAAGGAAAAACTCCTGTCTCTTCACTCAATAATCAAATTGGGGGTTGGGGGGAAGGATTCTGGTTCTGAATATCCTTAGGATACTCATAGGTAATGTGTAATCTGAGTAGTCTGGCAACTCATAGGAAAGTCTGCAGACTAATGATGAGCACAGTGACCCCGAAGTCACGCTTCCAGGGATGACAGATGGACCGGCCACCTGCTTCCCACTCCGTGCCGGGAAAGGAAACACCGCTCTTGCAGGAGCAGAGGGCCCAAGAGACTAAGCAGAGCCCTGCTGGTTTCCGCCATGAGGCGCTGGGCTTGGAGCAGAGGAAGGTCCCCAAGGAGCAAATCAAATATACCGAAAGAAGTTGAAAGAAAACATCAATCAGGTTGAAGGACAGCGAGAGAAGACAGAAAACCAAGCAAAAAGGATCAGCTTTCTACAGGTGGAGATAAAGAATCCGAGACAAAAGAAAGGGATGGCAGCCAGAGGAGCGAGTTTAAAGAAGAACAGCCGCATTACGTCAAATCCCTGCAGCCGCCCGACGTTCATCATGTCGTTGCACCGCTTGGGGACTATGCACATGACCTCCACGGCTCTCTGCGGGGCGGGGGAAAGCAGAGTGAGCGATCGCTTCCTCGGGGGCGAAGCAAGTGTGCTAGCCCTCAAATACACCCCCACATTCAGTTCCTCTCCCTCTCCCACCTCTAGCTTGCAGGGGCACGTCCAGGATGGGGAGACCCGCCACCACCCGCTGCAACCATCCCTCCCTCCCAGGGACGGGCTACTTCAGACACGTAGGAATTGAGAGACGGGCTGGGGAGCCGGGGCAGACCCTGGAGGCCCAGCGGGGTGTAAGTACCTCCAGTTCTGACGTATCCAGGCTGGCTTTTTTGGAATACTTGAGGAAGTCCTGCGAGGGAAATGGAGAGAAGGCCATGACGAGGGTGACGGTCACAACAGCAGTCCCCTTTCTGATCACGCATGACGTGCCAGGCCCATGTCCTCATCTTTACCTCCCAGTAACACACAGGAAAGGGATTCTTATGTGGACTTCAAGCTTCAGCAGAGCAAAGTCAGACCAGATCTATCCAAGCAGGTCACGGCTGCCGCCTGACTCCAGGACAAGCCCCCATCTCTCTTTACATCCAGGTTCCAAGTTTTATACATGAAGGAATTGCAATATATTTAAACAGTCACTTTTATCATGGAAAATGGTGTGACTCTGCCCTCAGCTGTGCTTAGGAACCTGAATCAATCAATGGCTACTGTGGAACTGACAGAGGAACGCGCAGGGATTAAACATTTAATTTGATCGGAAGTGCCAAGAAGATGAGAAAACATGTAAGGTGGATGGAGCCAAAGAAATCTCGTTAGTATCAAAGACCCGTGGGGGGGGAAACGTTCACTTTCACTGACATTTTGGTTCAGAACCTCACGTCAATGAAAACATTGAGGAAATAGTGTAAGGTGTTTTATTCAATTAAAAAAGTTTACTCTGGAATATTTAAAATCAGGAATAACAAGACTGTCTCATATTTTTTACAGAAATATCCCTGTCACCTGCCAAAGCCTCCCTGCCCCCAAGTCTCGCCCTCCCGCCACCGGCTGCGACCCGGCCAGCCCTCACCTTCAGCAGCAGCTGGTACTTCATGATTCTCTGCACTGGTTTGATCAGCAAATCTGTGAGTTGCAGCCTGTGGCCAAGGCGCTGCTTTAAGTCCTGTGGTTTCAAAGGAGAAACAAGGATCTTCAGTGCTGTCTTTTAAAAGGCAGTTGTTTTCAGTGCCTGTCATTGTCAGGAATGCTAACGACACCATGGTAGAAGTAACCAGGAAAGAGGTCACACTGCACACAGCCAACCAGTGCCATGCGATGGCTCAGAACGTCCAAGTTTGACACCTGAACCTTTCTGAGCTGTTTCCCAAAATGGTCTGCCACACTTGCTTTAAAAGGCCTTCTTTCACTTGCTTCCTTTTATTCATATAAGGATTTTTATTTCCAGGCTAAAAGTTTAGATCATAAATTATTCTGGGTTTGTAATGAGTCTTAAGTTTGAAACTGATTTAATAAAAAACCCTTACTTTAACCAGGACCCTAGTCCTCTGAATGCTAAGGGATACAATCATAGCTTGAACTCACACTCATTTCTCTGACTTCTAGGAGGGAAATACAGGTTCAGAACTCATAACTGAGGCTAACTTTCTGGATGATTGCTTAATCTCCTGGGAAACAAACAATACTTCAATTTTTGGAAATCAACTGTTAGCAAAAGATTCTAACTTAGTTCTTACCTCAAAAAAAGTATCAATGTATTCTGAGACGATGTGCTCGGACTTTGGCTTATTCTGACAATAAACTATGTACATGTGCAACCTTCTCTCCTGGGAATGAAAGGCAAACAGCTGGGTTAGAACAGAGGAGCACGTGCGCATGTCAGCTCATTCATAAAGGAACTGTGCTTCAAATAAAACCGCACGGTTTAGACTCTTGGGAGCACATTCCAGATTCATGATGTGGATGGACATTCTGCTTTCTGGCTCCAAAAACAGTCCTTCATTATCGTTCCTCAGATACATCAAACCCTGCGCTTTCCCCAGCAAACACCAGAGGCAATGAAAGGACACAGGGCTTAATATTAAACCAAGCATCACTCCCACCCCTTCAATCCCCGCCAATGGTCCCAGGAAGCCTGGCTCTTTTTGGTAGGTTGGAAAAAGCTCTTAATCTCAAGTCCTGAAGGCAGGGAGGAAGTAGACAGTGAGATATCCCTTAATGTGTGATCCTCCAAGTGTGGTGGGCACCCCCTGGGGTACCTGAGGCTCTTTGGGGATCCATTAGGTCAAAACTATTTTCAAAATAATACTATTATTTTGTCACCTGCCCTCTCCACTGTGCTACCATTTGCACTGATGTGCGAAACCAGCGGTAGGAGAAACGGCAGGCAGCTTAGCAAATGCCCTTCACATGCCACCTTCACCTGAGAATGTCCTTGATGAAGGAATAAAAAGCCGTTTTAATAAAACTCAACCACCAAGTAGTAGACATCTTTTTAACATTCCTGTGACAAGACAGAGGTCCTCGTGACACTTCTGCCGTGTATGAGAGTAGCCAAGGCCATGCACTCGTGGGACTGAGCTGTGACCTGAACCGACGGCTTGTTTCCGTGGACCACCATTTTTACTTGAAAGAATGATGGACACAAAGTCTAATTATTTACACGTGGGTATGGGGTAGACATTTCCCTGAACAGGAACAAAAGAGCCTGCTGTTTTAAGGCAAACAACTGGCAATGTCTGTTAATAATGAAAATTTGAGCTTTCAAGCAAAAAATTAGAATTTTGGAAAACATGGATCTGCCACCTTGTACTTGACGATACTTAAAGACTTTTCTGGAGAGATGCGTGGTGATGTGAACAAATCTGATTTTTCCATACTGTTTATTGAAATGTTTCAACATCTGGAAGATGTGTCTAAATCCGTGAACCAGTATTTTCCAACAGACCAGTGCAGGAAGCTGCAAGCTGGCGCAGGGGTGAAGGAGCCTTTACGCGAGAGACAGTCCAATGACTTAGTGTAACAGCAAGGGAGAGGTTCACCAGTGGGTTTTCAGGTTCCATGTTGCAACTGACCTTTAAGAAATGATCACTTGCTGAGTTTTTGTGTAGTATCTAAGAAAACTGTCTATAATTATCTGAAAAGGCTATTAAAATACTCATCCCTTTCCCATCAAATATCTGTGTAAGGATATTTTTTTCCCCATAAATTTTAACTAAAAAACATATGACAGTAGGTTCAATACAGAAATACATATAAAAATGCATCTTTCTTCTATTAAGCCACACATTAAGGAGATCTGCAAAAATACAAAAACTCTGGTCACTATTTTTTTGAAAATATAGTAATTTTTCCTAAAAAAAAATTTAACCATTAACACACTCATTTTAGTTACTTACACATATATTTGGCTACTGTATTGAACCCACTGCACATCTAGGTGCATCACCATCTGCACCGGACACCTGTTTGCCCACAGACATCCCCAAATGTTCCCGCTTCTGGTCTGGCTCTGGTCCCCTTCTGACCATCCTGTACCGTTCGTGAGCTAAATAGCCCACTGGAGGCCAGATGACCAGGAAAGCAGGCCATTTACATGTAGAAGAGCAACGGGGGATTTTAATTCCAACCAGCTGACACTGTACAGTTCTATTTTATTCTTAATATAAGCATTTTTGTAAACTATAAGCGTGTTCTCCTTTAATGTGGCAAACCAATGACTAAGTATGACAATAGAGAGCAGAAGTAAATCCTGCTATTGTACTTACATGTTTAACAAAAAGGGATCCCAGTTTTTCTGGATCTTCAAGGCACTTCTCCAACTCTCCTAAAAAAAAGCTGAAAGGAGAGGGGAAATATGAGACCCATTTCCAATTTGGCCTTCCAATTTTAGATTGAGGTGTATATTTTCCAAATAGCCTGTTTTGACACGAGTCATTGGGAAGTGTAAAGTATATACTTAACAAATACAATGCACACTGAAAACATTGTTAGGACAGAAAGCAAAAGGGGACAGTTTAAAAAGGCAAGGCAGAGTGAGACATCCCTTGACTGGCAACCTTCCCTTCCTTTGCATCAACATTTTTGTCTCACTTTCGTTTTTTAAATGATGCAAACAGTAACATCTCATTTGAATACAGGGTAAAAAAACATAAGTGTTTCAAAGCAATCGGTCATTTTGCTTTTTAAAAACTTGGTCCTCTTACCTGTGAGTTTCGTATTCTTTCCATGGTGATTTTTAACAGGCTCAAATTGGATAATAACAGATACAAAATACTGAATGCGACCTGTGCCAGCCTTGTAAAATTTTCTCAAATATAGTAAAAATCAACTTTGAGGTCACAAACATTAGCTCCCTTTAAGATCAAAATTAGGTATAACCACAGAAGCAAAACTGTCTTCACTTCTTCTGGGCCGTATTTGTTGGTAGGATGTATGCCTACCTGAATTATCACTTACTGACTTGAAAAAAACCTCTAACAGTAATTTGTATTCACTGAAGACGTGGCTGCAATTCTACTCAGAAACACTTATTAAGGCTTACTCCACGGAGATGTGGTTCTAAGCACCTCACATGTATTATATTAAGTCAGTCACTCTTCACAGCAGTCCCGGGGGTGGATACCACTCTGACCCAGGTTGTGGAGATGAAGAATGGAGGCACAGAAAGGGGAAGCAAAGGGCTGGGGGTCAGGACTAGGCAGTCACACGGGGTGCCTGGGCTTCTAGCCACCCCCAGCACGGGCCTGGGATGGACCCGCAGGGGGAAGGTGAGAGGCTTCCACCTGCCACAAAATGCAACCACGAAAGTCCTCAATGCAGAACTAGTTCCTTTACACCAACTACGTCCACAAGGCCACACAGGTCACGGCATGAAACGAATCAACAAATATCCTTCACCATGTGCCTGCCACGAGGCAGCGGAGCGAGTGAAGACGCAGTGCATGCCACCGCACACAGCATGTGTTTTACGTACTCTCTGTGCCAGTCGTAAATCTGATGGATGTTGCCAAACACGATCTTGTCTTTCCCCTTCATGTCATCGGGAACACCGTCTTCTTTCATAAGTGCCATGTAGCCCTAAAATGAAAGATTTAAAAATAAGATGATTTCACTGAACATGTTTGAGTCAAGTGACGGCTTACTGATTGGCGGTCATAAAGGATAAAACAGACCTGTGCCTGTCTTGTAAACCAATTCTTTATTTAAGAACAAAAACCCTTTGTGAAATGTATTCTCAACTGGCACTTGAAATATAGTTACATTCATTGCCATGATTTTCATGCCCTGAACTGTTTAGTATTCACAGGTCAAAACTCTTCTAAGGACCTGGAAAGTTTAAGTAAATGTAAATGGTTTGATAAAACTATTTTGTCAGCTTGTAAATATTAAATATTTGTCCAGAAGCATGTTTCCTTTGCTGTCAGTATTTATCTGATATAAACAGACTTTCTTTTCTTTTTAGATTTACATAATTTGTTAAATAAGGATTTAACAATATACTTTTCACAAATTGATTTTTAACATCAGTTGATTAACTAGGTTGCCAAAATGTGGTTTAAAACTTCTCTGTAACTCAAAATGGGATTCAGTCTGTATAAGAACCTCTGAAGTTTTCAAGTTACTTATTTTATTGTTAGTAATGAACTGCAGATAGAATAAGCATGTTTAATCTATTATGTTATAGAAGTAACTGTAATAGCCATTACTTTTAATGGAATGTACATCTAGAAAGTACTGCCCTGTACATATCAGCAAAGCTGAAAGAATAAGTGATAAAGATTTTTATTACAAAAATTGCTTTTTGATGAGTTGAGTTTATTAGTATGATTATGCCCTGAACTTGATGGTAGGATAAACCTAGAGATGGTCCTCGATTTAGTATGAAAGGCAGAAGTTTTGCTATAGCTACAAAGTGCATAGCAACTTCTGGTCAATGCAAGTGGTGACACATTCGTTCTGTGAAAACTACAAGCAAATGGCCTGGGGTAGTAGCCACAGACCAAGCTCTGAACCAGGTGGATGGAGAAGTTGCCACAATGACGTTTCAACCAATGATATTCTCATTTCTGTGGTGGTACCCACTCTTGAAAATAATTAAAGGCAAGATTTCCATATAATAAATTCAATGGTTGGAGACAATATTTACAAACTGAATTATAAAAAAGAGACTATGTCAAGATGTACCATGCCAAGAAAAAAGCCTTTCAAAGTGAAGACAGATTGTTGAGGTAACTGGCTAAATTTGATTTCTCAGAAATATTTTATTGGTTGTTGTTACTGTGTTTTGTTTTCGTCGAAAATGTTTTTAAAGCTTTTGAGACGGTATTAGCATTCAATTCTCCAGCATGATACCCCTATGACAACTCTTAGGGCTGTTATAGGTTATTAAATCTCTGAAAACACATACCTCAACCACATAGCCGAGGTCCCGCACATAGTCACGCTCTGTCTCCACTAATTCTTGCAAAACGTAGCTGGGAAAAAAAAAAAAAAGAGAAAAAGCAGTGTTTACAATCCATGCTAAGAAATTTTCTAAAAGAATTATTTTGCTCTTTTGTTCTTATCAGATGAGATTTCTGCAGGGATGGTGTAGTAACCTATCAAACTTGCACAACTGGGTCTCCAATTCCTGTGTGTCCCGAGTCACTCACAGGTTCACATGGGTGACCCATGGGAGCTGCTGAAGTCACGAGACATCTCGCATCCAGTGTGGACTCAGCACAAGTGTGATGACCGAGAGAAGTTTAGATGTAACTTTGTTGTAAAGGCACGATGTTAAAGGAAGCAAGTTTCTTGCTCCTTTGTGTTTTAATGATTAAGTCATTCAAAGGTTCATTGGACATACAAAAAAAAAAAAAGTAACCCAGATGTCTAAAGCCTTGGGTCTGATCACATCATTTAGAAGTTTCTTTTTGCAAGGTTCAGTAACTGTTTACAGCCACACAGGTAATATAAGACAATTACTTGATCAGGTACAGCAAACCACCTCAATTGGCCTGTAAAGGTTTGTTCATTCAGTCAGCACTGATGAGGCTCACCTATGTGCGCGACATCATACAGCCCTCAATAAAACCAGGTCTCTTCTCCAAATGCAATTTTAAACCTTTTATAATATTTTTCAGGGCTTTTTTTTTTCACTACAAGCTGCTTTACAGAACTAAAAAATTCTACCACTAAGGTATGTTTGAAAAGTATTCAAGTTTGGGGGACTGTATTTAATTTTACGTTGCTTTCTTTTTCTTCACAACTACGTATATGATAGAATGTATAGTGGTTTCTTACCAGAAGATATTCTTGTGTCATTCTGACTTATGAATACAGTAAAATACACAAATGAAACACGAGAAACTGCAGCTAGGGCTTACTGTGCCTCCCCGAGGGTCTGAGTACCCTGCGACCACTTGCACAATCCCTCAGCGAGAGACCCCAGGTCTCTTCCTTGTGCTGACTCAGACATGCACCCCAGTCACAGCTTTGAAGATGACAGACAGGAGGAAAGCCGCCAAACAATGACAACAAAAATGTTTGTCTTACTGCCGTCTCTTTAAAGAGCTCGATTTCCTTTCTTCCATCTCATCGATGGGCGAGGAGGAGGAGAGAAGGGAATTGTCAGAAGGGTTGAAGGAGGGGCTGCTACTGTCTCCCTGGTCGACAAGGAGGGAGCTGGGTCGATCCTCCAGCGCCTGGAAGAAACCAGATCAACAGTCACACTTCCTGCCCACACGGTCCATGAGGCTGAAATTAGGGCAAGAAAATCTCATACGTCAGAAAATACAGGGGGCCTGACTGTGACATTACAGAATCCATGTTTGTAAAATCACATAGTATTTAATAACAAAACCCCGAGCACTAATTTAAAAACTGAGTAAGAGGAGATGGACAAAAGAGGAAAGTTAAGATGAAAAGGACAGTGAATTTGTATGTTAACAGATTCTGTTCCTGGTTACCAAATAATTAGAAACAGTACAAGCTGGCTTACATCACAGCCCCAGACCCATTTCAGATCTAGCCATTTTCTTGTCAGGTACACTCCCACCACGTGAGATCATGACCATTTCAGAAGCTGTGGAGTCGCCTGGATCGGGCGGGCTTCCCCCAGCACACTGCCCACATCACTTATTGGTAGGCTATGTAGCAATATCAGCAGCCTATATTTTAATTCAAGCAAATTATTTGTTTCTTAATTATTCATGAAGCCTCGACATCCTTTAGTACACACAGATCACCCAGCTAAAATTGATCTCTCTGTGACACTCACACTTCCTTCTTCTGTAGGAAGTAGTTGTCATGCTGGCCTCACTTATCCAAAACTCTGTCTCCCCCCTGGATTTTAGTTTCTGCAGGTGACTGTTTTCATTGTTAGAGCCTCTGCAGAACCTCAAGCAAATCTTCTTAGCTGACTACTGATGACTCTTCTCCCTGGATTAGTGTGACAATGATTAGTGTGACTGATTACTTTCTAATTGGTACATATTAATTAATTTTCTTTCTTAACCTGAATTTACAAAGCTCCTAGGGGTACAGGTACTAGTACTTTTAAAATTTCCAAAGCACCCCAGCTGGACATACAGAGGTGATCAAGAAGCATTTCAACATCTGAACCATCTTTATTTATCTTTAAATAAAAAGCCCAATAAAAGCTACAAGAACACTTACTATTTCCCATCAAATTAAAACCTCTTAATACTTGTCCCGTTCCCCCCCTTAAGAGTAACAGGCTGAAGCTGACATCATCACTAAGCACAGCTTTGGGGACCCAAGTCCATTCATGCAGTGTACATTTTGAAAGAAGGAACTTTTGCGTTTTATTTCTTATTTTACTATTTTTGTTTTCCAACTCTTTAATTTCTGCTTTTATCTCTATGAATTCATTCCTTTCACTTTTTAAAAAAATTTTGTTTTTCTTCTAATACTTTGAGTTAGATGTTTATTTTGTTTATTTTCATTCTTTCTTGTATCTCCCTTCGTATTGAGGCCAACGAAGAGGAGCAAGCCCCAAAGTCAAATCAAACGGTCACCGTGGCCGCCGGCTACTCCTGCCCCGCGGCTGGTGCTCAGGAAAGCCAGTGCCTTTCAACACTGATCAGGAACGTGTGGGTAGAGAGAGGAGCAAGTCCCAGGGAAAGGACTGCAGGGTGGTTTTTCCTCTTCAGGCAGAATCCTCAGGGTTCAGGGTAAGGAGACTCAGTTCCTGGGACACTGACTGCACAACAGTAGAACCCTCGCCTCTCCCCCTCCCCAGTGCAACACGGTCAAATCCGATTATGAAGGTGTGACAGCCTAAGAGCTGGCCCACAGGAAAGCAAGCAGGATGACTGAGGGTCCACAGCACACGGTGAGACGTGCGGGAGTCTCTCAGTCACGGGGAGCAGGACAGGGCAGAGGGTATTAACATGATTCACATGATTCCCAACAGTTCATGGGAAAACCAATTCAATTAGTAGATAAAAATGATTTTAATGGTCATATAATATGTGCAAATGGTTGTTTCTAAAATGTTTAAGGATGCTTAAAAAAATCACTAGGTATAATTAGTGTCTTTTTAGACCATTAATCAACTTGTCTCTCAAAGACACAGCCAGGATGTGGTTTAGCTAAGTGCATACTAACATGATCACAAATTTTTGACCAGTAGAATCAAGATCTTGGTTTATCTACCAAGTCCTAGCAGCCTTTCAGTCTAACATCCTGTCTAACCTGGGAGCCCACTGCATCCTTCTCAGACCACAGCACAGACTACCACCTGGAGGGCATTCTAGCTACAGCACAGCAATACCTGTCTGAATTTTAGGTACAGTTTCCCCTTGACCTAGTCAACCAGCCTCATTAGAGGTACCCAGTTACTACTGGCAAAGGAAGATACACTCCTAACTTTAAGGAAGTACCGCTAACCCTTGAACGATGCTGGGGTTGGGATGCAGACCCTCTGCATGCATGGTTCCTCTGTATCTATGGTTCTGTGTCAGAGGGTTCAACCAGCTGCAGGTTGTGCCGTGCTGTATTATCTGCTATTGGAAAACACCTGCGTGTAAGTGGACCCGTGAAATTCAAACCCATGTTGTTGAAGGGTCAATAGTAAACCCTTCGATCTAGCAATTCCAATGCTGGAAACTTACCTACAGATATAATCACAGACATAAGAAATGTGTGCTTATAACAGTGAAAATTGAGAAATATATATATAGGAATTTATTTAAATAAATTATAGTATAATGGTATTTTTATTGCTGCATCTGTGTAATGGAATATGATATAAGCTATTAAAAAGATAGAGCTGAATCTATACATACTGATGTGAGGAGATCCTCAAGACACATTAAGTCTTAGAATCTTAAAAATCAAATGAATCCATTTTGAAAGAAAAAGCCCGCAGATGCACCCGCCCCCGATATATACCTGCACCTAAAAAGAAAGTGTCTGGAGGGAAATACAGCAAGTTGTTCACAGTGGTTCTCTCTGGAGAAGGGAATGTGGGAGAGGCCGAGGGCCTTTACTGTAGGAGGGGTGACTTGTAAAAGATGCAGCAGGCCAGTAGGACACACTAGTCTAAAAAGCTGTTACCATTGCTCGTTTTTCTATTTCACAGGAAAACTAAAGGAACACAGAAATTTATGGATTTGAATCAACTAGGAACAATGCATACCTAACTTCAAAAAAATCAACATTTGATTTGGGGCTTTTATTAAATGAATCCACGCTGACCAACTGGCAATAGAGACGTCACTAACAAAATAAGCCCTTACATAGCAAGGCAAACCCTTCTCTTTTACACACTGCGAATCCAAATGAAAGATCTCAGAGACAGCAAGAGACTTGCGGCGGCCATCTGTGAGTACCACCGACCCTGGGCACACCTCCAGACAAGACTGGAGCTGACCACACGGGCTAGGATGATGCCAGCACTGAGGACGATATGGGTGCGAGGAAGGGCTGATCTTGGCCCCCGGGAGGTCCCTCTATGCCCTTGGAATGTCCTGCTTGATGATGTCTCTGTTTAGCTGGGGGTCTTGGGCCAAGACAGTCTATGCTAACAATGTGACTTTTGAGGGGGGCTCTGGGCCATGTGAGATCTTGATCTCTGGAGGGGCAGGGGACAGGGCTGAGCCATATAAGTGGTCACTCTTGTGTATGTGACTGAGCCCAGATAAAAACTCTGAGCACTGAGGCTCGGAGGAGCATCTCTGGTCTGCAATGTTCTGCACGTATCGTCAGCACTGTTCACGGGACTTTACCAGAAGAGGACAAGGGCAGCCCGAATCTGGACTCTCCCAGACCTGCCCCTGCACCTCCTCCCTGGCTGATTTTCAGCTGCATCCTTTCACAGGTCATGAACCGCCACTGTGGCTTCTCTAAGTTCTGTGAACCATTCAGGCCACTTACTGAACCTGAGACTGGTCCTGGGGATCTTTAAACCTGTGGTTGGTCAGAAGCGAGGGTGGGCTTGGGGGCTCTGAACTCCACCCTGCAGACAAGAGCCACCCGTGGACAAGGGAAGGCCCACCAGCAGGCGGCACCTGGGGCACCTTCCAGCCCTCGGACCAGGCCTCTGGGCAGCCTTACCATCTTGCTTTTCACGAGCTCCTCAATCGCACTGACGAGCTCGGCTGCGCTCGGCGTTTCGGAGCTGGTGGGGCGGACCAACAACCGGGAGGAGGCCTGCGGAGGAAGGTCAGAGAGACGGGGAGGGGAATGCCCATGTTAGTCACCGGACAGACAGAAATTTCTCCTGCAAGCTTATTCTCTTCTTAAAAGTAATTCCAGACAAAACGACCACAAGTTTGTCTTTGTTTGCATTTATTTAAAGCCATCTTTTAAAATTTACAATACTCTGACATGAAATATTAAATAAGACCTGTCTGGGACACATGTGGAAAGCAGACAAAGTCTGTTTTTAATCCGCAGTCATGTACCATCAGAACATTTTTCAAAGAGGCATGGGAAAATTCTAACTTTTGCCACTGCTGGCTGGGCTACTGGCTAAGGAGGGAAAAAATGGAGAATCTGATCAACGGAAGAGAGAAAGGCCTGAAGGTGAATGAGTGAACCCTTTAAATAATTGGGAAACAAAATAGGATACTAAAAATGGCTTTACTGCATGGACGGGGCTAAAAGAAAGCAACAGGAAAAGGAAAGGAACCCGGAGCACTGACCAGACAGGGAAGAGGGGGACAAGCTCACCATTTTCTGTGCCATCCATTTCCCCAATGATTAGTGCAGAGGACAGGAGATCTGTGGCCTCACAAGCTATCAGATGCCATTTACGGCCAGAGCCAGGGTGTACAGGGGTGGACAGGTAAGGGATCTGGGGAGGGGCTACTGAGTTCAAGTTTCAGTAATTAGCAAACACGGCGTGTTTGCAGATTACGTGCACCATTAATTTACTGGAAACTAGAAGGGAGGTAATATGAACCTTGCTTCATATTAAGGACGGCAGAGACGCATGCGACACACGGCTAGCCGTCCTAATGATGCGTGTCTCACAGCAGACAGATACGGATTATACGCTTACAACAAGGCTTTTACAATGTGGATCCAGATATGCACTTGGTAAAACAAATGTTGGCTTGGTCTAATGGAATCTGGACTATGAGGTGAAGAGAACAAGGAAAAAACTTCAAATGGAGAGGTAAGGAAACTGAGCCAAAACAGACACAGAACACAAATCAACATAATGCTGCAGTGAAAGTTTACAAAAAGAGAAAACAGAACAAAACAGAATATTAGTCACAAGATAATAGTCCCTGGGAACATCACTACAGATTCTTGTAAAAGAAGAATTTCTATTGATAATACCCAATGCGGTAACACAACAGCCAATAAATGATTTTAGCAAAAAGAAGAATATTGTGCAATCCACTCTTTACACAGGAGAAAAACACTCTCTTATGTGGTGAATCAGTCAACCAGGCCTGGCCCCTCACTTTCTGGCCAACCATCCAGATTTAGGCAATTTCTGTCTTCTGCCTTTAAAAAGGTATAGCTTAGAATGAATGCTAGAAAGTAACTGAGGAGTGCTCAGAGCCCCACTCCCTGGTGGGTCTGCTCTGGGCAGCAGGGGGTGAGCTCCTCTCTCATCCCAGGCCCTTCTGCCCCCCACAGCACGGGGTCTGCACCGGAGATGCCCCCCAAACTCCAGGCTCGAACCCAGGTTCCCTCCTTCTGCCAAGACCCACGGCACCCTCACTGTACACGAGGCCACTGGAGGAGAAGGAAGCAGCTCCTACAGGGAAGGGCCCTTGGGTGAAGACTAACGCAGGGTCCGCCTGGGCCCTGCTGCTGTCAATCACTGGGTGGGGGCCGACCCCAGCTCATGACATACGGGCCATCCAGCCAGTGACTGTGTTAGTGCAGAGGAGGTAGCCAGGGAAGGAGAAAGGGGAAGAAGGGGGAAACTGATTAAAACAACTGTTTAATTCACAAAATTTAGTTACTGCCAAAAAAAAAAAAAATCACCAGAAATTACTTTATAGTGCAGTTTTCAACACCTGCCAGTTTAGAGAGGCAGAATGTGCCAGAACGTGAGAGGATGTGCAGGGCACAGGTATCAGGTTTCCTCTTTGGCATTTTAGGGATCTACCACTGGGATGGGCAAAACAATCTGAGATTCTGTAAGAACTCCAAAAAAGGGAAAAAAAAAACCCCCAAAAAACAGAAAACAGAAAACAAGATTTACTTGGCTCGAAGCCTCCTCACACATCCAAAGAGTAGATTCATGGCTTTGAACTGATTCCTGCACTCTGACAACTAGCCCCACAGTCCAGTTTGATCCAGATGTTTGCCATGTTGGAAAAAGGAACTGGACAGCAATGCATCTCATCTGAAAACAAGACCTATACGCAAAGACACCTAACAGAGAGAACCAGACAGGCTCATATGCATTTAGGCCATAACCACGCAGGCGGCGTGTGATTTCTCTGACTGGCCTCTCAGGGACCCTCGTCAGCACAGCGACAAAAATTAAAATGACTTTAGAAGTAGCAATTACTAGAGCATCCATTAAAAAGTGCAATGAATGGATTTATATAAGCACCTGTGTATGAGAGACTGGGCATATTCCTACAGCTTAGGAAGTAGCTTTTGTTATCCATACTTTTAGAGGGAAAATAGGCAGAATTCTGCCTGGAAAATCAGCATGTCTTCCAGGTACATTTTCCCAGCCCCGGGATGTTCTCTATGTCCTGCAGTGAGGCTGGGGCACACCAGGCAACCATGAGGCCCCCTCTCCTCGCTCAGGGCAGCCTAGGCCCCCTTACCTTGTCGTCCTGTGAGTCTGGCTGGAGCAGGCTGTGCTGCTGGATGGCCATGGGCGGGGGCAGAGGCACGGCGTCCGCCCCCTCCTCACCTTCCTCCTCTCCGCAGCTCTGCATGCCTGAGGACGAGGACTTGGAGAGCGTGCCGCTGCTCAGGCCCTCATTCCGGCCTCTCTGAAACCAGACCGACATTCGCCCATTAGAACCAAGGCCCTGGCTGTCACGGTCAGCTCACAGAAACCGAGCCCCCAGGGGTTAACTGGAAAAAGCACAGCCGGGACTGAAACTGAGATGCAGGAATCAGGCCCAAGCTCCTTCCAGCCCGATGGGAACATTCATCCCCTCCTGCAATCTAACTCCCTTGCTGGCCAACTTGGAAGAGGAAAGGGCCGCTGGGAGTGTCTTTGGAAGGGCCTACCAACGTTAACCGTCAGGCTCTGAACATATCTCATCTTTAAGAAGCCAATTAAAAAAAAAAAGTTCAAAAATTTGGACCATACCCCTCAGTTCCTCCAGTCTTCTATCATTTCACTTTTGGTACTTTGCATGAATAAAATTCACTGAAATCATGCGGGCATAAAGAAAAACACAATTCAAGATGCATTTTAAGAATCTGAATTATCACATTAATTTTCCTCTATTTTTACTTTTAGGAAAAAAACGTCAGTTTTATTTCTACTAAGAGGACATGGTATAGAAAACAGATGAGGATGTAAACGAACCATACACTCCAGTGAAAACCCACAGCAAAAGCAGGCCCAGGAAAAAAGCAGCAGAAACCCCACATCTGCAAAATAAATTACACGATACAAATCTTGTCCTCTCTCTCTCTCTCTGTCTCTGCCTTTTTCTTTTTGAGTCTGTGAGGGAACTGGAGGGTAGCGGAGGTTCAAGCTAAAAACACTGAGGGCCCCTCACTGACACCACATTGCTGAAGGCCCATCTTGGGGATCAGGAGGGAACTGAAGCCTCCCACTCCCCCAAAAAGGAAATTAAAAATAATTCCTGGTTGACTATGTACACTATTTTTTTTCACATTTTTATCTTTGATGACGTGGGAGTAATCCGGTGTTTATTACTGGGTTAGCAAAGTAAATTAACTGGGTTTTTTTCTACTCAAGATAAATATAAGTATGAATATGGGGGCAGGCGTGGTGGTAGAAATAACTAAAGGATGCACACATTCCTGCAGGCCCCTCAAGTCTAAAACTGGAGCTTTCCCTGCAAAACGCTGCCACTGTGGCTGAGTGCTAACCTCAGGGACCGCTGAAATCTTCCGCAACATGGGCGGCAACCTGGGCTTTGCCTGTGATTGGAGGGAAGAGGGGGCCGAGGCAGCAGGGCACCCCCTTCCTCATGGAGCAGGCAGGGGTGTCCATGTCTTGGGAGGGGGCTCTCGGTCCCCTGATCCCTTGATCAGAAGCCACACGTAGGCCCCTTAACCCTAGCAGGCAGGCTAAAGGACCTCAGCTGGGCTCTGACATGGGTCCTCCCTGGGAACACACGGAAAACCACCGAGTGAGTGCATTCACAGGACCAGCAGCTGTTCCCGCGGCTCTGGGAGGAGGTGCCGGAGGCCCTGTGGGGCCTGGGCGGCTGTGCGTGCGGGGCCCTCACCTCTTCGACGGTCTCGTCCTGCGGGGTGGCCGCGCTGTCGTCCGAGTCCTTCTGTGAGCCGGCGTCGGCGCTCTTGCGCACCTCCCTGCTCTTCTTGTGCTTGTGCGCCAGCTTCTTCACGTGCCCGTCGGCCTTGCCGCTGCTCAGGCGCCGCACCGGGCTGGTCAGCCACTTGCGCAGCGTGTTGCCTGGGCGCTTGGGGCCCGGGGAGCTCTGCGCCCCCATCATGTGGGGCTGGAGGGAGGCCACGGAGGCGGGCGGGCTGGCATCGTTGCTGGAGACAGACAGCGAGTCTGATGGGGTGAGAGAGGGAGAGAGAGAGACAGGCGAGCGTGACTGACGGCCCCCAAAGCCTCCCGAGGTCCCGGCCGGTGCCGTTGTGCCTACGAGTTTCAGCACCACCCAGCTGACACCAAGGTCAGTGGCCCGCCAGCCAGGAGCTGCGCCCGCTGGTGCTACCCTGGGGAGCAGGGGTGGGATGTGTCGGGGGCAGTCCAACCCGCGTGCTCACCCGTCCAATGTTTCCCAACTTGAGTTCTGCCAGAGATGATTTTTCTCCAGATGTCCTGCCCCCTCCAAAAAAACCCCAAGTCACCAACTCTGAAGACCAGCATCATTATCACACAGACTCAAAACGTCACCATCACAGATACGGGAGGACTGAAAGTTTAAATTATTTTTACCTGTTTTTTTGGTGGACAAAACCCAAGAAAGAATGGCTTAAAGAAGAATTCAACAGAAATTAAAACTAATCCTGTTGGATAAATGTGTTAGTCTGACTCACTCCTAGCGAATACAAGTACCACTCAATAAACATACATACAGGCAGACCTTGGAGATATTGTGGATTCAGTTCCAGACCATTGCTATAAAGTGAGTATCACAAAAAAGTGAGTCAGAAGAATTTTTGTGGTTTCCCAGGGCACGTAAAAGTTATGTTTCCAATATACTGTAGTCTATTAAGTGTGCAACAGCATTGTCTAAAAAAAACAATGCGGACACCTTAATTAAAAAACACTTTATTGCTGAAAATGATAACCATCATCTGACCCTTCAGTAAACTGTAATCTTTTTGCTGGTGGAGGGTTTGAAATATTGTAAGAATCATCAAAATGTGACACTGAGATACAAAGTGAGCAAATGCTGTTGGAAAAACAGTGCCAACAGAGGCAGAGTTGTCACAAACCTTCACTTAGTTAAAAATGCAGTCTCTAAAGACATGAATATAAATCATCCAAGAAAAATGTGGAGGGAGAGAAAAGAGCCAGGGAATGGGCTCTCAGGATGACCAGCAAGAGAGGGCAGGCAGAGGGTCAGAGGCCTCGGAGGAGATGGAGAATAGAGGTCCACAGGAGAAGGCCAGGTAGGGGAAGCCACGGGAAGTGCAAAAAATAAAGCGAGGTCTGCCTGCATGTATGTATACGTGTGTGCGTGTATATGTCAGATAGCTTTGATCTGGTCAGGCACTGTGACAAACAGCACCCTTCTAGAAAGTTCAGTGCCAGGGTGAGGCCAGCGGCTGTGAAAGGGCAGAGCTGGCTGGTTCACGGGGAGAGCCGGCCCTCGGCATTCTCTGGAACCACACAGGCGTGTGGCGTCCTTGCTCTCAGCCTCAGCAAAGTTACTGCACATGTTGGAGTAAATGCCGGCAACAATGAACAAAACAACAACACGTTTTTTAAAAGAAATGTGAGGAGGAGAAGCCGTGGTGAAATAACCAAAATGTTATTTGAAAATACATTCAAATGAATCTTCTCACTGGATCTCAAAAATTAAACACAGTCAACACCGAGTTCACAATTTTTCAGGAGGAAAAAGGAGCTATAAAGAAACTTAGGTAACAGCTGACACTCAAAAGACTCATGGAGTTCTGTGAGGCGTCATTCTACAAACGGAAAACCACTGACCCAGGACACTGCAGGGCCCCTTCCCGGGCACTGGGCCCTAGGAGGGCCCCGGCGCGGTGAAGGGGAATAAAACGCCACACGATGAGAAATGGAGGGAAGAAGGTCATTCACTAGCTTGTTAGCTTCTTAAATCTTTTGAAGTCTTAAAAATAAAATCATCTTTAAAAAACTGAGTTCACACAGACAACTGTATTAGCTGTATTCACCTCTGTGGCACTGGAGAGCATTATGTGCTGCGGTTAAAAGGCAAGGGAGTTAAGTCCTCCCAATCCTGTGATTATATGTACCAGAGGCAACACTCGTTTCCCACAGATGCTCCAGACGCCGGGGCTAGACAGCGGAGAGCCGTCTGCCTGCCGGCCTGTTCCTTCCTTGCCCCAGCTCGCGTGGGGAGAGGGTATAATCTCCCATAAACAGATGACGCATTTCAAGCAGGATCACTCATTCTTAAAAATCTTGATCTTCTCAGAGGCAGACTTTGGCTCAAAACTAGTCAATGCACCA
This sequence comes from Camelus ferus, assembly GCF_009834535.1. NCBI lineage: Eukaryota > Metazoa > Chordata > Mammalia > Artiodactyla > Camelidae > Camelus > Camelus ferus. The sequence continues at coordinate 10,412,284 of NC_045698.1, read as the reverse complement.
TTCTGTTTAAGAGTAAAAACCTTTTCCCCTTCGTATGTGCGCACGTATTTTTATTTAGTTTTACAGAAGAATTACTAAAACGTTCCCACATCAGCCTCGTTTTCCTCAGGTACCATCTGGACGAGGGAGGAGAAACCATTAACAACACGCATTGCAGGAAGAGCCTCAGAGGGACCTTCTCAGGTGCCGACCGAGGATAAGAGGCGAGCGAGGCAGACGTGGTCCCTCCCCTGGGAACAGGAAGAACAAAAGGAAGAGGAGAGTTGGGACAATCCACATGCCAGATGATCATTTATTCAGCTAAAGTGTTTCTAAGTACCAACTATTAGCAAGACACTGTGCTGGCCACAGCAGGTGACATATTTCACAGTCATTTACTGTGCTGGGACTCAGAGCCAAACCCTGTACTTGTCACTGGAGAGAGATGAATAAATCTACGTCCTCCACGCAGGCGACACACCATGCAGTGCGTTCAACGATCGCACCACACCACCACCATTCAGGTACAACTGGGACACTGAATGCTATCAGCGGATACAAACCCTGGCAGAAGTTAAGAAGGGGCATCAGGTGGGGGGGATCACGGAAGCCTTCATGAAGGAGGCAGCGCTGAAGCTGGCCTTTGGACAAATAACCCATTACGAGCTCACGAAGCTGCAGGAAGGCAGGGGCCTCGTCTGTGCGGTGAGCCCAGGGCCTGCACAGAGCCTGGTATGCAGCAGGCATGCATCAAGTATCGACCAGAAACTGCAGAACTCTCCAGCCAGAAGAGACAGAGCCCTGTTCTAGGGACAGCATTTCCTCCATGGACATTCAGCTGAGTAACCGCACAGGACAAAGAACCGTGAAGGCGGCATCCGGGTGGAGGCAGCGAGACAGCCCGGACTGGCCGGCAGGTGATGCGGTGTTCCTGATGGAGCCCTGCTGCACCTCGTATGAGCCAAGGGAGGCCAGAAAAAGACGGAGGCCAATGCACTTCAATAAAACTAAATCAGCTGCAGGTCCTAACGTTCATAAGCAGAGACTCACACATTAGAAGTGATGGGGACACTGTCTAAGCCAACAAATGAGCTTTCCACATGTTTTTGTGCCTAAAAGTGAGAATATGGGGGAATCTGACACGGGAGCAATGCAGCATGTAATATGATCCCTCCAGTGAAGGGGTCGCCACTATGAACTCTGACATGGTCTGTGTCCAGGGAAGCTCGCAGGTTGCGGAGAAGTGAGAGCTCTTGGACGGGGTGGGCAGCTGTGGGCAGCCTCCCTGACACACAGACCCCTCCCCGGGTCAGCAGCAGTCTTAGGAGGCTGCAGTCCCTCAGTAAAGCCCTGTGGGACCTGGCTGGTTTTACAAGGATGACTCTCAGGGCATTCCGGCCTTGCTTAGGAAATAAGCTGGGTTTGTAAAAATGGTTAAAAAGAAAAAGAAACGAGAGACGTCATCTCCTAGCTTCTTCCTGGGCTCAGTCGCAGAGGATCTGGTTCTCTGCACTTTGGAAGCAGAGTTAAAAGAGATTGTTTTTGCCTCACCTGGCAGGTCAAGTATTATAAACTTGACCATGGCCCAACCGTTCCAGCCTAGACCCAGGACGGAGGCAGAGCTGTCCAAGGTCAGAGCTCACCGGTGCTGCAGACAAATTGCTATTCTGAAGGGAAAAGGGGTTCTCTTCCTGAGCTGCTTTTCATCAAGTCATTTCAGTGACATTATTTCACTTCACTAGAATATTTATGACTTAGAAAAATGCTAGCAGCAAGTATAAACTCAGAAGGAAGTTTTGGTGAATTTTAAAATTTTACCTTAAAAAACAATTTCGTTTCAGAAGTCTGAAAATGCAGAGGGAAAATTCCTTCACCTGTCTGTAAGACAGGCAGATTATTTTGTCTTGTGCAGATCTTCTCCTTACATTAGTCACAATTTGGGTGATCACCAATGGAAAACATAACCAAAACCAAAAGCAAACAGATAAATTTCTTCTCTTTTCAGTTTTTTTTTTAAACAATAATGCTCAATTCTTCAAGGTGTTTGACACTTTTGGAAAAAACAATAAATTGTAGTTTTTTCTTTTCAACACAGAAAATCCACTGACTTGGACACTGTGAGTTTAACAGCCCATTTATACAGTCTTTACTGGATTGTGACATAATGCATAAATCAGGAATTTTTAAGACTTAAAAATTATTTAAACCTAAATCAAACCATTAGAATGAAATAAAGTGTCTGCTATTATTTTTAGTTATCTAAAGAACAGACTGACCACTAGGCCAACTGCTCTGCTGCAAATTTTAAATTAAACAACATGTCCTAATGGCATCCAGTAGAATCAAGGTCTCCAAAGTTCCTGGGCACACGGGAAGCATCAATCACACAATGAACAGAGCTTTAGAGGGTCTCCTTGGGTGGATCCTGAGTTACTGGTCTGCACACAGGTGCCTTCCTTAGAGGAGCTCCCAGTGACGCCGCGATGCCTGCGTCTGAAGTGTCCTGGCCAGGCACAAACTCTCCTGGGGCAGCCCCCTTCCTATGAGACCCTGCTCTCTGCGCAGGTGGACTGTGGATGGCGCAGGTCAACAACAAGCGTAAATCTGGGGTGGAGGCCCAGGCAGGGCTCTGCATCACCCAGCCACAACAGCACTTTTAGCTGAGGAGCTGTCAGGACAGGAAGCACCATGACCTTAGACTCCAGGCCTCACGTGGGCGGGCACGGGGTGTGGTTTGTTGACAGCTGCGGGCCCAGCTGCCAGCGGGACGTCTGGCACATCCTTGGAGCTTAATAAGTATATGTTGAATAAATAATGAATGGGTGCGTGAACGAATCGATTCCCAGCCACAGGCTGTTTCCCAGCCTGAGCGCTGCCTGATGACTCACGTCCACCCCCATGAACGGCGACATCCTGACTTGGTGCTGTGTCTCCGTCAGTTCTGAGATGAGCTATATGTCACATCTAATTTCAGTCAAGGTCGTGAGTGTGTGAATTATTTGCTTACAAGATGGTCATTCAGAGCAGTCCACAGCCACTCCTGCACCGGCTCGCGCTATGTGATGCTGTCTTGCGGATGCCCGTGGTGAGGGTGGGGAGCACAGGAACGTCCCCTGGCACGTCCCCCAGCGGAGCCTGGCCCCAACTGCCCTGAGAAACATGGCGGAAAGCTCGTGTGTCACTCAAAGTTGTGTCGTTCCTGTTTCCACCTTCAGTTACCGCTCAACACTCAGGATGCTCGGTCCTGCTGCCTTTCCACCCTGTCACCAGCGCCCACGTCTGTGAACACCCGCCGCACACAGCATGCCTTGTGGGGAGGTGCCCTTCTCTCCCGGCCTGGGGAACCCCTGCTGGTTCAACGTCCAGATGGAAGATCAACTGAGGACGTCGGAAGGGACTCTGGGCTCATCAAAGGGTCTGAGCTTGAGCCTGGCTCTTCCCCTCAACAGCCCTGCCCCTGGGCCAACATTCTGGCATCTGAATTTCCTCATCTGACAGGACTAAGAGAGGATTACAAGAAATAGCAGAAATAAACGAGCTTTACAAACTGTAAAGCCTGGTCCACAAATGTCAGGTGGTCAAGGCAACCTCCTCCAGGACTCCCTGGTAGTACAGAACTCACCACAGAGCTTACTTGGTTATATTTATGCGAAGTGTGAGCACTCGGGACACCAGGATTCGGTTTAACTGTTTTGTAGTCACAGGCCCAGTGTGGTATGCAAGACATATTCAAAATCATTTTTCAGTGTATGAATAATGAATGAAGCAACCTAGATGAAGCACTTCATTCTGTTTCTATTTTTAAAAACTTGTTCCTTAAGAGGACAAAGTAAACTGCAGCATAAAGACATACTATCAGCACATCTCAGTCATTTAAAAAGATGCTCATGTGTACAAAAAAAAGCCATTTGTGATCTGCCTGAAGCCCTTAGAGAGGAAATCAAAGTTTCTCTCTTCTTATTTTGAGGGGAAAACAACCCCACATAGATGGCTCTTTGCTGAAGTCAGAGTTCATCCAAAGTCCATGCTAGATTTCTTCTTAAATAAAGAAAAAAGCTGAAGAAAGGAGGGGAAAGCAGAGGCCCTGACCCTCAGCCCCACACAGGAAAGAGCTTCACCATGTGAACACACAGCACAAAACCTGCTGGGAGAAGAGAAATCGCCTCTTAGCCCCAGTCTCTAAATTTGAGACATCTGTGATTAATAAAGGCTTTTTTTTTTTTAACGCAAGAAAAAAAGGAAAAGGGACCAGAGCTTGCTAGCTGCAGACTGAGAAAAGGATCGTGTTTCAGTTTAACCCTCTCTTCATGTTCACAATGGCAAGAAGGCTTGAAGACATTTCTAAACGTCCTAGGGTAAAAGCTGGATTGCCGAGGATGGCTGTCACTGAACTTAAAGCCCCTGAGTTTGGACACGCTTCACCAACACGCCCTCCTGCCTGCCTTCTGTTTCAGTCCCAGCAGCACACAGGCTCCGGGGGGCAGAGGTCGTCGCTGCTTTGTTCAGGCTGAAGCTCTAGAGTTTAAAGCCTGCCTGTCCCTTCAAGCAAGCACTTCACAGATTAATGGTCATTCAGAAGCAGTGGGGCAGGGGTTCCAGCCCATCCCTGGCAGGTACTGGGCGTGGGTATCTGACAAGTCCTCCAGTTTCCTGACAATGACATGACGGTGACTCCTTACCAGGCTGCTGGGGGGAAAAGGAACAAAACAGGTCTTTGTCAACACACAGCCTAACACAAACATGAGACAGTACTCACATTTTTCCCAGAAAAAGAAATTGCAAAACACGAGGAAGAAAGTGGGATGGCATAGGGCGGCAACATGCGCGAGGATCGACCTGAAGGATCCACCACTGCGCCAAGAGCAGGAGGGCCAGGCAAAGCCCGAGCCTGCTGGCTGGTGTGTCACTACGCATCTGCCCCCCGGGCACCCCTCTCTCCGGCCAAACATGCACACACGGGACCAGTGCTGGTGGCCCATCACGTCTGATGAGGCACGACCACCACGCAGACGCACACATGCAATGCTGGGAGACTTCCCAGCAAACAGCCATCTCACATTTCAAATTCTCCTCCACAGAAGCTCCCAGAACGATTTTAGCTGGTTAGGTTTATTCCCATCTTTCTGGCCATTGTAGGCGTTCACAGATATCTGTCAAAGGAACCGTGCCAGGACATCTTGATACAAACTCCAAGCAGGGTAAGCTGAACTCAGAGTTCCGCACGCTCCCAAAGCAAAGTCCTAATTTACAATTCCAGTTGCAAGGACTTGAATGTTTATTTAGCAGTTATTGCTATGTGCTAGAGAGAATTCAAGCACACTTTGGGGCAGCTGCTTCCAATGTCAGAAAACAATGCCATCCGACTGTTTTAGAACAGACCAGGCAGGGTTTAATCAGGTACACGTGGCCAACGGCTGCTTCTGAAACCTGTCTTAAGAATTTGACGCAGCAAGTCACGTTTTATTTAGGAAGTCCTTCTACTGTACCAGGAAGGCTGTAATGTACACGTGGAAATCAGATCTATCAATTACTTACTTACACAGCAAAGAAAGAATAAGCAAGCATTTATGATCGTTGACTGGGTTGGTTAAAATAGTCTAGAGCAAAATTTTCTGAGTAAATGATCCTCTCTCTCTATATTTTTCAAACAGGATTTTCATTCCCTGCTTTGGGGATCAAGGTAGCTTTTTTTTGGAATAATAATAAAAAAACAGTAACACATTGGAAATGCTCTTGAAAATCACATAAAAGTGAGCTCATCCTAAATTCTTCTTCCAGATGCGTTTCTAGGGATCACAGCTTCTCTTTGTTTTCCACAGTGACTGCAGTCGCCTGGGCAGGCCAGGCGGATTCGTTTAGGACAATGAGGAGTGAGACGAAGCCGGGGTATTACTTGGAGAATTTTACATAATTTTAGGTGACCGAGAAGAAGAAACTGACTGCCTTGTGATATGGCTACACTTTTGGTGGGTAACAGTATTAGAGCCAGGCTTTTTATAATGTTTTCCCAAATTTAAATCTCTATTCTATTTGTAAGTATCTGGAAACTTCTTGCTAGACTCCTAAGTTTTCATCCCAGTCACCTCACTCATCTTCTGTTTCTGAGAGTCCGTGGGTCTTAATCTGTCTCAGTGCAATAAAGAAGCATCAGCAGCTGAGACACAGGCGTGGACCAGACCTGCACCCTCAGTGAGTTACCTGCTCCTCTGCACATGCCCAGGTTCAGGTGGTCAGGGTTCTTTTACTCCAGCCTGTCACTGTCACAACAAATGCACATTAGCACAAAAAACAATCCTCTTAAAAAAGTTAGGAGCTGTACAGAGGCTCTGAGCACAGATGTGGGACGGCAATGACTGAAAATGTGGCGCAAGGGTATTAAAAGCAAGTTTTACATACGTCGCAATTTGGTGCAGTGCGTCCTCAATGCAAAAATGTGAACTTTGCTTTCATATATGAAGTGAGCACATAAAATGTGAAAGAGATAAATTCCCCAGCCTTTTTTTTTTTTTTTTTAATAATCCCTAGATTTAACCAGAGGTCCAGCACAGCATGGCCACGGCTCACGCTGTAATGAAGAACACATGGTCTCCGCCGCCTGAGAAAATGCACATAAACGACCCACACATTGACTGTTCCCTGTGCAGCCCCCTTCCAGGAACCACACGGGAGAGTTCCCTGGCAGGCACCTCCCGGAACTGTGAATGGAAGAACACAACGAAGTTATCAGGGATATCGATTAAAACACACTCGACTAGGACTCAATTAGAAGCAATGGCTCTTCTTCCTTGGGAAGGTTGAAAGCAGGGTGTGTGAGCCTGCACAGAGCAGCTGCCCCGTTCGGGGCACTAGTCTTGGGAGTCGGGTCCTGCACAGAGAACGTCATCTCACCAGCACCTAACCCGAGGGGCGCTAGAGATGCGAGGCTTGTAACCTCCAACCTAACAGAACATGCGAGCAGAAGGTGCACAAGCAATGGGCTCTGGGAATCTCTAAATGCTATTTAGTCCCACTGCAGTTTTTGAAAACACCTAAAACATGACACAGTCTTTGGAAAATGTGGCTATGTCAACAAATGCAGAACTTCAAGCATCGTTTTTCTTCTCCAATTCATTCTTGTGAGGAGAGGTGCTAACCTGTCAGAATTTCCAGTCGAACCCATCAGATTTTCAAGGTCTTTCTCCATTTGAACTTCACCACTTGAACTTCCAATAAGGAAATGTGAAGAAATAAAGACGAAAGCAGATGACATAAGCCTCTGCTTGGCTAATCAGAAGAACAGGGTATCACATATTGCTAAAGTGGAAAGCTGAAACCACCCCAGAAATGAAATGAGGAGGAAAGGGCTATTATTGAGAGTGGATAACAGAAAGCATGGGCTAGTCTGGATCAATGGAAGGAATTTAATACAAGCCTAGAGAACTGAGTTACCATGCCCTGAGCAAAACTGGAGCTGGCTCATTTCTGGGACCAGGAACGCTCTGGGTATGGGCAGATCTGCAGCTGGGAGGCGGGGGACGGTTTTTAACCAGGCTGTTGTTGAATTCCAGGAAAAGATGACCTTGGTGGCTGCCACGCCTTGTGACCAGAACGCCAGGAGAGGGCAGCCCCAGTGACAAGGGACAAAACGGATCCCCAAGCAAAGATGGAGGGCCTGATGAGATCCCCCTCCTGCTGTGTGACACCCCTCCCGGGGGGACACGGGGAGAACCAGGAGCATCTGTGTCACCTGCTGGCCTGGAGCAGACATCCTCGTGTGGTTAAAACCACACCGTCAGAAAACACCGCTACGATGTCAGAAAGTTCTCTTCTTTTTTACCCCGATTTTAAGCTGGGGCTTACTTTTCATGGGATCCTTCTCTAGTTGAGACAAACACTGGCTTTGTTTGAGCAGAGTTTCGAGCCCATATTCCTGTCTCCTTGGAATGACAGGGCCATTTTCTCTGTTTTTCTTTCTTTTTTTAAAATGTAAACTAGCTCTTGAAATATATTTCTTGGGAGATGTCAAGAACAGGCATTTTCTGCGACCCAAAATCTACGCTGTCATAAAAGGGTAATGCAATCTCTGAGGGGTTATCTTGCCAGCGAGGACTGGGAGGGGATTTGGGCTCATTCCTAACTTTACGCCAGGACAAAAGCAGATGTTTCAAGAAATCCTTGCTGGATGAAAGAAAGATGCTTTTCCAAAAACAAACAAATAAAAAAACATAAAAATGAGACCAGAAAGACACACACAGATCTTGCAGGGTGCAGACACGACGGGACGTTTCCTAACCCTCCCAGCCCAGCCCCTCATTCCTGATGGATGGGCTCCTTTTGAGTCCAGCCATCCATCCATCCGCTGGGGGGAATGTGAAGGGTGAAAGGCGGGTCAGCACCAGCCCTTACGTGGAAAGTTCTCCAGCCAGGAGTGGCCCCGCAGCCCACCCAAGTCCAGCTGTGGCCCCACTCTACAGAAGCCCCAGGCAGTGGAAGTGACGGATGACGCCAGCCTGACACCCAGTGAGGGCAGGAGTGGGCGCAGGGGCGGGGGTGGGGGAAAGAAAGTCCCTTGACACCTCACCTGGCTCCATGTCCCTTCTTATGGGATTAAATACAAGATGTCGGCCCAAGACCAGGCTGCCTCCTTGGGGACTCTGTAGGAGAGGGCACTGTGTGTCACCACCCAGCTACCGCAGCACTGCCACGTGGGCAATTCATGACATCCTGTGACCTGTGCTCTCGCTCAGGTCGGCCTAAATGCTTAGAAACCAGAAAAATTCCTGAAAGTTCCTCTGTCTGTTTGGCTTTTTCAGGGACTGAGATCCTCTGCTTTTCCTCCAAGAGTCAAATGGCTGTCCTTTCCAAAAATATCACCTACACCAAGAAGAATTATTGAAAAAAAATTTCATGCCTTTTCAGATTACTTAGTATTTAGTACACTGCTGACTTCAGGATAATGAGGTTTTCTCTGTGATAAAATGGTGGGTTCTTGATTCTTCCTTCCATCTGGGAAGCGATTTCCAAGGCAATACAGTATTTATTATTGCCCTGAATAGACAATCGTCTTTTAAGGGAACAGGAAGTTAACTGGGGAGGAAAGAAGCAGTCACACGGTGCTCACAGAATGTGCCTTCCGTCTGATCCTGCTCAGAGGTCTTAACACTGCTAAGACACACGAATGTTTAACCTGCGGGCAAAATCGTTCCTGGTGTCACAGACGCAATGTTAGTAAGTGAACGATCTCACCTTATTTGAAGGAGGCTGGCATCTGGAACTGTGTTCTTCATGGTGGGCACTGATGCTTTTGGTCAGTATCGTCATATTGTTGAAAAAAATAAAGTAACTTAGCCTACCTTCCTAAAGAGAAAACCAAACACTCTTTTTAGGAGGAAATTTGTAGATTTAAAAAAATTGAACATGTCTCTAAGTGAGGCAGGAGACACTCAAAGACACTCCCCTGCAAAATGGTTTAAAGGAACATTCTGCACGTTTAAACTATGTGATTGATTTATTTCAGGTGGTGACAGATTTCTCTTCATTCATACAAACATTTATTATTTTAACTAAGGCCAGATTCAGAATGCCAACATGTAAGTCTTTTTCCTACATTCCAGAAAATGCATGAATTACACAAGAACGTATTTAACCAAAACATGCTATAAACCATGAGAACTTGTAAAGGTTTTCTTAGAGCCAAGTGTCATTCATACAGCCCTACACACATGGAGCATCAGGAACAAAAGCCGGCCTTGGAATGTTCTGCAATCAGCTTGCCAAGCACTATCACTCTTCACGTCATCTACCCGGCAGGTCAGCTGAACTTTCAGTCTCAAGGGATGGAATATTAGTTTAGAAACAGTTGCAGCTGTGGAGAACGAGGAAATGGACGATTCTTACCCCCTACACACCCGAACCACAGATCAAACATCTAGCACATTATATGCCAGGGCCCCTGCCATTTGGTTCAAATCAGAGAACCAAAATTCCTCACTAGTTAGGAATTCCCCTCACAATTATATTTGAGTAACACCTGTATCAAAAGCAAAACGCTGCCCTAATGAAAGCTAAGCACTTGAAAATGGGATTAAAAAGTTAACCACACGGCCAGGCGGAAAGCCCAACTGTGTGTGTGCATTTCACACCCACAATCCACTCCCAAGCGCGCAGAGGGTTAAGCCCTGCCATCCCGTAACTTTACCTCTGATGTTATGACAGCTTGACCCCCAACTCCCCTACAAGAACTGAATGGCACTGACTTTTATTTTTCAAATTATTGTTTTGTAATTTCCTGAGGACGCCCACTCCCTTCCCAGGATATCACATACTAACACCGTAACACCACCACAACAAAAGCCAAAACACAAAAACAAAGAGGGTGGGAGCAACTGTCCTTGGAGTTATTCACGTATCCAACATGGGAGGTGAAATCTCCATCTATGATGTGTGTCTCAGGATGAGGGAGTGAGGCCAGGGCAGCTTTCTCAGCATCCCCCGCACTCCTGTCCATAGGGTGTCCTGTTAGCATCGTGCCCACGTTGGTGTGATTTGAGCAGCTGAGTAACTGCAGCGAGAGGAAGGAAGGAAGGGAGGCCTGGAGTTATTCCAGGAAGGAACAAAGCCGGCTCAGAGACAAAGAGAATGAAAAGAACGCCTCTGCTATGAACGCCAATTAACGGCACAAATCCTGTCCTTGGCTTTAATTAGTGCCCCGTGTGCTGGATCGGCACTGCCATTGCCGCAGACCAGGAGGGCAGCCTCCTGCGTGGGGCGGGGGAGGAGCAGGACCCGGACGCCCAGTGTGCCTTCCTTTTCAGCTGGAGAGGGACAAAGGGAAAAATCTTCCATTTTCAGTTCTACGTCATAATGAGTACGTTCCCTTCTTGCTGTTAAAGACTCTTACTCAACTCCGCATGTGCTTTTGGCCACTGGGCCACTTCTTAAAATAATCCATCAGCTTTAGGAGATAAAAGAGGAAGGAGGGGGTTGCCTGAGGGCGACATACTTGGTCTCAGATGCTTCTCAGTGGCTGCATCCTTAGCGGAAGAACTCCAGTCTTCCCAGTATGGGTCCAGCATGAATTGCGATTACTGTTAACAAGATGTAACAACAGAAACTTTCTTCAACGGTGCATTTGAGAACATGGACAATGGACAGGATTGAGATGATGTCTTCTGGTCAAATTTATAAAGTATAAATAAAAGAGGCCTCATTTTTCATAGAAAAAGACTAAAAACCTGTCCAAACACTATCAGGGGTTGCCTATGGGCACTATTATCCCCCTTTGCTGCTCCACTTGTCTGTGAAGCCTCTTTTTTTAAACAACCGGCATCTAGTTTCAGAGAAACACTGGCTATGCTTTGGGCGGGTATACTCTGTCCGAGTTTGTCCAGTTTCATGTGAGAGCTGCACGGACTGACAGGGCGCATCTGGGCTGCAGAGGCTGCCCACGCTCCCCCCGCCCTGGGGGACAGGAGAGGAAGTTCGGGGCCCCGGGGACTGACCCCCAGGCAGACTGTGCTGGCTTTGTGGACTTGCTCCCCACCCCCAGGCCAACATGGAGCACCTGGAGGAAATTCTGCAGAACAAAAAGCCATAAATTTGTGTTCCCCACAAGGCCTAGCTGAAGGGTTATACTTAGAAAGAGCACATATCAAAGGGGGATTACAGCTGAGGCAGGGGCAGCCTGGTCCTGCCTGGAGAGAGGAAAGGTCATCTGGCCTGGAGGCCGCCAATCTGGGACCTCTGGGGCACTCTGGGGGAACTTTTTGGTCTATTTTTAATATTAACTTCAAAAAGTTCTAATAGTTCAAAATGTCTGTAGTCACCCCTAAGTAAGGCCAAATAACTTGAGGTTTCTTTACTTTCTGGCTGAAATATAGATATAGAAATTCAACATATAACACTTTTTTTTCCCCTCAGGAATTGTCATCCTGAGCTCAGAGAGCCAAATACATCTTTGATTAGTGAAAAGTGAGAAAATGAATCAAAATTTTGTAATTGCGGTTTGCTTAAAAAGAAGAGAAATAACCTTTAATGCAATTTCTGGAAAGCATACACTTCTTGGTTTTCTCCTGCAGGTGAGGTGCCTGCAGTTAAGCGAGATTAACAGGGATCTGGCTCAGCCTGGAAGCGGAGAGGCCAGGCAGGAGCACTCGTGCTCTGACTTCCAGAGCCACACACTAGGCCCATTGTGTCTCCTCGTGCACCATGTCTTAAACTCTGATCCATTTAAAAATACTTAGAGATCAAGAAAGATGAGAGACAGAATTTAGTTTGCACAGTAACTTGTGTGAAACCATCAGTGTTAATGGTTGAAACCAGACAACATGGTGCTGAGTACTTCTTGGGGGGTGGGTCTCTCGTTTACTCACAGGAAGCTGAACGGCCTGTGCACGGGCATCCTTGACGTGACCTGGGCCCCGCTGTTAACCTCTTTGCATACTTTTAGAACAGGCTAGCATTCCTGCATTTAGTCTGTCAAGTGTTTTCCTTTAATTTATAAAAACAAAAACTGCACTGGTGAGAATCCACACTCCTCATCAAAAAAAGAACAAAGAAGACGTGGAGAGAGTTCGAGAAGGATGTTAAGGCACAGTTCACTCTGGATCTGTTCAGTGTTAAGGCGGATCACTGCTTTATGTTTTTCCTTAGTCAGGGGAATACGTACAGCACTGGAATAGATTCCATGTGTCCAATAAAAGGGTCTGCTTATTTCAGGATAAGAACCAACTCAACGGTCCCACTCTCTTATCAGTATAAATGGGCTCTCCCATTGCAACCCTCTGAAAAGATAATTTATAGTCCTTCTTGACCTTACCGTTTCTTGGGTTCTTTCCCCTACAACTGCTCAGCAGTAAACTCTTGGGCTTATGGCTGTGTGAGTTATTGCAAATGGCGACATCTGCAAATAAAACGGCTCTCCTGCAGATTATTCCAACAGGGCTGATTCACATCTGGACAAGGAGAATGCCCCGCTGGATACGCCAGAAAGCAGGAAAACAGCCTTTTCCCCAGGTGACCCAACAAATGAACCCCCAGATTGTGTGTGGGTATGAAGACAGGCTTTGCAATCACTGTCTATGATTTACTGGGTATTTTAAAGTCACTTTGGGATTCATCTGTTGGATATTTCACTCAGAATAGACTTTTCCTTTTCCAATCTGATGCATATAAATGTGCCCATCATCAACTGAGTGAGTGGAACTAGAATGCATTATTAAAATATCACTTTGATATAATGAGGCATTCAGGAAATTGGGAATTACTATAAAAGTTTGAAAAGAGATGGATGTCATATTTCTTTAGGAAAAAAAAAATCTAAGTGGAGTTTTACTGTGAGGAGATCAGATTTTTTTTCCCATGAAAATTGCACTGGACATCTTTCTTTCCAAATTTGCGTTAGCTTACAAATTTTGAGTGACAGCTTGAATAACAACACCTGGAGTTTCCATTATAGTCTGAGAGTTACTAGAATAAAAATATATCTAGGGAAACCAAAAATATAATAAAGAACTTCCTGTATTTAAAAAGTTAGTTTAATAATGTCCCTTTAGAGGAATTCCTAAGGATCTAAAATACTGCTGAGATTCAAAATTCCCTCTATAAGAAGAAAGCCATCTCTTTCTAAAACCCATGACTTCTTAGCAAAAATGCTCATTAAAATATTTCCGTCTAAACCTTGGGGATGTTCATGATACACTGAGGGGGCGCTCTACTGTTATTCCCATTCTGCACACAAAGAACTGAAGTTCAGAGAAAGAAGGTGATTTACTTGGGACCCAGAGCTACTGGGTGGCTGAGATTTTAAATCAGATTTTTGACATTATCAATTGATCTTTTCACTGCACAGAAGTTACTGTTTTGTGTAAAGAACTCTTACAGATCATCTGCTCCCCCTCCCCCAGAGCGGAATTCCTAGCACGTAGCATCACTAGTGGGCCTGCCCAACTTAGACCCCTCCAGAAAGGGAGGCCATTCTTGAACAATTTAATTAACATAAATCTGATAAAAGTTATGGTCAGAGACTTAAAAATGCTCTGATAGCTTTGTGATAAAAAAAATACGAGGAGTATTATCAAAAACCACACTGACACCAACAAATTCAATTTTCACACAGCTGACACCTCCTTTAGGGCACATTATTCAAAGATAATTCGGTTGTTTCCCTCTGGTACTTCATGCACACACACGTAAACAGTACCACGGCCCCTTCAGATGCTGACAGCATACCTCTCTCTGTGCCTCCTTCTTCCTCAGATCCCCTCTCCTTTGGTAGGTCCCTCCACCTCCCCCATGTCCACTGAGCTCACAATACACAGAGAGTGCCCTGAAGGTCTGGCCAGATCCCCTGGACTCCCTCCCGCTTGCTGTCCACTTCTAAGTACACATGCAGATGAGAGAGTGACGGCAAACATTAAAAGCACACTAGCTCAGGACCAAAGTTCTGGTAGAAGCCATCCTGTCTGGAATGCAGAAGACAGCCTGTGAGAAACTCATTTCAGTGGCTGTACAGTCTGGACAGATGTCAAAGGTTACAGCTGGAAAGCTAGCCTCTTCTGGGGCGCTGCAGGGCAGGGGTCTGTGGGACCCACACACCTAATTCCTTCCCTAGCTTCACTCTCCTCTATCCTATTGCCTTTTCCTCAAAGTGGAATTCTGCTTCTCGATGACCTTTGCAGGAATCGTGTTTTCTTGTTTTGACTCTAGTTCTGTGTATAAACCAGAGCCGGGACACACACTCCCCTGAAACAGACTGGTGGTTACTGGGAGACCCTTCCCTGCTGTAACTTCACGTTATCTTATTACATGGCTGCAGTTCTCAAGAGAAGGAACCAGAGAAACTAAATATACATGCAGGACACCGGAACAGTCTGAAAAACCCTAAACAAGATTAAACCTGAAAATGACAGACATGAGACCATAAGAAGGCAATTTGTAGCACAGATGACTTTAGACTGTTTACATGGCACTTACAGGAAAAATGGGGTCATCAAAAGCAATCCCAGATATTAAGAACACCTTACAACCAAGCAATCAATCAACACATCACCGTACAGAGCCCAGCGCCCCATTTCTCAGGCCTTTCCTAGAGGCCCCCCACAAAACCTCCCCCAGCAGCCCCTCTTACAAAATGGTCAGCAGACAATACGTTTCAGCAGTAAAAGCACAAGACATGTCTGTTTCCAAGCCCACAACAAGCACCCTGCGGCCGCCTGGAAGGAAACAGGCCCGGGAGAGCAGGCTGGCGGGAGCCGGGGCTAGGATGTGTGTACCTAGGTCGAGGATCCAGTACTTGCAGGTGCCGGGCTGCCCGCCGCTACGGTAGGCTGAGCCGACGACGGGCGACAGCGAGTCCAGGGGATCGGGGGGTTTAATTCCGTTTGGCATGGTGCGGCCGAGCCAACTCGAGGCCAAAGGCTCCGAATCCCAAGCCTCCCTCTGCCTGCGGCAGCCAGAGGGACCCCGTCCTCAGCAGAGCCGGAGCTGGAGCCCCGGGTGCTCAGAGGCAGGCTGGGGGGAAGCGTGGCTGCTCCCTCTCCCGGCTGCGAGCACTGCCTTCCAGTGGGCTGCACGTGTGGGAAGATCAGACGCCGTGGATTACTTTCTACCACAGTGACTCTAATTGGAGCTCAAGGAAATTCTGAGGGCGCGCTGGGAGCCAGATGTTTCTCCTCTCCTCCGCCAGCCGGGGCTGTGATTTCCTGACTCAGTGAGACGTCAAGTGGTGGGCGCCCTCCCCTCGCCAGGCTCTCTGACTTGGGCTTTGTGTGCACTTGGACGGAGGTCTTCTCGGAGACATACAGCAAGCAGTGCCTCCTGATGTGACTTGATAACAAAAAGGAGCGTAATTCGGTCTCCAGCCAGCTGGTTACATCACTGAGCTACAATGCCCCTCCTCGCTTATTAAAAACATATCTTCGTTCTTCCTTACAAGCAGCAGCCATACAAGTGAAAATAAATATCCACACTTGTGATTTGTAAGGACATTCTTAGTAAAGCCTCTGAAAAGCTTATTTCTGTCCTCTTCAGAAATCGGGCATTTTCTTTAGCCTACACAAATTCTTACTCTTTTCTTGCAAGTTTCCACGTGTTCTCTCCCTTGTCTCACACAGCACAATGGCTTCTTAGGGGAACATCCATTGTTTAACAGTCACGAAGTCTGACGTTTCAAGTTCTATGGTAAGTGGACGCACTCCCTCCAGCTGTTTCTAATTAATTCGAGAAACATACACAGTGCTCTCTAAACTCGACTTTGATGGCTAGCTTCTGCTTTGAGGCAGTCACCTGGAATATTCTGTACGTATCTAAAATGGTAACACAGCCCTAAGTTACCTAAGGGGGTGCTATTTGTTGAAGCCTATACTTACCTGAACAAAATCATGCACTATCTTCTTGAGTTCTTTTTATTAGTAACTCTCATTTCTCCTTTATCTAACCTAATAGTATAAACAATTTTATTTGTGTTGCTTTATTGCTTTGCTAAGAAAAATGTTGTTTTTTTAGTTCCTTTGTTAAAAAAAAAGTTAAACTTGGGTTCTCCCTTCCCCCACTTACTGCAAAATAAATTTAAAAAATTCTCTAAGTGAGAAATGTGCAAATAGCATAGACTTCTAGTTGCTTTCTCAGTTTCAGACAATTAACAACTGTGAAAAAACAAGAAGGGAATAAATCCAGGGCGCTCCCAGAGAGCTGTCTCCGGCACTGTGATACCTCCCCAAACAAACTGCTACAAAGCGGGATTTGGCATTTATAGGCCCACATTAGGCCTCATATTCTTCTTAAAAGACCAAAAGCAAAGCATAAGGTTGTTTTTCTTTATAAATGGTCCCAAGACAGATCCAGATGGTGTACTTACTCCAGGACCAAGCAAGAGGCAGAATTCTGCACAGAGCACTTTTTTATGCAAGAAAAGAAAACTTTATTACCAAATAAATAACCTTCTCTCTTCTTGGCAAAAAAAAAGCAGTAAAAATTGTCCTAAAGGAAATCAAGTTAACTGACATTCTAGGGTTTCATTTACTACAACTTTTATTAAATATTTTACTTTGTCCCTTTCCAAAAATACAGACTGCCAAGCAAGGGTCATTAATTTAAAAGTCTGAAAAAAAAAAAAAAGAGCTGTCAGGGAATTAATCACTTTATGTGTAATACACATTCTCGCCTTAAGAGGAAGGGAATCATGCTGAAAAATGAATAAAATAATTTTGGCTAAGAAATGGGAGACATTTCCCAGTGACTGCCCTCTTCAAATCTGAAGTTCACATCTGTCAGAGAAATGTGGCATGGCAGGAAGGAAGGAAGGAGGCTTTTCTCATCCCCTCCTTCCTCTAGTCATGAAAGTATGAGGTTACAGAGTGTTTACTATGTAATGTGGCACTTTATAAGGAAGTAGTAAAGGTAAGTTATATCAAGTAAAGGCACCACATGGCCCCCACCTGGAAGCAACGATAATCAAATCCCTGGATGGACAATCACGGAACCAGCCAAAGAGCTGATGTCGGTAAGTGAAAGGGATGGGAGAGGAGGCGGAACAAAGGGAGAAGGAAGACAGTCTGAACAACCAGCAGTGTTTCCAGGGAATAAGGTTTGAATCTAAGGCTTGTTTCTCCCTTGGTGGTATGACCGGGTCTCTGCCCTAAGAGTCTGGGCCAGGTACAGGTGAGAAAGACCCAAGGGCGACCTCAGCTGACCCCGGGAAGAAAAGCTTGCAGGAACCCTGGCCAAGAGGGTGGGAAGGACCCGGTAGTGAGAACAGAGGCTGTGACTTCAGGTAACTCGAGAGGTTGTAAAAGAGGTGGTCCTGCACCATGAGCAGTCAGGAAGTAAGCAGGAAGCTCCAGGATGGGGGGTGGGGTGTCTGCAGTGTGAGAACACCATCTAGGTGGGAAGGTGGTCAGGAAACCACGTGGGACCCCCCGAGAGGAAGACGACAGTGAGCCCAGTTAGGACTGACGCAGGTGAGCTTCCGCAAGGAAAGCAGACAGACACGAAACCTGACTAAACGCGGTGGGCCAAAGACAAACATTTTAGGCATCTGGCAAAACAGGAGATATGCCTAAAAAGTGGAGTTTGTGAAGGAAAACAAGAAACTTTCTTTTTTGGGGTTATTTTTGATATTTTCATTTGATGGCTGACCGTATAATTAAAAGGATCACAAAGAAAACAAAAGACACACTGCCAAAGACAGTGTTTAAAGACATTACCCAAGGTTTGTCTGTGAGGACCAAACAGCAAGGGGTGCTGGGAAGAGAAAATGAGATATATCTGTTGTATGGAAATTGCGTGTTGACTCTTTTAACCACAGTTACGTTTCACAGAGCCCAAAATAAGTAATTAAGATCAACTAGGATGGGGGGGGGACTCAAACGCAAGGTAAACCCAGTAGTAAATGAACCTCGCTGAGGCACCAGGGAAAACATAGCCACACTGAAGAGGGTGGGGAAGAAAAACATTCACTAAGTGATTCTGAAAAACAGCATTTTGATTGTATACTGTGAAACCAAAGACAAAAAGAATCCTAAATTTGTGTCATGGGTTGGCAGTGAGAAAAGGCAGACTTGAGACTCTCAAAGCCAAGTCATTTTAGGTAAAGAGAATACCTAATTTCCAAAGAGGGGAAAAATGGGTTCTAGACTAGGATTGAACAAGTAAGTAAATATATTTTGGATAACAAGATGCAGGTGTCTCACTGTCAGAGAAAAAGGTTACAAGTAAGGCAAGGCAGAGGAGGGCCAGAATGAATGCCGTGTTGTGGGACAGGAATCACAGGTATCAGGTGGTATGAACTTACGTACATAGTGTATATACACGTGTACACACACACACACACACACACACACACACACACACGGGGGGGGGAGGGAGACAGAATGTGACTATAGACACGTGTGCACACACAGGTAGGTAAACAGACGTGTCTGCTGAGAAGACCTAAAGAAACAGATGATCCAGAGCTGAGGCAAGGAAAATATCAGATGAGCCAGGAGCATCCCGTATTGTCAGGAAGCAAGGAAGTGCTCCAAAAATGACACGGCAGGTGTGTCCCGAGTACACGGAAGCTGACCTGAAGACACCCCTAACGGCCAAAGATGGAACAATCTGAACGACAAAATACATGACAGTACTGAATAAAATATATCTCCATGACTCCATACTGACATACATACATACATACATACATACATACATACATACATACATACATACGGCAGAGGTACCACTCTTCCTGACAGAATTCTAATGAATAAATTTAAAAGGGATGAGGAAAACACAAAACCACCAGTAGGCAACCTCCACTGTAATAGCTGTTGCAGGGATGCTAAGACGAGTGGGGAGAGGCAAGAGGAGAGAGAACATTCGCATAGTTTCAGCACATCTCCTACAAGGTAT
The DNA here is from genome assembly GCF_009834535.1 of Camelus ferus. Taxonomy (NCBI): domain Eukaryota; kingdom Metazoa; phylum Chordata; class Mammalia; order Artiodactyla; family Camelidae; genus Camelus; species Camelus ferus. The sequence goes on along the minus strand of NC_045698.1, from coordinate 10,392,937 downwards.
TTATTAATTACAAACAGAACACCAGTAATTTCAGTGGGGGAATCTGCAGACACTACTTGAACCGGGTGTTCGAGGTTACCACCGCCAGACATGTCCAGGTCCTCCTGTGGCCCCCACCTTGCATAGGACACACTGAGTAGGGCACAGCTTCATTTTTGTGGTATTCTTGCCCCAAATGTGTAAGCACCATTGAATCATGAGAAAACATCAAATAAACTAATTGGCGGGGGGACATCTTACAAAATAAAGGATGGCTAATATCTCAACAGCGTCAAGTTCATGAAAAACCAAAGCAGTGGAAGAACACAGTAGACTGGAGGAGACTAAATATGAAGTGGGTCCTGGATTGGATCCAGAGCCAGAAAAAAAAAGACTAAAGCAAAATCCAAAATCAGGTCTGTGTCCTGGTTAACGGTGCTGCCTCAGGGCTGCACCTTCCCTCTAAGATCTAAAATGATCTTTAAAGAAAAAGTTTTTAAAAAATAATTGATTGTTATGTTATGTAAAAAGAAATTGAGAATGTGAAAAAGATACCAGAGAAAAGTAGGCAAAGTTAGAGAACTTCTATGGAGAAAAAACATATTAGGCAAATTAATGACCTGTGAATAAAGGTATCTTTGACTTATTAAAAAAATATACTGAAGAAACAGAAAAATCATTCTTTGCATAATCGTGGGCAAATTTGTATTAGTCAATATCATTCTCATGAAAATAAAGGTACTTTCATTTAAATTGATTGAGAAGAAATTTGGTCAAAATCAACGACCTCCAATATCACTTTTCATGTAAGTTTTTCTTGTGATAATTATTCCTCAAATATTTAAAATGAGAACCTCAACATTCTAGTGCCTATAATTAATCTGTCCAAAAACATAAGATCATTTTTGCCAAAGGAGGTCTCAAAACAAAACAAAACAAAACAAAACCCACATCAGTGAAGAAGATCTATATACAAATAAATGGTGCTTTATTAAATCAGGACTAAAATTATACTTAAAGCTGTTTGTAAAATTAAAATTCAGATGCCAAAGGACCTAAAGTCTTTCTATTAAGATTACAGCACTTTCTGAAGAGGAAGCAAACATAATAATTAGACACTTAGTTAATGCTGAATGAAAAGGTCCTCAAAATCTTATAAGCCAAAGACGGGATCCGGAAAACAACGGCAGCCACATTTTGAGATGGAAACTCAACGGCACAACTCTTAGGAACATTATTTATAATTTCCTTTAAAACGTAACAGTGTTTCCTTGAGACTTGAAACACTGTCAATGATCCTGATAAACGTAGTTGCCTCCGTTCCAGCTGGTCCTGAAACCCAGCTACTTGGAGGAGCAGGCGCGGCTGCTGACCGGCTGGAGCAAACCAGCCCTTCCCGCGGACGGACGGACGGCGGCTCCGGGCTGCCTCCTGACCTGCCCCCCGGCCCCAGCCCTGCTTCCCTCTGCGCGGCGTGCCCACGGCGCTGGCCTCAGCACAGCTGCGCCGCCGGGATGGAGGTTCTCAGGTTCCAGGCACAAAGATACCCCTGTTCGGAGGACGTTTTGTCCAGTTTCCTACCCCGCAGATAACACCTCCCGCTCCGGAGGGAGCGGACGCAGGACTGAATCCTGCTTCTGAGGGCCCCATTCAGCACGTTATTTCCTGCCGCCTTCTGGCACAGTTGCCGACCCACAAAAGCACCTTTATTGAGGCGTTCAGACCCTTCATCTGGGTGCCAAAAATCCGATAGGCTCCTTTTCATTGCTTTACTTACTATCTTTTCACAGACGATGTGAGTTTTTCTCTAACTTGAACAAAACCAACATTCAAGGACTCCTTTTTCCCACTTCACTGTAACTCACCACGTGACACTCTGTTTGCATCAGCATGTGGATTATTTGCAGAATGGCAATATGAGATGGTAACTCCACAAGAGTATTCCCCAAAATCCTAACAAAAGCAATAGTGCTCAAAAAATTAGAGCAAGGTCGCCAACTCCTGGCGGCCCACACCTGCCTGTCATGTCCCGAATCTGTGATGCTTCAGAGGGCGAGGACACAGGCTCACCCGGGGAGGGTGGACCTGACAGGAAGCTTATCTCCCCAGCTCTTCCAAGGATGGCCAAGGGGCAGATTTTGATTTGGGTGGCTGGGGGGTGGTCAGAAGCTGAGGAGGAGAAGGGGGATATGGGTTGTGGAGCAGAAAAGTTTTACTTCCAGATGTAAATTGATTAAAATTTTTTTGTTTTGTTTTGACTCATGATTGGTTCTTCCATTCATTCACTCACAACAACACCACTGAGGGTCAAGTTCTGTGCCTGACTCAAGCAGGAGGAAGAGGAGAAGGAAAAGGGACAGATTTCCATTAAGGCAGCTCCTTCGGGTGATGGAAAGCAGTGGGAATTACCAAATCATAACTGAAAACAGAAGACTCATGTCAAATCAGAACTGAAAACAGTGTCAACGTTCTGAAGGTTTTCTCTTTTCAGAGGAAGTGACTACTGGACGTGGCGGGAGGCGGGGATGGGAAGCCCTTAGGAATGACCTCAGTTCCAGGCGGGCAAGTGGTCTCACGTGTGGTGGACCTGGGAGAGCGGCTTCTGTAATCAGCTCTTCCACAAATGAGGGCTGCCTTGGGCGACTGAGTCTCCAGAGGCTATAGCTTCCCTCCGGACCACAGGCTCCTTCCATGCACGTGGCTGCTGAACACACATGTAAACGCAGAGCATCATTCCCTTGTCAGTGTAAAGGGAGCAGATGCGCAGTGGTTGGGAACTGGAGCCTGAGGTCTGACTGCTGCTTTTAGAATCCCCTTTTCCATCACCTACCAAGCCTGGTCAAGTTAATTCCCGTGTCTCCATGTTCTTACCATAAGATAGGGATGATAATGGTATACGTTGCCATCGGGGCCTCTTGAGGATTAAACGTTCAGAGAAGCAGCACAGTGCCTGGCACATCGCCAACCCTCGATATCTCCTGTCACTGCTGTTACTCTCCTGAGGCTCTGGCAGTCCCTTTGCTGTGTGGTGATTGTGCCCACCCTCCCCCCAATTATAATGTTCAAGTCCTAACCCCCAGTACCTCAGAATGTAACCAGATCCGTAGACAGGGTCTTGAAACGGTGATCAGGTTGCAACGAAGCTATTAGGGTGCGTCCTAATCTGACTGGTGTCCTTGTAAGAACAGGAAATCTGGATACGTGAGAAACCCCGGGGGTACACACAGAGGCAGAAGCACGCGAGGACAAGCAAGAAGGCGGCCATCTGCAAGCCAAGGAGAGAGGCCTCAGGAGAAACCAGCCCTGCCGACACTGATCTTGGACCTCGAGCTTCCAGGACTAGGAGAGTTGTTTACGCCATGCAGCCTGTGGGATCTTGTTACGGCCGCCCGAGATGACTAAGGCACCCTCCATCCCAACTGACACCCATCTGCTCCATAATCTGAGGCGGAAATGCTCTCATTAGTTTTGAGACAGCAGGAAACTGACCTATCTCTAAGAACAGAACTTAAATATTCTTTCCTTCTAGTAAGTTCAAAGTTCCACAGACTCAGAAGAAGGGGTAGGGGAAGAAAAGGATGCAACTGAACACACAGGGCTGCAGGCATGACAACGGAGAAGGATACAGAGATTCCAGAGCTGTCTTGCAGCGCAGCCAAGGCGCATGAGCCTATTTACCATCTTCTCAAATGTTTGCAAGGGCCCTTCAGACAATAAACACACTGGGTCCCCTGTCCTGAGCTTGGCTGAAAACTTTGGGGGAAAATGACAGCGCCCTTGAATAGTCAGCCTTGTGGAATGACCACACTGTGCAAAGCACCGCAGCCAGTTAGACCACACGACAACACGCCTTGAAGGCCCAAGCACGGAAGTGTCTCAGAAGACTCCAGGGTAGCCCCGCTCTAGTCCTCACCGAATGCCAGGAAAGGAGCCAGAACCTTCTCCTAGACAGAGCTAGCTGTGGGGGTGAGAGTTCAAAGGTCAGCCTCTTTACCCCACTGACTGACCTCCATCCACACCCCCCCACCAAATCCTTTCAGAGTGTCAGTAAAGGACGAAAAAAGTTAGATTGGGGAGGGTTTTAAAAACAGAATTTTTCAAAATTCATTGTGAAATATTTGCAATTAGAAGCTGAATCCTAGAAAATACAGAGAGTACACAGAGACTTTAAAGCCCATTACAAAAACTACAGCCAGCACTGTCTTGTGAGTGTGTTTCTCACAGGTGACAGTGTGGTCTGGATTCTTATGAAGCCTTGCGTGGATGGAAGGCAAAACAGTGGCACCACAAAAAGCTATTTTTATACACATGCTGAGGGAAGTTACTCATTCTTTGAAACTGCCACCACTCTACATTTAGGGTCGAACTCCTAATTTGCACCCCTTTGACTGAGTCTGTAATACAAATGCAGACACTGCATGAATAAAGGTGAAATACTGTTCACGTTAATATTTCACTGCACGCACCCCTGCAGAGCTCTGTGGGAAAACGTCCATCAAAATCTCACCTCACAGAAGTCACTGGAAGCTTACGATGTAATTTATATGAATGATTTTAAAGAGTGACCTTATTCAAAGGGGTCAATTATTTTCTCCCTAAACGTGCAAGATGAAATTAGAGAACTCCAGGTGATCGGTATAGCTCAAATCTGATAAAGATGAGAAAAGTACATAAAAGCTAACGTCATTAAATAGCACATTTACTGTGATTTTTTTTTCTGATGTAGTTAATTGATGATTCAGGTGATTCTTCTTCAAAAGTTTATTTTCCAAATGCATTTACCCTTCAACTCATCAATCCTGCAGAATTCCTTGCACATGAATGAAAAGACGGACACACAGAGGGTTGGGCTGTGACCCCGCTTACAGCAGCAGCAGACCAAAAGCAACCCACGGGCTCCGCCACACACTAGTTAATAACCTGAGTTGTGTGCACATGTGAAGTCCTCCAGGTCCGTGAAAAAGAATGAGGCATCCGCCTCTCTCTGTACGAAAGTAGTTTCTAAAAGATACGGCAGCGTGAAAAAGCCAGGGGCAAGATACACTGCCTTTTACGTAAAAACACGAAAGGAGGAGTGAATACACGTCTGTATGTGCCTAACAGAATATCAGATGTGGAGCTGGGAATGAATGAAAATGGGATCTCTACCCGGATGACAAGACTATGGCAAACAGATTTCTCAGTTTATACCTCTTAGTTTTGAACCACATGAAATATCTAAAAATAAGTTTTAAAATTTGGCATTTCTTCCCTTCTATAGAAAGGAAGATCTGAATGTGGGGGTCGCTGAAGTTGTATGCAAAAGCTGTGTACCTGTGTACATTTTTCTGGGGTAGGTACCATGGCTTCTGTCTGATTTGGCCAGGGATACGTGGTTCAGAAGCTTGCAGGGCCCGCTGCTGCAGCATCGGCCAGGGTCTCCAGGGTATTTCCCCCTCTCCTTGCCCGTGGCAGCTCAGCTGTCAGGACCTACAGTCAAATCTAACTGCCGATGGGAAAGTTAGCTCTAGGAACGCAAAATAATCACCCAATCATCTCATGCTTCTTGGAACAGAGAAAGGAACACAGAAGCAAAAATCAAACGCTCTTTCTGTGGTTTTCTGGCACACTCTTCTCTGTGGGTGCTTGGGTGTTGTATAATCAGACGTCCCCAGAGCCACAATCTAGTAGATACCCACTTACTTGGACTGAAATGTAACAATTGTTCCCCTCCATGTACAGCATTTATTCATTTTCAAAACAGTTAATGAAAACCCCAGCACATGGTACTTTTAAACGACCTCTCACCAAACATCACTGCCATGTAATTTCTTACAGCTTCTGCAGGTGCCAAGTAGAGTGAATAAATTTAAAAGAGAAATCCTGGATTGTCTAATAAACAGCAAAATCTGATATGAACATATGACAGAAAGGAGACAGTTAAAACAGTGGAGTCCACAGAAGGGTGGGGAGCAGACACCTCCACCCGGGACCTGCAGCCGCCCCTGCCAGGCCATGAGTCACCCTGAATGAGACGCACTTCTGTTTTCGTAGTGATCTCTCCTCCCGATTACATAGCTTTCCCTAAACACTGTGTCATGGCTGCTGAAATCAAGTGTGGGAAGACGGTTTTCTCATTCATTGTTTACAGCTCTGCTATATATATAATTTTGTGATCATCTAATACGGATGGTGTCAATGCCTGCTCACAGCCTTTTTCCTGTTTTAATAAACACTTTACTGTAAAGTTGGAACATGAAAATACCTCCAAAGTGAAGCATGCAGCACAGGCATGGCCCACTTGTGCAGCTCTGTAATTACACACTGTGCAGAAAACGCTCCTTAATCACAAGTCTCGGGCTGATCATATGGCCCTGGGTCCACAGGGCTCCAGAGAGGGACAGAGTCTTTGTTCTTGTGCAACTCCACGTTCCTCAGTTTTCCTTCCCACAGGGATTGACATTAGCAGCTGTTCAAACAGACTAAAAAGTGCTCTTTTCCAAGTTAATTTTTCGAAGTACATAGATCTTCTTTTATATATATATTTAAAGAATGTGTGGGCAGACACAGGTTTGAAAGGTCTATGCACTGGTGCTCGGGGTGGGTGTGTTTTCTGATTAACAGCAGTAATTATGCCAATGTCCAAATATACCAGAATCACAATATATTCAACAAAAAATTTCAACGTTACTAAAGCCTTTTTAATGCCTTCTGTTTTCCAAAAACATATTAGGGCATTTAAAAGCCATAAGCAGTCCTAAGAGTTAGAGACTTAGACGCATCCTTGGGACAGAGGGTTTCATGATTTGAGAAGGATGATACTCGGGCTGGACAGATTTACATCAAGCCACCCCCGGTATCCTTGGGGAAGGTATCCTTGGGGAAATGCAGGAGGTCTGGAGCTCACTCTCCGGTCACACAGGCTTCTAGTGAAGGTCGGAGAAGCACCTGACTCTCCGCAGAGCTGCTGCTTTCCTGGGTAGGGGTGATGAGGGGAAAGGACGAGGCCCCGGCCCCGCGAGGCCAGGCTCCCCCTCCTCTGCTGGGCTGGGCTGATGCTGTCCTGGGAACTGAGAAGGTGGTCTGGATGAGAGAGAGCAATCTTAGTAACTGCTTGTATTCTGAGCAGGAAAACAGCTTTAAAGTCCACCCTGGGGCCGGGGCCCAGCTCAACCCTGAAGACTGCACAGGCTGGGAAGCCAGGCAGGGTGGCTTGGGCCTGGGGCTGCCGACTCCACCCCTTCCACTGTCTGGAACCTCTGGTGAGTCCTGCCACCTGGTCTCATCTGTACAGGCATGAGACCCAGGGACACGGGAGTGAGGGGCGGGCGGCGGGGGGTGCCACTAGCAAAGGGGCAGAGTCCTCACTTCACAGGATGGGACGAGGAGGCTGAAGGGCCAGGTGAGGACAACAGCCCTGGAGGGATGGCGACAGGGTCTCAGACGCACTGCAACTCAGGCCCTAAGGTAAACGCCCTAATTTTACACTCGCACAGCGGCTGCACCAGTGGTCATTACCCCAGACTCAGACATGGATCTTATACCCTCCAGGCCCCGGGACCGCGGCAGAGTCACTCACTCTAAGAAATGATGTGTGATTCTGAGGAGTAACCCCTGGAACCAGTGGTGTGTCCCTTCCACACAGCTGTGAGTAACGGCCCCAGGGAGTGTATCCACACGCCCTGTGTATCTTCGAAGTAAAAGAACCTAACTAGACAGGATGGATTATGCTGACCTGCACTCGTGTACCCACGAGCACCCCTGCTGAGACAGCCCCCTACCCAGGGTCCCCCTTTCCACGACGGCTGTGGGAGGAGGCCCTCTGTCCCCCGTCAACCCTGCTGTTTACAGGCTCTGTCCCTTGTACTCCCCCCATCACAGCTATAAGTTTAGCACAATAACTGCAACCCCACTCCTGTTAAAATGTTTTAACGGACTTTCCGCGAATTCCTATGCGGCTCCTCCTGCACCTTCAGTGGTCCCGGGAGCTCATCTCGCAGGGACCTTCTCAGGTTACCCCGATGTTAGCTCTTGTGTTGAAGCACTTGTTAATTACACCCTCACCTCCACAGACTTACTGGGTACATTAAGTTTTTTTTTCCTTTAGGATTTTTCATTGTTTATTTGATGAGAAAGGACAGGAGTGTCAGGTAGGGGCGAGGGGGTAAGACCCTCCCACCCTGTTACTTGCTGACCCACACCAAGGGGAGAAAGGGTGTGTGTGCGCCCGTGCACATGAGTGAGAGGTGCAAGGCTGTGGAGGACGTGTTAGGAAGCTGGGATTTTATTCTATGACCAAGAGCAAGTCACTGAAGAGGTGCAAACAGGCGCACAGTGTGACCAGATTTGTGTTTCAGCCGCAGTAAGAGGGTGAGAAGGGAGGCAGGAGATCTGGTGGGGAAGAGGCAACGTGGTGATGGAGAAAAGAGAAGATGCTTGAAATGTATTATTCAGACAAAGGTAACAAGTGTGGTGGGCATGCTTGAAAAAGTAAAAATAGAACTACCATACGATCCGGCGATTCCACTCCTGAATATACGCCCCAAAGCACTGAAAGCAGTGATCTGAAGAGCGATTTACTGGCGTTACTCACAACAGCCAAAAGGTGGAAGCAGCCCCAGCATCCATCAGCAGATGAATGGATTAACAGAATGTAACCTATCCATATGTGGAATATTATTCAGCCTTAAAACAGAAAGAAATTCTGACACAGGTTCCAGCACGGATGAACCTGGAGGACATTCTGCGAAGTGAAGTAAGCCAGACACAAAACCACAAACACTGTGTGATTCCACTGATGAAGTCCAGAGAGGAGTCAAGTTCACAGAGACAGAGGAGAACGGTGGTTGCAGGGGCTGCAGGTGGGGGTGGAGAGTGAGTGCTCAGTGGGGAAGCTTTTCAGTTGGGAAGATGCAGACAGCTGTGGGTGGACGGACACAACAGTGGGCGTGTCCCTGATGCCACTGACGTGTGCACTTCACAGTGGTTACGATGGTAAATTCTACATTATGTGTATGTGACTACAGTTAGAAAGAAAATGTGGAGGGCAGTGAAGAGAGTCTCAAGCATCTTAGCTGTCTTCTGGGGGATACGTTGGGCCATTTCCACTTCTGGGGAGGTGGTAGGAGAGGGAATTTGAATATAATAGGTTTAAAGAAGTTGGCTGGACAGTCCAGTGGAGAGTCAAACATTCAGGCAGAGAGAAGGATGGACAGGAGAACCTTGGCAGAGAGCTCCAAGGGAGGCAAGGAGGCCACCCGGAGAAAAACCTATATTTCAGGTAGTTTCTCATGAAAGTCTCTCACTTTCCTAATTTTAACTTGGATTAAAGAAAATGCTCCACTTCAATGATAACAATCACGTATCACTGCTTTTATGAAAGATAAGTCCTTCTCTTTATGACGACGGCCAGTCTGGTCAAGAAGGAGACCTGATCCCGACGGTGCCCACTTTCTGCGGTTGGTGTGGGAAACCGGAAGCGGGGGGGGGGGGGATTATTTCGGGAACATCGTTTTCAGTCAGCGTGGTGTGTTCAATGAAAGCCCCTGGGTGTTGAGGCCCAAGTGACCAGCAAACAAGAAATTTTATTTCTCATGTTTTTGTTCCCTTGTTGTTCTAACGAAGAACTCAGAGTGAAAAAAATCATGCTTTTTAACTTCAAGTACTGACCTCTACGCCATCCTAGAAAGAAAAAAACTGCATAACCATAAACAACTTTCAGAGAGGTTAAGGGTAAGTCCCTAAGCGGGTATTGTCTTCTAAACATATCAATGAACTAGCAAAAAAACCACCCGTCGCCTCATTAGGGACTGGTGCAAGGAGAAGGGGGAGGTTTGGAATTGGCCTTTATTCAGAAAGACCGCAAAAGAAACATAGCCTTAAACCATCAGAGCTGGCGAGGACCTCAGGGGTCACCTCGTTCCACTCTACTCAGGCCCAGGGTTGCAACGTCACTGAAGACAAAGATGGATCAGAACTCGGGCCCTCTTGACACAAAGCACAGACTATCCAAAGTTCAACACGTCACCTCTTCTAAAGGCTCCAACCATAAACGGCACTCTTACCACTGAAAGGTCCTCTCTTAAAGCTGAATTTTAGCAAAAACAATTTAGTGGTGGCTGAAAGCCACTTTCCAAATTCAACTCAAACTGTACCAAGCTGGGTGGTGGAGACGCAGGCGACAGGCAGTGCCATGACAGTCACATGGGCAGTTTTTCAGATGCAATGAACCAGCTGTGAGCACGATGGCACAGCCTCCTTAAGACTAATGATGGATTCTTGTCTTACTCTTAAAAAAGGCAAATACAATCAAAAGACTGCCACGATGCACTTCAGACACGCACCCGGCAGGAAGCACAGATACTCCTCTGCCCAGGTTACTGACCGAGACAGTGCTATGTGTACCACCTTCCACCCCATCACCACCAACCCTGGGCACTGCTGCCTGCCCAGGGCCCTTGCACTGCTCCAGGATGCTTGCTGGGTTAGCACCTGAACCCCGGCGCTAAACTCTCAAACACTAGCACATGTGGTGGTTCTGGCTGCGAAGAAAGAGGACAGCTGACCTACTTCCTCAGCCCAGGGTAGCACAAAAACAGGGATATTTTGACACGGCCTTGTGGAAAGTATAAACGTTCCTGATATTCCTGTTTACTTTCTGTGACCAAGACTAAGCAAGTGGAGAAAAGTGACAGCTTTCCAAGTGAGACAGTAGGATGGGAAAATCCCTCGGATTTTGTAAGAGATTAAAGATAATTCCATGATCCTGTATCAGCAGTCGATCAAGGATCACACACAGGGGTGTGGGGGCCAGGGCTTCTCGATCTGGTTGCGTGCTGGACCCGCTGGGGCCCAGACACGAAACCTCCATGCCCAGGCCCTGACCCCAGAGATTCTGATGTGGTGACAGGTGGCAGGAGCCATAAACCATGAGCTGAATCCACCTTCTGCTTAATGTGCCTGCCATCTGGGCGCCACCTGCGACTGAAACGCTGTGGGGGGCAGCCAGAGAGGGACTAGGAGACGCCTGACACCAAGGCTGCCTGACGGCAGCCCCCCAAACCCGCCTTTCCCGTGGAACGGAGAGTGTTTTCAACCACACGGTGTTCGCGCTGGAGTCCAGTTTCAGCCCCGGAAGTATCTCCTTGAAGAACTAGCTGTGCAATTGTACTTCCTGTTCGCTTAGTTCCTTTCCTGCCACCTCCTGCGTCAGCCAGGGGGACACAGCACGACAAAAGCAGCCCAGCGCTCACCAAGCGCAAGTGCTCCCATCGGCCCGCCAATGCCAGCCACGCTTCCCGACACCTGGGACCCGGCAGTGCTCACGGGGACTACGGGGCCCCTCATGGCTGGCCTGGGGACTTAAGACTCACAGCCACGCTTCAATTCTTAAGTATCTTATCATTCACAATCAAACAAACAAACATTTCCCCTCAACAGGTGTGTCTCTTCCATTTGAAATGTATGGAAATTTAAGTTGCTTGGACTGGGGAGTTGTGAAAAACTTGAGGCATTAGGGCTGAGAAAATTTTGGAAGCGGAGATTAGTAAACACGTTCATTCCTCCTCCTGGAAGGACAGAGCAGTGAGAACCACAGGTGTTCAAGAGCCAGTCTTCAGAGATCAACAGCAAGTGACCAGGGACAGACGATGGTGACCACTCCCTAATGCCTGAGAGTTCTGAGGTGGGTGAGAGGCGAGACCGCACTTGTGTGACTCTGGAAGAAGTGGGCCAGTTCTGCGGCACAAGGAGCCGCACCTTCTCCTCCCTGTGTATCCTTCCAGCCCAGCACAGCTCTCAAAGCGGACTGGGCTCAGAATGAGACACTGGGTCAGCAGACACCCGTGAGTAACCAGCATCCACGGCCCAGCACACGCCAGTGTGTGAACAATCTAACACACGCACTCCTTTTCACACCAGAGCAAGAAGGGGGGCCGTGGGGCTAAGTGGATCCCTGCTTCCCTGGCTGGCACCAGTCTCTCAGCCTGCAGCTGCTGCGTCTTGCTTCTGATCCTTGTCCCTTGTTGGCCCAACTACCTGGCGAAGGCTCCCCTCCTGGACAGAGCCCCAGGTCACTGCCTGATTTCCTGGACTGGAACCCAGACAGGAGGTTCTGGCAGAGGTTTGTCAAAGAGCCCAAAGGAGGGTTTTCCCTTCCCCCGTCCACCGCCCGAGTCCTAACACTGCAAGGGAACAGAAAACTTCAAGAGTTTCCTTGCATTAGAGGAAAAATAAAAATTCAGGAAAGAGGGAAAAATGGATAAGGTTCTGAGCCCCTGTCTATGCACCAACAGTTCACAACAGGTTTTACTCAACAAAGAAACACCTTCTCAGTAAAGTGGAGGGTCTTTGAGGGGCAGGAGTAACCTCTCAGGTGCTAGAATGTTACAGAATATCAGAGCGAAAAGGCTCAGGGAACAAAATGGAACTTACATTTAAAGCAAGCACAAACCTGACTTCCACAGGCAGTTTTCAGGACAAAGTCAAGTGTAATAAATACATAGTTCTTTCCTCCCGGCCAGCCTGCAATTGTGAACACCAGGAAGTAAAGAACACGCCACGGGAAAGGCACACGTGAAAAGCAATCTTTCAGAACAAATGTTATTTGTAGCTTAAGTTCACCAGGGCTCCTCTGTATATAATAGATGAACTTGGAAAAAAAAAGTTGTACTTTATTTTCAACTCAGGTTCAAGGACTTGAATGTATCATGCAATTAGGAAACACCCTGGCAATGGGTGAACGGGCAGCCCGGCAAGACCTCCACCTGAACGCGAGTGCTCAGCAGGGCTGGTCCAGCGATGCTCTGAACTCCGGGCAGCTTCGCCAGCAACGAAGGCAGATGCCTCGGCTTTGGGCCAAAATCTGCAAATTCCCTGCCTTTCTCTTTGGATCCCTGGAGAATCCATAGCCTAATTCTTGCATTTGCTTCCCAAGGTGACATTAAAGTCATACGCAGGCCCCGAGGGACCCGGAACACGGCTGGGCCTGTGATCACCGAGGTGAGCCCCTCAGTGCTGTGCCCTGCGCGGCATTACTGAGCTCAACACGATGACTAACCCTCAGCGGCCAGAGGATGGTCACCAGGATGTGCCAGGATGAACACAAAGAGGGCACAGACAACTGGTGGGAGCCACCAGCATGCTCCAAAATTAATTGGAACGAACTGGAGAGGGACAGAGTAGAGTGACATTCTCTCAGGAGGGGCAGACCAACTGCACACCCCCAAATCTGGAAGAATCACCATTGTCAGAACTGTAGAAAAACGAAGACTGTGAAGTGACGTTGTTTAAAACATACGAACTCTACTTGGTCTGCATTTTACTAGAAGCTACATACAGACCGATGTTTCTTAAAGGTCTTAAAGCCTCAAAATTAGCTTCTCACTAAGACGAAAGATTAAACCAGTGCGGTTCAGTAGACACATAGTGTAAGCTGCACATATAATTTTAAATTTTCTTGTAGCCACGATGTAAGTAGTTAAAAGAAGTGAAATTGATTCAAACAATACCTTTTACTTAACCCACTCTATAAAACACATTATCATTTCAGCATGAAATGACTCTAAAATAATTACACATTTTTTGGGTCATACTAGGTCTTGCAATCCAGCGTTTATTTTGCACCTGCAGAATATCTCCATTCAGACCGGCCCTGTTTTAAGTTCTTAACAGCCACGTTAGTCCAGCAGCTACCATGCCGGACGTCCAGGGTAAACAGACTCTTGTACCTTGCTAGGAGCCCATTACTGCCCCATCTAGACAATGTGGAAAAGTAAACTTGCTACAGTTACCTTTCTCTAAAGGAGTCCCCAAAGGCCATTTTACTCAAATGCTCTGTTACTTCTGTTGAAAGCACTTCTTTCAAAAGCCACCTCTCTTGTCACAGCCACAGACCCCTGACACTGAGCCCTGCCTGACTCGGTCAGCCTCTCTCTGGGGGGTCCAGCTGCGTTCCCTCTCCAGGCAGGGAACTTGGGGAGTCTTGGATGTGCTGGGATACATTACAAAGCTATAAAGATGACGTGGTTAAACTCTCAGGGCCCATGTGCTTGACAGTCTAGGACTTGACACTAGCAAAATGAAGAATCCACAATGTGAAAACCTGACACTGCCCCCAAGAACAGCCCCCTCCTCCTTTTCTAACCTGATACCTTATTACACAGCTGGGAAATGGGGCGATGGTTCATTATTTCTGAGCCACAGGTGAGACCCTCATTTCCGCTTCAGTCCCTGATGGACGACAAAGGCCCAGACACAGTGACGAGATTAGGGCCCGAGCGATAAAGAGGGATCACACCTACTGCAAGGCTGCAAAGAAGCGGGGACAGAAGCAGCAGCGCCGTTTCCAGGGGGAATGTCATTTCCACCCACGGCCCGCGAGCCCCTACCTTTGTGGTTGAAGATGCCTTCCATCTCCATGCTGCTTCTAGAGTGGGCGATGCACAAGGAGCCGCAGGGGACCAGGCCTTCGGCGGCGGGGGACCGGTCAGTGGTCCGCACCAGACACCAGTCGGGCTTGTCGTGGGGCCGCTCCAAAACCTCCACGGTCTGCCCACGGCGGATGGTCAGCTCAGTGCTGTTGCAGGCCGTGAAGTCATGGATGACCACCGTCAGCTCGCAGCCGCCGGAGAGCTGCGGAGGGAAAGGGCACAGGTCAGCGAGCCCAGCCACTGGCCTTCAGCAGGGGAGGCCACCGACTGGGCCAGAACTCTATTTCCACTCCACACGGGTCAAAGCCTTGCGCACCAGCTGGGCGAATCTCTCCAGTCTCAGTGTCCCGTAATTCATGTCCCTTTGGAATCACACGAATAGTTATTTACTTTTTCACATTCTAACGTATAATTATGATTTTCTGAGTTTTACACTATCAGAATCTGATGTCTTTTCATATAAATGGCCAAATCTTTTTGTGCCTCAGACATAGTTATCTCCCTTCTCACAAAGTGCTATACACAGGTGACCCTTGAACACCACAGGGGTTGGGGCGCTGACCTCCCACACGGTCAGAAACCTGTGTGCAACTTCTGACTTCCCCCAAACTTGACCACTAGTAGCTCGGTGTTGACCAGAGGTCTTACCAATAGCACGAACAGTTGATTGACACATATTTTGTATGTCATCTGTATTATGTCCTATATTCTTACAATACAGTAAGCTACAGAAAAGAAAATGTTATTAAGATCATAAGGAAGAGAAACTACATCGACAGTACATGTATGTATTTACTAAAATAAATGCACATGTAAGTGGACTCGCACAGTTCAAACCTGTGTTGTTCAAAGGTCAACTGTATTCAATTCTAAACTTACTGTAAACGAGTAAAAACTCTACTTCAAGGCCCTTTGGGAGATTATTGTGAAATATGGTGATAAAATGAAACAGGGTTTTGTTGGTAATGGGCCGTGTGAGCCACTGGCATGTGGGCTCCTCAGTGCGGCCTGGGTCAGGAGGGAGCGGACACAGGGGGCCAGGACCCCGAAACTCGGGCAGAGCATGCCCTTCTGTCTCCAGAACCCTCCCCACCCCCAGGATGCTCCTTAGTGTGCCAGTCTGACTCTCAGCCACTGACCCCAGCCCCGCCACATGCCACGTGTCTTCCAGCCTGAGAGTCCCTTCCCTTCTTCCCTCGCCTGTTGTCTCCTCTAAGCTCACTCCCATTTCCATCAGAACCCTTCTAAGGCTCAGGCCCTTTGAAGCACATCCAAAAAGAACATCACCTCCATGATCTGCCTGTAAACAAGCATGTGGCCTCCTCGTGACCGTCTGCCATCCACGACCTGTGCCCTGTGCGTCTTCCCTGAGACTCCTTGGGGACAGCTCATGTATATGCTCCTTACTGTCCCTGTTAAGTAAGAATCCCTTGACCAGCTCCCTGCCTGTGGACTGTCCCCTCTGGCCCTTCAACACGGGCAGCCCCAGGTTCAGTCTCTCCTATCTGTCCACGATCCCTGACGTGGGCTCCAAAGCCATGCCCTCCATGCTGGGGACTTCCAGGCAGGCATCCCAGCTTGCTGTTTCCCTGTCCCTTCAAAGCAGTGAGTCTAGGACACGGCTCATTATCCGCCCCCATTGCTCCCCCTTCCCCCACCACACACACATCTGTTTCTCTTCCGGTGTTGCCTTTCGGGTGATGGTGTCACAATCTCTCCATTTTTCACCCTCCGAATACTGCCAGATGGAAGTTAGGGCATCTTTCTGATTCCTTCCTTGCTCTGCACACCCACAGCGGTCATTTCATTTGGATTTTTGCAGTGATCTCCGGAGTGGCCCGCCTGACCCAGGCCCTCCCCCAAAACCCCCTAAGCACCGCTGCCAGATACCTTTTCAAAATGTGGATCCTCCAGTGCAAACATGCCTCCTTCTATTCTAGAACCTTAGACACAAATTCCTCAGCCCAGGATTCAAACTGCCCACAACCGGGGCCCAGTCCACCTTTCCAGGCATGTTCAGCTTCTTCTCAGGTGCCTCACGGCCTGAAGTGGCCTTGTCCTCCTCTGAGGTGGGTCCTGCATGCCTTGTATCCACGCCACCTTTCTGCTCAGAGCCCCCACCTCCCCAGTTTGTCTAGTATAAGCCCCCACCAAACCCCTCTGAGAAGCCACTCCTGTATCCACCACCCTTAGCACTTGGTTAAATCATGTCTCAATTCTGACATGAGCCGTGTCTTGGGTTTTTATGTGCGCCTGCCCTGGGCACCAGAAAGCAAGTGTGTGTTATTCTTTTGTGAGGGTCTCAGTCACCGCTGGGCCCCCAGCACCAAGGACCAGTGCACAGCTTGGATGAGGAAGCTGTCGGAGAACAGAGCCTTTCCTAACGCTGCCTCACGTGATGTTTTGTGTCCAGTAAGTGGTCAAACATGTGCTGAAGTGAAAAAAGGTAAAACACGTTTGCTCTAAAAATGAAGGCACTGTTTGAAAACGAAGATGAAACATAGGCTTTTCCTCTGGGACTCTGGGAGCTGTCCCTGCCTGTGTTCAGTATGTGATGTGCCCAGCTTTCTGTTGGCCTTTGGGCATCAGCACAGAGACCACACAAGAGCAGAAGATGGACACTGGGCTGCGGGAGGAAGGGGCAGCCAGGCCAGGCCTCCTGCTGGGAAACATCCCCAGTCCAAAGAGGCTGCTGGGCCCCGCCCTTGGCCGGGCCCTGGGAGCCATGCCCCCTGCACAGGCTTGTGGCCCTGCGGCGTCCTCGGCTGCTCGCTTGTGCTGAAGGCTGTCGGCCGCCCCGTTATGCTCCCTGCTCTCCACTGCCCTCTGGTTCTAACAGCCTGTCTTTCCAGAGAAAGTTCAGATATTTAGAATAAGAAACACATGTCCACCAGACAACCACAGAAAGCAAAACAAAACTTTTCCATAATGAAGCACAAATATTGACAAAAGGAATTGTGTCTGCTAGGCCACAAAGGACATTTTCCACAAATGATTAATCCCCTTCTAGAGGTTACAAATTTCTCTGTAGAAAAAAACCAAGCTGAATCTCACATATTCCTCTGTGAACAAGTGAAGATGCTAACGTTAAAGGCAGAGGCCCATCCCGGAGAAGAATTTTCCTCGTAAAACCCCATGTGATGGAAGTGGTTAATCCCTGTAACGAAAAGGAGGAATGTTTCCCATCCCAGGGAGAGCGTGGCCTGTGAACAAGCCCCAGTGAGGAGTCCAGCCTGCTGAGGCCCCGCAGGCCCACACTCCCCGCGGACCGTACCCCCGGCCAGAGCTCTCCCAGGACGGCCACTCGTCCACTGGCCCTGCTTGTGCATGTGGCCCCAGAGTGTCCCCACCCTGGCCCCAGGAAGTTCAACTTCAAGACACACCACCTCATCGCCAGCCTGTGCCGGCTGCTGTCTCTAGATATCTGTGAATTTTTCAGGCCGCCCAAAGCCACGTGGTGTGTCCTGTGGGTGGGGGAAGGGTGGGAAGGAGAAGGGGGCTGCTGAGAGGGATGAAGCTAGACTTCCCTCCTGGCACTGAGTTTTAGCCCCTCACAGAGTCATCAAAACTATTGGAAACATCTGTGCACTTGACAGAGCCTGAGAAAGAAAAATCAAGCCTGTTCAGACAAAGAATCGCAGACTGAGTCAAAATTCTTTTTCAAAAGCTTTAGGGAACTTAGTAACAGACTCTAGTACCAGAAGAATCTGTTTCCTCACAGTGCTAGAATTACTATTTTTAAAAAAATCCTATCTTCTTGGCTTTACTCCTGAAAATCAACTGACTTTTCCCATAAGAATCTCCACACAAATCCGTGCAGGGAGGATTAAGTGGACGTTTTCTAGTCCAGAGAAGAGGCAATTTGTGGATTTCTGTCTCACCATTCACATTTGAATATTTTAAACACATTCCAAAGCTTGTCTTTAAAACCAGGTTTGTTAATTAAAAACAACAAAAACTTTTTTTTTGGCATAAAAGATGAACTATTTTGAGGAAGCAACGCAAGTCATTAAAGTCTTTTAAGAATTAAGTCCTAATCAGAAAGAGTTCAGATAACATACAGCATTAAACATGTCTTACTTGCCGTCAGTGACGTCTCTACCCCCAGTGGTACAATTTCATTACTAGGTTGAAAGAGTTACTAGTCCATTTATCTGGTTTAAAATTTTACTTTTTCTTTCCAACCACACTTTGTGACAATTTTCAGCGTCTTTTTCATGCCTATGTGTTTTCCGGTCTTCTGTTGTGGGCTCCTTACCACACACATTCAGTTCAGGACTGCAATTCATGAAAAGTCTCAATTTCCATGACTCACGTTAACTCGTGTGACAGTCTCATCAAAGATAGTTCTTTTTTTCCCCCAACTCTCTTGTCACCTTAAAAAACTAAAGGTGGTGACTAAACAGCATGACAGTAAAATGGCCTTAACTGGAGGGTGGACCATGGATTCTATAACGAAATGCCTCCTCCATGACCACCCGTCCCCCCCGAAAGGGCTGCAGGGACTCCAGTGGCCCAGACGCACAGACAGTAGAATCAAACCAGAGTCCCTCTGCCTGAACTCTCTCCAGAATGGCTGAAAATGAGTAAGTTGCTGTGTTTCATCTAAAAGAATGAAATACTCATCTCTGATCAAAGGCATGTGAACCTTCAACAATGACCGAAGAACAAAATTTCACTTTTTCCTGGAGAAACCATGTTATATTGATTTGATTTGCCTGAGCCCAGTTAAGGGCAGTAAGCGAAGCAGACCACGGCCAGGGACGTCTCCCTGTTGCTCTGGTGTCCCCTCCCTGGTGCCCTGTGATGAGGCACGTCTACGTTACAAGACCAGACAGTTCTTGAGAGACAAGAGCAGACACCTGGTTTGAAGGACCGGCCCCAGAGGAGCCCTGGGGCAGGTTCTGCCAGAGGAACAGGGGCTCTTTTTGACTGGCTCGGTGGAGGATGTCTTCCTCCCTGCACAGGATTCTGCTTTGAGAACCTAAGATCGATTGCAGGTGGGTGTCTGGTCAATTCTCTGAGAGCACTTCCAAGGAGAGGGGGATGTGGTCTAACAAAAGCCACCTCCCCCTGAAGAACAGTCACCTTCTACAGCCCAGGACAGCGCGGGCGCTCAGAGACCTCACAAGAGGGGCTTGCGGTTTTCTGGAGGCTTCACACAGAGCAGACCACAGAGTGGTTCCTCGGTTAAAGGGGATTAGAAAGTACAGCTCTGCTGGCGGCCGTGGTTACGAGAGAAAGGCGACCACTGGCAGCTGGAACAGATCCCCAGCGACTCGTATTACCCCGGCTGCTCACTCGCCCAGGCTTCTCCCGGGGCAGCTTCGCGGAGGCCGGGGGCTTGCGCCTCTCAGCGGCCGACCTAACACCTAAGGCTGTGACCATCAAGCCCCCTGCTCACCCCAACCCCGAGGCCAAGTTCACGGGAGAAGTCGTCACCAGAACCTGCTGCGCGGTTTCCAAGAGGACCAGTGGGGAGGCTGTCACGTGTCGGGGGTGGGAAAGGAATCCGTGAGAACCGAAAACGCTTCAGATGGCAACAATTCTGTTTCTTACCACCCTCCCTCAAGAAAAAGAAAAAAGAAAATAGGAAAATAAATAAATAAAAAGAAGTCTGCGACAACGTGAGAAAAAACTCTTTCAAAAGCAGCAGGTCACCATATCCAACATTTTATCCAGGAAAGAAAGACGGAGCACAGTGTTCAGGGAGGTCAATCCTCACTCTTCTCTAATGTGGTCACACCCTGGTTTTGACGTGGAAATAACTCTTGGAAGCCTTCTTGCCTGTGCTACATACGAGGTGCAATGGAAAGTTAGATGTCAAGATGCTAAATTTAAAAGATGTAATTAAAAAGGCAAGCTTTCAGTGTCAGGCAAATCCAAGAGAGGACATCTGCCGGGTATCGGGCCTCCGGGCTTCCAGAAGCTGACCTGGACTGACGCGGCAATCTCCTCACTCTGAACACATCAGAACGAGAGGTGCCAGGGGGTGAGCCGTGTGTGGATGACACACTTCGCTGGCGGACAAGCAGGAAAAGGAAGGGGAGTCAGGAAGCAGACACCTGACCCCCTGAACTACCTGTAATCACAGGTCCTGGAAAGCACGGCACCTCTGAGGACAACGCAACCCAAAGGAGTCTGTCTGCTGCATTTCCTGAGAGGGCAAGACAGTCTTTTCTCAGGAAAAGTTCATTTGAAATGCCTCTTTTTTTCTTCTGAAGACTAAGGTGTGACAGGCAGCCAGCCGCCTGGGCCCCTCACCTGAAGGAAAAACAGCTCCAATAAACCACCTGCCTTGAGTCTGAATCAAAACTCTTACTGTCATCAACAGTAACTTTGGTCAGTTTCTCGATGTGCCACTATTTTAAGAAACACTTCTGTTACATTTCTACCTAAACTGTATTTTTGAGAAATCTGCCTTTTCTTAGAACTGAGGTTCTCTACTCCAGTGCGGGGGATTTTGTTTCTCTGGCTGAGTAACTAGAGTGAGAAGAGCCTGCATTCTTTCTGTGGCTTCACAGGATCTCCCAGAACACTTGTTAAAAGTAACAAAAAGCCGCAGTCACTTAGAAAGAGAGGGAACCAGTGGCAGGTGTCACCCTCACCAGGCTGCAGGTGGGGAGGGCTGTCCCCGCTCGTAGCCGGGCGGCAGCTCCTGTCCGGGCTGCACGGGGATGATGCTCTCGTATCAGTGAGTCAACGACTCGACCTTGTGAAGAGCTCAGAGTCATCCACACGCACGTGGCCACAGCGCAACCAGGGTGGTAGGAGTAAAGACGGCAGGAGTAAAGCAGGCTTCAAGCAGGAGCCTCCCCCTTCTTCAGTGGCTGCCCATTCAGCAGTGGTCAGTGGTTTGCTGTGGGGCCACCAAGCCGTGCAAGTCCAGGCACTAACTCAGAGCATCATTCTGTCCTGAGCCCCACCCCCAGGGCCTGACACACACAACCGCCGCTGAACCCACTGCAGCCAAGCGAGCTCAGAAAGAAGCCGATGCAGACAGTGACTTGTGACGGCAAGTAACGAACGTCAATCGCCCAGCCGTGACAGAGAAGGAAGTAATTTTAAAATGAAGCTAATTTCTATCCAGTGCCCAGTACACGCGAGGCACTGTTCTAAATGCACATTTTTTTCTAGATGCCACTTTTTATTTTTGTTTTTCTGTTTTTGTGGGATTTTTTTTGGGGGGGGTGATTATTTATTTTTTAATGGAGGTACTGGGGATTGAACCTAGGACTTTGTGCACGCTAAGCACGCACTCTACCACTGAGCTGTACCTCCCTCACAAACACACACTTTTAATGCCCACAGCCCTAGCAGGGAGGAGCAGTACCGTCCCCATTTACAGATGAGGAAACCGAGGCACAGGGATGTGTGCACAGAAGCAGCGCTCACAGGCCTGGCTGGGGAGTGCCTCCCTGTTCTTAACCACCTGCTGTTGGACAGTGAAATCTGCGTAACTACCTGCTGCACTCTGGGCGGTCGGGACTCTAACCGCTGTCCCGAGTGCTCTGTCTGAGGGGATGAGAACCATGTGCTGTCCTCACCCAGAAAGGCTTCTGACTCGATTTCATGTCCCCAAGGGCAAACTCCGAGGCCCTGGGAGACCTGGAGAGCTCCGCCTGGCCAGCCAGCTGAGTGGTCCCTTTGAGCCAAGCTCCGCTCCTGCTTCTGGCACCTTCGGGACGAGGGGAGAGTGGGGTCCCAAGCACGTGGCCGGCCTCACCCTCAGTCCTGGCCAGGCCAGCCAGTGCCACCCAGCGCCAGGTATGCAGAAACAGGGCTGAACGCAAGCACGCGGCTCTTCCTGAGCAGTCTGAATGCAGCTTCCCTGCCTCAAAAACGTGAATCCAGCCACACTTTAAAGCGTCCTGGCATTAGTTACTTTACACACTTCCTCAATGCTGCAGTTTACATAAGCCCATCCCAGGTTCCATGGTGCAGACTGTCAGTTCACAGAGAAAGGTGACTGCCTTTTCAGCTCCGTAAAATTTCATATCCCCAGCACACTGCTATATATACTTCATGAAAGGTGAGTGAAACCGTTTACTTTTTTAAGTGTGTGGATTCATATATTCATCTAACACGCTTAGGGCAGTTCATGCCAAGTACAGGTCTCAACCGAATTTCTCATTCATTAAAAACAAGAACTGCGTGACTTTAGATCCAACACAGGCTCACACCTGCTCCCCAGCTTGGGTCACTTCCCCACAGGCTGCCCCGTCTTGCCTTGGTGATCCTTTTCATCCTGCCCTTAAGATGCTTTGTTCTATAGCAGCCTATATTTCAGTCCCATATTACTTTCCTTATAATATAAAATTCTGTTATATGAAGCAAACCACAGACTAATTATGCAGAGAGAAGGCAAACTATGAAAAATGCTTCTTTAATATGCTAGAAATATTCAGCTCCTATTCAGCTCTAGTGTGAAATAATAGAGTCTAGACCTCCCCAGGTAATTAAATCCACATTGTGTTTCTGGCTTCAGCTCCCTGCTGCTGGGTGGCCCTGGGAGGGTCCTCCAGCCTCCCTCATCTCCTCAGTGTCCAGAAGGCTTCTCCTCCCTACCTCAGGGAGACAGGCTCAGGACAAATGAGATAAGAATCTGGCAAGCATTTGATTTCTTTGGAACCTAAATTGTATTTTCACAAGATTGCTTTATCAGCATAAGTACCATTAATACG